>NC_136261.1:306146313-306263813 GCF_964187855.1 Myxine glutinosa
GAGACACATGTAATCATGTTATGAATAGTTCTATCATGATCTATGCCCTTCAAAACATGGGTCTAGACACCTTCATTTTTCAATTATCTGCAATATTGGCTGAGATATGTCAAAAATCGTTTTTTTGATAATGGCAGCAGTAATTTGCATAAAAATGGTATGTGGGACATTTTTTCAGCTTGGGGCCATAGCTAGTCATTTTCTACACATTTTTTCCAATCTAGAAACACTGATTAGAAGTATATCTCCGGGGGGTGCAGGGGGACCTAGCCTTCCTACTAGACTATATATATATATATATATATATATATATATATATATATATATATATATATATATATATATATATATATATATATATATATATATCTGTGCAGCGTCTGTCCTGGCCTGTGTTGTCTTGTGTTGGTGTTGTCTTGTCACTGAACTACTTTCTCAAACTTTTGTGAAATCGTACCAAACTTCTGGTATGCACATATCTCTCCCGTCGGTATGTCCTAAGCGTATTTATTTAGAAAAATTTTCCAATTTTTTTTTTTTGGGGGGGAATTTTTTTGGGAATTTTTTTTTTTTCAACTTCAATTGTTTATAAAATGTGATATCACGTATATTACAAATACATTTGTGCAAAATAATTGTTTGAATTATGATTGGTTTAAACCATGACAAAACGGCAACTCGGGTACAGTCATTTATCTATATATCTACACATCTGGGCTATATATCTACACAGGTGTCTGTGTTGTCACTTAACGACTTCCTCAAACTTTTGTTTCCGTGGTTGTGAAGTCTTTTTAAAAACGATGTGGTGGTTTTGAATCACGTGATGGTGAGGTATTTTGAATTATGTGGTGGTGAGGTGTTTTTAAATGACGTGGTGGTGAGGTGTTTTTAAATCACATGGTGGTGAGGTGTTTTTAAATCACATGGTGGTGAGATGTTTTGAATTACGTGGTGGTGAGGTATTTATAATTACGTGGGGGTGAGGTGTTTTTAATTATGTGGTGGTGAGGTGTTTTGAATTAGTTGGTGATGAGGTGTTTTGAATTACGTGGTGGTGAGGTGTTTTGAATTACTTGGTGGTGAGGTGTTTTTAATTTCGTGGCTGTGAGGTGTTTTTATTACGTGTTTTATGGCTGAGGTGTTTTTAATTTCGCGGTGGTGAGGTGTTTTTATTACATGTTTTATGGCTGTGAGGTGTTTTTATTACGTGTTTTATGGCTGTGAGGTGTTTTTATTCCGTGTTTTATGGCTGTGAGGTGTTTTTAATTTCGTGGTGGTGAGGTGTTTTTATTACGTGTTTTATGGCTGTGAGGTGTTTTTATTACGTGTTTTATGGCTGTGAGGTGTTTTTATTACGTGTTTTATGGCTGTGAGGTGTTTTTATTCCGTGTTTTATGGCTGTGAGGTGTTTTTAATTTCGTGGTGGTGAGGTGTTTTTATTACGTGTTTTATGGCTGTGAGGTGTTTTTATTACGTGTTTTATGGCTGTGAGGTGTTTTTATTACGTGTTTTATGGCTGTGAGGTGTTTTTATTCCGTGTTTTATGGCTGTGAGGTGTTTTTAATTTTGTGGTGGTGAGGCGTTTTTATTACGTGTTTTATGGCTGACGTGTTTTTAATTTCGCGGTGGTGAGGTGTTTTTATTACATGTTTAATGGCTGTGAGGTGTTTTTATTACGTGTTTTATGGCTGTGAGGTGTTTTTAATTTTGTGGTGGTGTGTTTTTATTACGTGTTTTATGGCTGTGAGGTGTTTTTTAATTTCGTGGTGGTGAGGTGTTTTTATCATGTGTTTTATGGCTGTGAGGTGTTTTTATTCCGTGTTTTATGGCTGTGAGGTGTTTTTATTATGTGTTTGATGGCTGTGAGGTGTTTTCAATTTCGTGGTGGTGAGGTGTTTTTAATTTTGTGGTGGTGAGGTGTTTTCATTACGTGTTTTATGGCTGTGAGGTGTTTTGAATTACTTGGTGGTGAGATGTTTTGAATTACGTGGTGGTGAGGTGTAATCGTCCCAAACTTCCAGTCTGCACCTACCCCTCCCCTATGTGTGTGCTGAGGAGTTCTTTCTTGAAAAAAAAACATTCAACCTAAATCTTCAACCTAAATTACCTATAAAAATGTAATATCACAAACACAACAAATACATTTGTGCAAAGTAATTGTTTGTATTATGATTGGTGTAAATCATGACAACACAGCAACTCAGGGACAGTCATTAGCCTCAGCTAAAATAAGCCCGTTCCTCAGTAACGACGCTTGGTGAGGCGAGCGCAGCGAGCCGAGCCAAGCTAGTATATATATACACAAAGAATTAAGTTAAGCACCCCCCCCGTTTTTGTACAACCTCGCACATTACAAGTTTGTTGTCGTCAAAACAGTGTAATATACCCATGATATTGCTATATTTTCTGGAGAAGTGATATTATGGTCACATAAAAACATAACAATCATGCCGTTTTCAATATTTTATTCTGAATAATTTAAGGTGAAATTTTTTGGGAATTTTAGGCATATTTTCACCTCAATTTAAGTATGGAGCTATAGGTCCATCACGGACAGTGTGGATGACGTTTATGTTTTCTAACGTACAGTCATTGTTCTGAGAAGACCTCTAGCGATCTTTGCGTCAATAACGTGTGTAGGACCCACGTGATCGGATCACTGACTCAACCAATCACTTTTTTTCACTTTGATCACTCAATTTCATCAATGGATACCTGCTAATGTCATACCAATCATTATTTGATCTCACATACCTTAGAATATATGCCAATGTATACATATACACAAAGAATATATATTAGGGGGTGCTTACCTTAATTCGTTGTGTAGGGGTGCTTAACTTAATTCTTTGTGTATATATAGCTGGGGGGAGGGGGGGTATATATATATAACTGTGAGAAATAGTAGAAACTCCACAGTACGAGCAGGGTGTCTCATTTGCATTGAATAAATAATCGGGAGATTAAATCAGACGCGGACGTAGCTTCAGGACTTCGATCTTTAATTTGACAAGCTTTCGACCAACAAAGGTCTTCTTCTGAGTCGGCCCCAAGTTCAACGGAAGTTCCGTTGAACTTGGGGCCGACTCAGAAGAAGACCTTTGTTGGTCGAAAGCTTGCCAAATTAAAGATCGAAGTCCTGAAGCTACGTCCGCGTCTGATTTAATCTCCCGATATTATATATACTAGGGCATGCCCGTACTATATATAAGCTAGGACGTGCCCGTACGTGGGTGCCCGTTCCTTGCCAAAAAAAAAAAAAAAAAAAATTTGTGTAGGGGTGTGTGTGTGTAAACATCCTAGGGCGTGCCCGTACGTGGGTGCAAAAAAACATGCGTGCAAACAACAACAACAACAAAAAACTTTGAAACCACGTGGCAGTAACGACCACAGAACCCCCCCCCCCCTCTATTTACATGAATGGTTTGGTCCATTCGCAACGACCACAGAACCCCCCCCCTCTATTTACATGCAATGGTTTGGTCCAAAGCGAACGGTTTGGTCCATTCGATGTGATTCGATGATTCGATGTGAATGGTTTGGTCCATTCGCAACGACCACAGAACCCCCCCCCCCCCCCCTCTATTTACATGAATGGTTTGGTCCATTCGCAAAGCCAAAGCGAACGACCACAGAACCCCCCCCCCCTCTATTTACATGAATGGTTTGGTCCATTCGCAAAGCCAAAGCGAACGACCACAGAACCCCCCCCCCCCCCCCCTCTATTTACATGAATGGTTTGGTCCATTCGCAACGCCAAAGCGAACGGCGAACGGCTAAATCGCCATAGCTCGGTAAGTACTTGTCCGATTAATTTAAAACCTTGAAAAGGCACATCCTCGGGTCCCCAGCAATATACCTGGCAAGTTTCAAGTATATCGGACCCGTGGTTGTCGAGAAACAGCGGTCACAGACACACAGACACACAGACACACAGACACACAGACACACAGACACACAGACACACAGAGATTACTGGAATTATAGATATATATATATATATATATATATATATATATATATATATATATATATATATATATATATATATATATATAATATATATATATATATATATTGTTGCGAATATGGAATTTGGCCTCCATATCCGCTTGTAAATATTCCCCTATTTTCTCCGATACTCCCCAACTCTCCCTTACCCCATTCCCTAGTCCCATTGTCTGTAAACAACACCCATTAGAGCCGATCTTCCCCTTCATTCCCCCATTAAATGTCGTGCCCAGGTCCCCCGCACCACACGTAGACAATTATAGGACATCTTGCTAGTTATTCTTAATCTATGTCAGTTAAGGACTTGTTTCCATTAATTATGACTCTTCGTTGCACCAGAATGTGATTATATGGCACCTGTTAGGAAGTTTAGGACCTCCCCATACCTCTCCGCATCTCTTCCCCATGAAGAAGCGCCAACTACAACAACAACAACAAAAGAGGGGGGCGGCGCGGTGACGGCATGGGGAGTGGGCGTCCTCCTTCCGGCTCGGTTAGCCGCCATTGACCACGCGCTCCACGGGGTTACCACGAAGGGGCTCCCTGTCGGCCCCTCGTCAAGGGCGGAGCCGGTAACCCCCCGCACCCAATGAGAAGCCATGGGCCGATGCCATATGGGGCGGAGCTAACGAGCGAGGGCGTGACTCCCCGCCGGATATACGCGGCCCCGCGCCGGACGTGACGTCAGATGCGCCCCGAGCTTGGAAGGACAAGACGCCACCCTCCCGAGCGCTGAGCGACCTCCCCAGCTTGAGACCAAAGTCGCGACCCACGAGCGCTGAGCGACCTCCCCGCATCTGCTGGACACCAACGTACGCGATTCTGTCCCTGAGCCAGGTGCACCTGAGCCATCGACTGCCGCTTTCCTGGCCATCAAACCCCGTGTGAGTGAGCCTTGTCCCGTTTATCCGTGGTCTGTCTAGGGTTAATATAAGAGTGTGTTTAAGTGCCCACCTTCCTATGTTTCCCTCTTGTCCCTGTAATCTAACCTTTTCCGCCTTAATATAACCTCCTCCGGAGGTCTTGAGAACTGAACCCCTGGTGTCGTATTGTGTGATTGTAACCCAGCCGGGTGTCTTCTCTTTCCTATTGAGCCAGCGTAGCGCGATTAGTTAACATTCGGGCACAATCGGGTAACTTGTACGGATACGGCGGCCATCCCGCTCGGCCCCACCATACCATCAAAGTCGTATCTGTAACAATTGGTGTCGAGGAGTGAGATTGGACCCGGAGCGCGTTTACGCGCTCGAAATTATAACAGCGAAATTTGATTGTGTTTTACAAAAAAAAAAAATAATAAAAACCCGAATTTTGAAAGTCGCGCTATGGCGGATCAAGACAGCTGGGGTCCGGTAGGGGAGAGTGAGGCAGGGTCGGTCCAGGACCAAATTGAGGGACGTGAGGAGAGCGAAGCAGCGAGGGTAGCAGACGCGCAAAATGGCGCCTCGCTGGTCACCGCGCCCGTGACCGTGGCAGCGCCCCTGGTGGATCCGAACCTTTTTATGTTGCAAATGAGGGCCCTTATGGAACGAATAGAGGGCCAAATGGGGGTAATGAGGGACGAAGCGAGGGCTCGGAGTGAGCAATTGGGGGTAATGAGGGACGAAGCGAGGGGTACTGGTGAGGGGTTAGACAAGAAATTTGGGAAGTTAGACAATAATTTTGAGGAGTTAGACAAGAAATTTGGGAAGTTAGACAATAATTTTGAGGGGTTAGACAACGGGATAAAAGAGGTGAGAAATGGGTTAATGGGGGTAGAAAACAGAATGGCCGCTCAAGAGAATCAAATGGAAGGGATGCAAAAAGGGTTAGAGGGGTTAGAAAACAGTATGGAAGGCAAATTGAGGGACATGAGGGACCAAGCGGAAAGGGAAGTTAAACAAATGGAGCAGCAGATAGAGGGGGTCAGAATGGGGGTAGAAACCAAACTGGATGCTCACAGGGAGGAAATGGAGCAGATGAGGGTGGCATCTGGGCAGGAGATGCAAGTGATGGGAGAGGAGATCAGAAGAGGAGTGAGTGAGGAGGTCGGAGGAGTGCGCGAGGAGGTGAGGCACTGTGAGGAGCACATGGAAAAGGAGGTGAGAAAGGGGACTGTAAAGTTACAAGGGGGCATAGAGGACCTGACGCAGGAGGTGGAGCAGCTGACGGTGGGACAGACGGAGTTAGTGGAGCAGGTTCAAAGGAACACTGCGGTATTAGGAGGTTTAAAAGCGACACAAAACGACATAAAAAACGACTTAATAGCGACAAAGAGGGAATGTCAGATGGTACGTGAGGGACTGACAACGAGGTTGGACGAGGTGATAGAGGTAATGGAGACGAAGGACCGGCAGGTGAGGACGCACCTGGAAACGGTCAAGGTAGCCTTAGAGGATGAGCTTGAGGATACGTACCGGGGAATAAAAGAGGTGAAGCAGAAATTAGAAGAAGTGGAAGAAGGGATGAGCGAAATTAAGAAGCGACGGAGAGGGGATAAGAAAGAGATAAAAGAGGAGATAAAAGAATTGGTCCAAAGTCTGTGTTTGGATCGTGATGATGTGCTCATTAACCGGATGAGGGATTCGCAGGTGATGGAGGAGAAGCGAAGAGGAAGAGGACCCGGTGTAAGTGGTGACCAATATGGTCGTGCGTATGATGCGCCAGGGGATTTAATGAGCTTGGGGGTCGAGATGGACCCGGGTGTTCGTGAGAGGCCACTGGTGAAGTGTGCGAAAGGTCTGGTGTGCGAAAAAGGAGGTGTGCGAGAATGTCCGACCATGGGGTGTGTGAGGAAAAAGTGCGTGCCAAGGAGTGAGTGTGCTGGCGGGAGTGAGTCGGTCGTAGCGCGTGTGCGAGGGAGCACATGGAAGCGTGGTGTGGTGAGTGTTACAGAGGGTGTAACGGGAGAGTGTGCGCGAGAAAGGTGTGTGACGGACAGGTGCATGAGGAAAGAGTGCGCTGTCAGAAGTAAGGAAGAGTGTCCACCTGTGGTGAGTGTTACAGAGGGTGTAACGGGAGAGTGTGCGCGAGAAAGGTGTGTGACGGACAGGTGCATGGGGAAAGAGTGCGTTGTCACGAGTGGAGGGGAAAGTAGTGAGAGTGACATGGAGCGTGAGTTAGTTGTGACAGGTGAGCGAGGATGTACACCTGGGATGGAAGGATGCACACCTGGAATGGTAGAGCGTGAGTGGGAATGCACGCTGGAATTGGTGGTGAGGCACGTGGTTGGGTGTGCGAATGAGAGCACACCTGTGATTGTCACAGAGGAGGTGACCGAGGAGGGGGCGCGAAGCGGTGTATTGGTGAGGTGTGCGAGCAACGAATGTGTGCCAAAGTGTTCGGTGGTCAGGTGTGTGACCAAGGCTGTGAGTGGAATGGGTGTACCTGGGTGTGTAAGGAAGGGTACGAGGAGCATGGGCACAGCTGGATGTG
Organism: Myxine glutinosa; assembly: GCF_964187855.1. Classification (NCBI taxonomy): domain Eukaryota; kingdom Metazoa; phylum Chordata; class Myxini; order Myxiniformes; family Myxinidae; genus Myxine; species Myxine glutinosa. The sequence goes on from NC_136261.1 coordinate 306,153,742, forward strand.
TGAGAAAGGAGCGGGCTTCGGGGTGTAAGCATGCAGGTGAAGCATCGACGGTAGACGGGGTAGAGTTTAGAACGACTTATAGCCGAATCGGGCCCTCGGTGCGTGCCGGGCCTCGCTTTGAACGGCCGCGTCCGTGCTCCACTAGGCGGAGCGGGCGGCTGGATAGGAAGGGTCGTCATGGCGACCACGTTTTGTTGAGACGTGCCGGCAGGTCGAGATCGGGACATTGGATGGCTCCACGCCGAGGTGATGCGTGGGATCTCGGCCCGGGTAAGCCCCCGTCCCTGCCCCGAATGCCGGACGCATCCAGCCGCAGGCACAAAACAACCAGCATCCATTGCTTGGCTTTACGAAGCCGGGCTTTGGACAGGAATTGGCGCACCGAGAGGCAGTAGTGAGTAGACTGGGTGATGAGGTTAGTGTTTTGGACCCAAAATTAGAGAAAAGCAAAATTTGATGATTGGCAAGGGATTGGCAGTAGTGATTGGCAGATGATGGGCAGTGATTGGCAAATTTTTGATTGGTTGAAATTTGACGTGCAAAATTGATAGTGAGAGACCCCCGATGTGGTGGGATGGCAAATCCACCATCCTTCCCATGGTGGGGCAAATGCGCAATAGCTTATGGGGTGTATGGCAGTGAAAACTAGCCCGGGTGGGTTAGGATATGGTGTGTAGGGATCTAGCGAGGATTGACATTAGGTAACGTTAAGTTTAGTTAGTGACTGATACCTGTAGTGGGGACGCAGGTAGATTAGTGTGGATTATAATGACGAGGGAGCGCAATAGTTAAAGGGACGACTGGGAAGCGCAAGTTTCAGAAGGGAGTAGTTAGCTGAGATGATGCTGTGTGTGTGAGAATTGAACAGGTGTGATTGCACAGGTGTGCATCTGGACAGGTGTGTGGAGCAGTGTATGAGTAGTGAGTGTGTGGATCAGCGCGAATGCGCTTGGGGAGAGAAGGGTGCAGGTGGCACCAGGTGTGAGAGCACAGGGTGCAAGTACAGGTGTGTGGAGAGAGTTGGAGTAAGTGGTATGGAGTGGTGTGCGTGGTGCGAAGGTGTGGATGGGGGAAGAGTGGACCCCTTTCACGAGTACCCGGGGCGGGTAGTGTAAGTGTTAGGTAGAGGGTACAGGTAAATTGTGGTTGGATATTGGCATTTGTGGTGCGGTTGCAGAATGGTGTTGTGAATGGGTGCATTAGTGTTGTGGAAATGGCTGGGCGTGTAGCCTGTTAGTGTGTGTAGTTGGTTGGGCACTCCACCACTGTGAGGATGTCGGCCAGGTGAGGCCGCAGGTGGGCTCTGGGAGCCGGTAGTTGTGAGTGGGTGCCTGAGGATCCCGGGTGTGGATCGGGCAGCCCAGTGCCAGAGAGGGCACGGAGTGGGGAGAGAGCCAGAGGGCCTTCCCCTGGTAGTTAGGTTAGGGTAAGGAGCAGGTAAGCTCGGAGGCAACTGCAGTGGTGGAGGTGTGCAGGTGGGTAGACCCACTGGGAGAGGTACACGTCGCAGCCCAGAAATTGTACGAGGGCACCGGGAGATGAATCGGGGGAGTGAGACCCCAAATTGAAGAGCACCACAGTTTGGCCAATGGGAATTGGTTTTTAGAACCCATAGTGTAAGAGGGCCAATGGTTTGGCCGGAGGAAGACCCCGGGTAGTGTAAAGTTGTTAAAGTCATTTAGGAAATAGTTAGGATTGAAGAACCTGTCGCACCATACGCAGCCACTTACCTGTGGTGATGATGATGACTCCACACCTGTGTTTTCCTTGTTTTGTTGCAGGAGATGAATCGCTGTGTGGATTTGTGAGACGCATCACGACGTGGATGAGACATTGGGGTGATTCCATCTCTCCCTCCCTAGGAGGGACTGATGATGAATTGGTGATGGCAAATTTTGATGTTGAGTTGAAAATGGCAAAATTTGATGAGAGTTGAAAATGGCAAATTTGATTGGTTAGGAGGGAGAGAAGACGAATTCGGTTTATGGGAGGAACGGGGAAGACAGTAGGGATGTTGTTGATTTGTAAAGTAGATGTTTATGGGTAGTGTTGTGTTTTGTGGATACAGTAAGGGGTAAGGGAGGGGCCATGTAGGTTACCTGGTGGGGGGGGGCGTACGATAGGAACGTACCTGTCTCACCTGGTTCCCATGTGCCCCCAGTGTGCATTACCTTATATTGCGTGCACTTTTGCGCCCTTACCACCTTACTCACTTGTTTCTTCTTTTGTCTCCCACCTCCGAGGATCTGGCTTTGGGGTAGAGAGAGAGGAGAGAGAGGTGCTGGCTACGCAGTTGTGGGCCTGCACTTTCGCTGCTTGTTGCCTGGATCGATACACCATATGGACCGCAATGTTGGTGGCCACCCACAATGGACCGTAGTTCTTTTGCGGCCAAGCACCACCCGGGGATGGACCTATGGGTCAACGGGGCACCTATGCCATACAGGTGAACCACTAATAATTAACACCAAGTGCACCACAAGAAGAGCAAGAGACACCTGCAGGGTTAGGGGTTGTTGAAGTTATTTTTATTCCAATGAACAATGGTGACTGCACCGATTGGTGGTGGGGTGGTGCTTTTGATGCGCGGGAAGGGTGCTCTGCACGTTATTAAAGGCCGTCGGCCACAGAGCACTCGTGGGTTGGTGTATCGATGTTGGCAAGCGCGCTCTCTCTATGCATAACATCTGCATGTGTTCCTCCAAAGACAGGTCCTGGATCGTAGTGTAGATATCAGCGTAGTCTTGTAAATAATGCTCCCTACCGGCTGTATGTTTAGTTTGAGAATTCTTTCCGGATTCGGTTATCCTGTGGGTGTGTTTCTGTGAGGAGAAGGGTGCAACGTCGCAGGGGGACATATTTACTCATTTGTGAATATCTGTAAAACTGTCGCACTCAGGGTAGAGTTAATAGTAGAGGGAACTACATTGCGTGCCACACTAAAGTAGGTAAAAATTTATCGGGTCGGGACGCCCCGAGGGTAGAGAAGGGTGCAATGTTGCGAATATGGAATTTGGCCTCCATATCCGCTTGTAAATATTCCCCTATTTTCTCCGATACTCCCCAACTCTCCCTTACCCCATTCCCTAGTCCCATTGTCTGTAAACAACACCCATTAGAGCCGATCTTCCCCTTCATTCCCCCATTAAATGTCGTGCCCAGGTCCCCCGCACCACACGTAGACAATTATAGGACATCTTGCTAGTTATTCTTAATCTATGTCAGTTAAGGACTTGTTTCCATTAATTATGACTCTTCGTTGCACCAGAATGTGATTATATGGCACCTGTTAGGAAGTTTAGGACCTCCCCATACCTCTCCGCATCTCTTCCCCATGAAGAAGCGCCAACTACAACAACAACAACAAAAGAGGGGGGCGGCGCGGTGACGGCATGGGGAGTGGGCGTCCTCCTTCCGGCTCGGTTAGCCGCCATTGACCACGCGCTCCACGGGGTTACCACGAAGGGGCTCCCTGTCGGCCCCTCGTCAAGGGCGGAGCCGGTAACCCCCGCACCCAATGAGAAGCCATGGGCCGATGCCATATGGGGCGGAGCTAACGAGCGAGGGCGTGACTCCCCGCCGGATATACGCGGCCCCGCGCCGGACGTGACGTCAGATGCGCCCCGAGCTTGGAAGGACAAGACGCCACCCTCCCGAGCGCTGAGCGACCTCCCCAGCTTGAGACCAAAGTCGCGACCCACGAGCGCTGAGCGACCTCCCCGCATCTGCTGGACACCAACGTACGCGATTCTGTCCCTGAGCCAGGTGCACCTGAGCCATCGACTGCCGCTTTCCTGGCCATCAAACCCCGTGTGAGTGAGCCTTGTCCCGTTTATCCGTGGTCTGTCTAGGGTTAATATAAGAGTGTGTTTAAGTGCCCACCTTCCTATGTTTCCCTCTTGTCCCTGTAATCTAACCTTTTCCGCCTTAATATAACCTCCTCCGGAGGTCTTGAGAACTGAACCCCTGGTGTCGTATTGTGTGATTGTAACCCAGCCGGGTGTCTTCTCTTTCCTATTGAGCCAGCGTAGCGCGATTAGTTAACATTCGGGCACAATCGGGTAACTTGTACGGATACGGCGGCCATCCCGCTCGGCCCACCATACCATCAAAGTCGTATCTGTAACAATATATTGTTGCGGATATGGGATTTGCATCCATCCATATCCGCTTGTAAATATTCCGCTATTTCCTCAATACTTCCCAACTATCCCCAATCCCCCATTCCCTAGTCCCATTTTCTGTAAACAACACTCTGTAGACCCGACCTCCCCCTATTTCCCCCATTAAATGTCGTGCCCAGGTTCACCGCATCTCATGTAAGACAACTATAGGACATCTTGCTAGTTATTCTTAGTCTATGTCATTTAAGGACTCGTTTCCATAAATTCTGACCCTTCGTTGCACCAGAATGTGATTGTATGGCACCGTTAGGAAGTTTAGGACCTCCCAATACCTCCCCGCAGCTCTTCCTCACGGTTCAGCAACAACAACAACAACAACAGCAACGGCGGCGGCGTGCACAGGGAGTGCGCGTCCTCACTCCGGCTTGGTTGGTCGGGGGTGTTGGGAGGGCATGAGGCCTTCCCAGCGAGCCGCCATCGAACATGTGCTCGACGGGGTTACCAAATAGGGGCTCCCTGTCAGCTCCTCGTCAAGGGCGGAGCCCGGTAACCCCCGCACCCAATGGGAGCGGCGGACCGGTCCCATCTGGGGCGGAGCCAACCAGCCGAGGGCGTGTCACTCCCCGTTGAGCATGCGCAGCCGAGGGAGTGGTGACGTCAGATGCGCGCTGAGCTTGAAGCAAGAGAGACGTCCCTTCCGAGCGCAGTGAGACCTCCCTGCATCTCTTGGACCGTGCTTGATCCTGTCCCCGAGCCAAGGTACACCTTGTGCTATCGAACTACCTGTCCTTCCCTGCCATCAATCCCTGTGTAAGTCAGCCTTGTTCCGTTTGTCTGTGGTCTGTCTGGGATAAGATAAGACTGTAACTAAGTGCCTATCTCTTCTGTGCCTTTACCTCACTACCTTGTAATCTACCCCTTTTCTCCCCCACTGTAATTATATCCTCCTCCGGAGGTCTTGAGAACTGTACCCCTTGCGTCGTTTCATCTATCCCAGTCGTTGTGTCCTTTCCATCATTGATTTAGCATAGCGCGATTTGGTCAACGTTTGGGTGGAATCGGGGTCTAGTCGGGGGATAACTGTTAGGTCGCGGTAATACACCACCGCTCGGTCGAAATAACATCTAACCGCGATCCGTAACAATATATATATATATATATATATATATATATATATATATATATATATATATATATATATATATATATATATATATATATATATATATATATATATATATATATATATATATATATATATATATATATATATATATATATATATATATATATATATATATATATATATATATATAATATATATATATATAATATATATATATATATATATATATATATATATATATATATATATATATATAATATATATATATATAATATATATATATATATATATATATATATATATAATATATATATATATAATATATATATATATATATATATATATATATATATATATATATATATATATAATATATATATATATATATATATATATATATATATATATATATATATTGTTACGAATTTGAGAAAGTGTAAAGAATGTGAGAATTATGGTTTTGTTGTGTGTAACTGACCCTCGTAATGTAAAGAAAGGTCGAAGCTCGTCCTCTTAGTTAATTCCATAAACCTACACACAGGACACCATATATCCTTTTAAAGAGTTAGTCCCTTAATCTATGTAGGCTAAGGATGTGTTTCCCAATAGTTTGACTCTTCATTGCACCGAATTAAATAAGAGTAGGCCCCTCCGACGCCCCATGGCAGCTTCCAAGTGCCAGGTTTGCCAGGTTTGCTGCAATTGACTCTTTAGGCACTTTGCTGCATTTTCATCTGCCGTCCACTTTGCTGCATTTGACTCCATTACGCTTGAGGTAACGACGAAGAAGAAAGGCGGGTCTCCACCTCGTCATAGAGGGGAGGAGTAAGTTGGCCCCGCTCATCCAACCCAGAACGAGGGGTTTGGCTTGAGAGGGCGGAGAGAGAACGCTTGGGGGAGGTTCGCAAAGGGTGAAGGGCGGGGCCTATATAACCCGCCGCAGGACGCTCCCCACGGAGATGAGCTGAGAGGAGAGATGAGTTCTGAGTCCAGGAGATGCGCTGGAGATGAGCAGGTGTGACCAAGCCGCCGTGAGACGTGCCGCGCTGCAGGAAAAACGGACCGAGGCAACGCAAGGAGCGCGCGAGGCAGCAGTACGGAGAAAGGAACTTCGCCCGCGCAGTTTGGGACCAACGACCGCGGCTCGGCTTCTTGACGGCGGTGCCTTCTGGCCCGACCGTGCCCAGTACCCGCTGAACCTTCCTTGCCTCTCAAAGCCACCCATCTCCAAGCCATTCCTTCCTGCCTGCATTTACCCGTGTAAGTGTGATCGTCCGTCTGTCTTTAACGTTGTCCTGGGGTTTATTAATTAAACTTGTATAGGTAAGCTAATGATTGCACTGTGTTTCCTGCTCCTTCCATTTTCTGTATATAACCTTGACTGCTCTCTTTGCTTTGGCTTGTGTAAATAATTAATAAATCCTGTTATTCCTCCGTTCTTCTTCTTCTTCTTCATTCTCGTTCGGTCGCTTTAGTGGTTTCAATATTGAGTGTACGTGGCACGATTCGGCCAACGTTCAGGATCGGGTTTCGTGAAGGCTAATGACTCGAACTTCGGGTTGCTAAAAACCGCTCGGCAACTAACTAGACCATCCAAACCGGGGTTCGAACGGTACTTGTCTCCCTAGTCTGCGGAGGGACGGATAAAGGTATTCGGGATAAACCCTGGACCCATAACCCTGATCCTTTCCATCCCAAGGGATAGCGTTACAAGTACCAGGACCGGGGAGACGGCCAGCTTAACAGGACAAGGGGCTAGTCCCCCCATGCTAACGGGAGAGCCGTCCCCCGTATCCGTAACAATATATATATATATATATATATACATATTATGTATATATATATATATATATATATATATATATATTATTGCGGATCCGGGGGTCGTCGCTCCCCTTGCCAAGGGGGGGGGGGGTTAATCCCCTTGTCTTTTAAGCTGGCCATCCCCCAATCCTGGAAATTATAACGCTCCTTTCCGGTCGAGATTGGCCAGGGTGATTGGTCAATGGAGTCCCAAATACCTGAGTGCCAATCCAACCGCAAAGCAGGGAGATAACTCCCGCTCGGACCGCGGACAAGATGGAAATTGCCGTGCGGTTTAGCAATCCGAAGCCCGAGCCATTAATAAAAGACTAACCCGATCCCGAGCGGTTCAGAAATTGTGCCACAGGTACTCAATGGAGAGAAAGGACAAAGACGATCGAATGGAGAGGAAACCAAAGTAAAGGAGGAACAAATATGATTTATTAATTATGTACAAAAACCCAAAGTGGAAACGAAAGGGAAAGAATATACAAGAAGAAGAAGAAGCAGGACACAGGGCAACCTTACCTATACAGTCTTACTTAACCCCAGGACAAACAAACAGACTTACACGGGAGGGTAGTGGTAGGAGGAGAAGGGTCCAACAGATGGTAGGGCGTTGAGGTCCGGCTCCGGTCCAGGCTGGAGAATGGGAGGCAGCTTGCGTGTCGCTGGCACGCGATCGGACCTTACATATGGCGGGGGGGGGGGGTAGTCCTTCGCAAGTCTGTATGCGCAGTTCTCTGCTCATGACCTCCTTACTCAGCTTCTCAGGTGTTCAGCGCCACTTGATGATTCTTTGTGCATCTGGTACAAACGAGCTCAACAACCGGCAACAATAGGGGTATCGAGGGCCTCAGCCTATTGCAGCACTGCGAGCACCCCCACGTCTCTCTCTCTTCTGCGTGCCCTCTCTCTCTTCTGCGTGCCCTGTCTCTCTCGTGTCTCTCTTAGCACCTACTCCTCTCAGCACTTTTCTGTGTAAAGGCACCGCGCTTGTGCTTATATAGTGCGCTTTGAAATCAAGCCGCGTACTCTCGCACTCCGCCCACCGGTGAGCTCACCTCAGCCCTGGTTGGTTAGCGAGGGCTCACCGGCTCCGCCCCTTATGGGTTGATGACAGGGTTACGCCTCGTTCTGGGCGCTCCGCCTCCTTCTTCTCCAAGCTTGACCGCGTGCTTAATGGCGGCGCTAAGGCAGCGAACGCTGCTGGCAAGGCGCGTACCACAATTTGGAGAGAGTCAAGCCGCAAAATGAATGGAATTGAAAAGGACCTATCTTATTTAATTAATACAAGGCAGATTCAACTATTGGGAACACAGCCTTATCTGAAACACATATTAAGGAAATAACTAAAGTCCTATGGTGTCCTACGTGTTGCTGGTGGACTAACTATGGGTGCGACCTTATTAAATGAAGAGAATTATTTACAAGAATTATTTACAAGTATTTACAAGTGAGGGGTTCTCAAAACCTCTCAAAACCAAAACCTTCTCCAAGCTTGACCGCGTGCGTAATGGCGGCGCTAAGGCAGCGAACGCTGCTGGCAAGGCGCGTACCACAATTTGGAGAGAGTCAAGCCGCAAAATGAATGGAATTGAAAAGGACCTATCTTATTTAATTAATACAAGGCAGATTCAACTATTGGGAACACAGCCTTATCTGAAACACATATTAAGGAAATAACTAAAGTCCTATGGTGTCCTACGTGTTGCTGGTGGACTAACTATGGGTGCGACCTTATTAAATGAAGAGAATTATTTACAAGAATTATTTACAAGTATTTACAAGTGAGGGGTTCTCAAAACCGCAACACTGCACCCTCCTTTCCTCCAGGCACGTCCCGTGCCGACAAAACTTTAACTTAATGTCACACTCAGGTGTAGTAACCCTCTACTTTTAACCTCACCCTGAGTGCGACAGTTTTAACAATTAAGTATGTCCTGCCTGCTGCGTTGCATTCTACCTCACAGACTTATGCCCACAGACTAACCGAATTGCGGAATTATTCTCAAAACTGCACATTTAGCCAGTGGGGAGCATGTTATTTACAAAGACACTACTATTTTGATTATTTACAACTCGAACCCAGGACCTGTCTTTTGGGAGACAAAAGCAGAACTTTTGAAAAGAGGAAACTCATTGCCACACTGCACTGCACTGATACACCATACCACAAGCACCCACATGCATCAATCATAAAAATGCACCTAAAGCACCATCACCAAAAAATGCACAAAACACACATTTTAAAATAATAAGCAATGATGATGGGATGTCTTCTCTGCTGGGCCGCTGGTTCTGGTTGATCTTGATCTTCATGCTTGCTGCTTATTTATAATAAGAGTGTACCGATCGTGTCCGCTATTTATTATTTGTATGGCCAGCAGGGCCAACTCCAGTGGTCCACCTGCATGGCATGGAGGCCACTTTGAGAACAGTGGTCCGCAACCAGATACCGCTGGCCACAGTGGCCGGTTCCCAGCAAAGGTGCCAGGCCCCAAAACGTGGGGTCCATATGTGGTGCTATGCCACAGATCTTGTGGTCCATAAGTGGTGTACCAGTGCAGGCCGGAGGCAGCGGAGGTGCGGGCACACAACTGCAGTCACCTGCGCACTCCCCCCGGGCCCAAAAAAACAAGTCCATGAGTGGGGGAAGGAGGACAAGCAAGGCAGCGGGCAAGAGCGCAAGGGTACACATTAATACAAGATAATGCAACATGGAGAGTGCGGGAGAGCGAGCTGAGAAAGCTCGCCCCTACCGTTCGTCACCCCCCATGTCACCGACACTACCCCTTGCCCCTCCCCGCATTTACACAATCTACACATTTATCAAATTCCATCTCTACCCGTCTTGTCCTTCCCATTCCCTCAAATCCAAATTCGTCATCAATCCCCCCTAAGGAGGAAGAGATGGAATCACAAACACAATGTCACCCCCACGTCATGATGCGTCTTACCATTCCCAAACATCTACAAAAACATGGTGTGGAGTACTGTCACCTTGGGTGAGTGGATGCGGATGGTGCGAAGAGATTTTCTCCTAACTACCTTCTAAATGACATTAACACACTTTTACACTACCCGGGGTCTTTCCCTGCCAAACCATTGGCCACCTTACTCTATGCGGTTCTAAAAACCAATTCCCATTGAACATACTGTGGCACTCACCAAATTTGGGGTCTCACTCCCCCGATTCTTTCCCCCTGTGCCCTCGCACAATTTCGGGGCTGGGTCATGTGGCTCACCAGCAGGTTCGCTCACCTGCACACCTCCGCCACTGTACGTCGCCACCCGAGCTTACCTGCTCCTCACCCTAACCTGGGGAAGGCCCACTGGCTCCCTTACCCCACTACCGCCCTCTCTGGTGTCGGGCTACCCGGGTCCTCCTTTGGATCCTCGGGCCCCATTGAACACTAACTGGCTCCCAGAGCCTACCTGCGGCCTCACCTGGCCAACAGACTAACAGTGGCGGAGTGCCCAACCAACCATTCTCACTAACAGGCCACACGCCCAGCCAATCCACTTTACTCATGCACCAATCACAGCAGTACTCTGCTACTCTCGCACCACAGATGTCAATATCCAACCACAATTTACCTACTCCCTCTACCTACTTTTAAACTACCCTCCACGGGTATTCGTGAAGGGGTCCATCCTTTCCCCATCCACTCCTTCGCACCATATACTCCACTCCACATATTCCACACTACTCACTCCACACCATCCATTCCATACTATTTATTCCATACCATCTATTCCACACAACCATTCTCCATACACCTGTACTTCTCCACTTGCACACCTTGCAAGTCAATCCACTCAACGCAATGCCATTCATCATGCTCACCACAAATACTCTCGTTCAATTCCTCATTTCATCACTCTCACTACAAACACATAGCATCATCTAATCTAACTACTGCCCTTCTATTACTCGTGCTTCCCAGTCAACCCTTACACTATGCACATCCCACGTCGTTATTATCCATCTAATCTACCTACGTCCCCACTACAGGTATAATGTCGCTACTTAAATCTACAGTTACCTATGGTCATTTCCTAGATCCCTAATCATTATCCTAACCCTCCCGGGCTAGTTTGTACAGCCAAAACCCCATAAACTATAGCTCATGTGCCCAAAGTACTGATGGGAGGGATGGTAGATTTACCATCCCTCTATAGTCTACACCGTATACCATTTGCCATCCTATCGCCATTAGTCCACTGTACTTGAGCCTCTCAGTACGTCATTACATTATCAAAGCTCGGCTCCGCAAAGCTGAGCAATGAATTTGGGTGGTTTGTCTCCTACAGGTTGGGTCTGTCCGGCATTCGGATTCAGGGGAGGAGGTTTGGTCGGGCCAAGGCTCCAAGCACCATCTCGGCGCAAGGCCTTGCGCTCCCAAGCGCGATGGCCCAGCCTTGCCCGGCCGGAGCGCCGCCACCACAAGGGGCGCTGCTCCGAACCCTTCTCCTTCCCCTCGAACCACGCCCGCTTTGTCTGGCAAAGCGCGGAATCGACCATACAGGGCGGAGCCCGGCACGGATCGCGCATGGCGGTTCTTGAGAAACCACCGCGGCTACGACCTCCGCCGGTCCCCGCAGCACACAAAGCCCGTCCCGGACCAAGAGCTCGCGTCGGCTATACGTCGCCCTAACCGCTGTCCCGGTTAACGTTGATGCCCGACTCGCATGCTCACACCACGCATTCCTTTTCTCTCTCGCAAAACCCGGTGCTCCAACGCCTCTCATACACCTCACGCATTATTTTACCGCACTCTCTCTCCATGCACTCTCTTCTCTCGCACACCCCATTATCACACACTCCTCTGTTCCACACCTTTCTCGCGCACACCTGGGCGCACTCTCTCCCGGTACGTACTCCGTACCACTCGTGGGTGTGCACTCTTGCACATACCCACTCAGCGCACACCTACCCACGGGTGTGCAATCCCCTATCGCACACCCAACCACGCACTCCACAACCAACTCAGGTGTGCATCCTCGCACACGCTCCTCAACCAACTCACTCTCTGTATCACAATCACTCCCACTATCACACTCTGTCGTGCATTCATTCTCACTCTCTACAACACACTCGCGCTCCGGCGCCATTCACACACGCGCGCCATTGCCATTCACACAGCGCACCACGGACCTCCCACAAACGCCCGGGTTACGCTGGAATCCCAAGCGCGCTAAAATTCTTTTTGTACCATATACATTTCTGTTATATACAGTCCTGCTCACCTTGGCACTTCTTCTTCCTCGCTCCAACACCTGCAAACTTTCATTGGGGTTAAGCACGGCATCATGATGCGGACACGGACTTTGCACAATTTCCATTCCTTCCTTCCGCGAGTGCTTTTCTAAGTCCGTCTCTTCCGCCCCAATTTCCACTATAATTTCTTCGATTTCAATTTCTTTTTTCTCGACGACCGCTTGCGCCAATAAAATTTTCTCTTCTAATGCGGCGGTCGCCGGCTTCCCCATTACCCCGGGTCGCGATTTTTACCCCGGTCCAGTTAGCTGCACCTTGCTCAGCTTCGCTTTTCCCGCGCTCCTCACACCGCGCTACCCTCGTCGCTTACAAATGCGACCTCCTCGCTCAACCTGCGGTTAACCTCCCTCTCACATTCCCTTGTTTCATATCTGGCTTGCCCCTTCGCCAGTCCCTCATTTACTCCCCTGGCTTGGCCATTTATGTCCTCCAATTGGTTCTCTACTTTGCCCTCTAATCCTCCCAATTTGCTTTCTAACCCCCCTATTTGACTTCCCATGTCATTTCTCAATTCCCCAATTTGACCTCCCAATTCATTCCTCAACCCTTTTATTTCCCGAGTGGACTTATCACTTTGGGTGTCCAATTTGTTTTCCAATCGCTCCCTGTTCTTTTCCAGGTCTTCACCCATCTTGACCATAAAGGCCCTCATCTGCACCATAAATAGGCCCCAGATCGTTGGCACCGCGGGCTCGGCTGCCGCGACCATGTGTGAGGCACCGCCATTTTGTGCGCCTGCAACCCCCTAGACCGCACCTTCATTACCTTCCTCCTCCATCTCTCCCACTTCTTCCCTGGGGTCCTGGGTTGCCTCTATCTCCTCTTCTACCCCCACCGGCATCCGATCGCCTTGATCATCCATGGCACGATTCAATTTGGATCTTAAATAGAATTTCAGCGGCTCGTAATTTCGACGAAATTTTCTAGATGTATTAAAATTTGGTTCGGGTCCAATCCCACTCCTGACACCAATTGTTGCGGATCCGGGGGTCGGTGCTCCCCTTACCAAGGGGGGGGTTAATCCCCTTGTCTTTTAAGCTGGCCGTCCCCCAATCCTGGAAATTATAACGCTCCTTTCCGGTCGAGATTGGCCAGGGTGATTGGTCAATGGAGTCCCAAATACCTGAGTGCCAATCCGACCGCAAAGCAGGGAGATAACTCCCGCTCGGACCACGGACAAGATGGAAATTGCCGAGCGGTTTAGCAATCCGAAGCCCGAGCCATTAACAAAAGACTAACCCGATCCTGAGCAGTTCCGAAATCGTGCCACAGGTACTCAATGGAGAGAAAGGACGAAGACGATCGAATGGAGAGGAAACCAAAGTAAAGGAGGAACAAATATGATTTATTAATTATGTACAAAAACCCAAAGAGGAAACGAAAGGGAAAGAATATACAACAAAAAGAAGAAGCAGGACACAGGGCAACCTTACCTATACAGTCTTACTTAACCCCAGGATGAACAAACAGACTTACACGGGAGGGTAGTGGTAGGAGGAGAAGGGTCCAAGCAGATGGTAGGGCGTTGAGGTCCGGCTCCGGTCCAGGCTTGAGAATGGGAGGCAGCTTGCGTGTCGCTGGCGCACGATCGGACCTTACATATGGTGGGGGGGGGGGGGGGGGGGGTAGTCCTTCGCAAGTCCGTATGCGCAGTTCTCTGCTCGTGACCTCCTTACTCAGCTTCTCTCAGGTGTTCAGCGCCGCTTAATGATTCTTCGCGCATCTGGTACAAACGAGCTCAACAACCGCAACAATAGGGGTCTAGAGGTCCTCAGCCTATTCCTGTTCCTGCGAGCACCCCCACGTCTCTCTCTCTTCTGCGTGCCCTCTCTCTCTCTTCTGCATGCCCTCTCTCTCTTCTCTCTCTTAGCACCTCCTCCTCTCAGCACTTTTCTGTGTAAAGGCGCCGCGCTTGTGCTTATATAGTGCGCTTTGAAATCAAGCCGCGTACTCTCGCACTCCGCCCACCGGTGAGCTCACCTCAGCCCTGGTTGGTTAGCGAGGGCTCACCAGCTCCGCCCCTTACGGGTTGATGACAGGGTTACGCCTCGTTCTGGGCGCTCCGCCCCCTTCTTCTCCAAGCTTGACCGCGTGCGTAATGGCGGCGCTAAGGCAGCGAACGCTGCTGGCAAGGCGCGTACCACAATTTGGAGAGAGTCAAGCCGCAAAATGAATGGAATTGAAAAGGACCTATCTTATTTAATTAATAAAACGCAGATTCAACTATTGGGAACACAGCCTTATCTGAAACACATATTAAGGAAATAACTAAAGTCCTATGGTGTCCTACGTGTTGCTGGTGGACTAACTATGGGTGCGACCTTATTAAATGAAGAGAATTATTTACAAGAATTATTTACAAGTATTTACAAGTGAGGGGTTCTCAAACCGCAACAATCTATATATATATATATATATATATATACACACATACACACACACATACACTGTGTTCCCTTGAAAGGAACTGCAACACAGGAAGAGGCAACTAGAGCCGGCAAGCTGGGAGCAACAATTCACATTTATTTCCACATCTGATGCAATTTAAATACTCTAATGACATTGAGGTGCTCCATTTGAAACTGTTTGTTCGATACATGTAGCTTTTTTGCTGCCTATGGTTAAACTTTAAATAAAAATTTGTAGCCTATTGGTGTCAAAGCCAGTGACCAATTGCAAGTTAATAGTCGGGTAAATTTTCATGTTATTCTATTACTTTTATCTTACAGTTGAAAATGTCTAAATCTTACTCTGAAGTGGTAAACTAGGTCATGAACAAGGCTCACTGCCATCCTCTTGGCTCTTTGCAAGACTAACCGATCAGCAACAGCCAACACTGTACTGTATAGTGCAGCAAATGGATTAATACCATGGAAGTAATTGACCCAACTTGTGTGGGAATCAATGAGGAAACCAAAAAATGAACTGGTTGTACAAAACGAGATATAATGACATGCATTATGCACAGTTCAAATTCACGAAATGCACACTAACTTCATCAGGAAATTCATAATGTATGATTAATTCAGCACATTCTCTAATCATGCTTTTGCATGTAATACAGACACATGGACTACAAGTGGTGGGAATGGGTATACGGGGTTTATCAGTAGTACACCTTAAAGGGCAAGATTGCAGGAAGATAAAAGGTTTGATCTCACATTTTCTGGGACTTGGAATTGTAACAACACTTCAGACAGACAGACACCTCCAGAGCCCCACTTGGATCACAGCTGAACAGTTGTTTGTTGTTGTTGTTGTTGTTGTTGTTGTTGTACATACACAGACAGTTCTCTCAAACAAGCCCACGGGACGGAGACAGCCGATCGATCTCCCAGTTGTGACCCAGAAATCCCCCATATCCAGGATAGTGTACCCCTGCCTTTCCGAAGTAAGGGCCATGAGAGTTAGGGAGAGAAAGAGAAAGAGAGAGACAAGAGTGAAAGGGCTGGTCCACAGGGACCGATCAGCACTCTGTGACCACGCTTTTCTGGCTAATCCGAATCCAGGCAACAGGGCCGGAGAATGGGAAAGATTTGGCCCCCGACTTGCATTGGGGGGTACAACCACCACGAAGAGGCGTCCCCGATAGTGGTTCTGCTATACAGTGGTGCACTCAGGTGAGTGAACAAGGCACACAGAACCCAAAGCCCTGACCACTGCAATTCTTGAACCACCTGTGGCTCCTGTACCACTATTATCCTCAAATAATCTCATTCACGAGATTCTCAAGAACACTCACTGGACCTTGAACTCCTTTGTCTCCCTGTTCCTAGCTAACCGCACTCATTCCCATTATTATCCAAAATCCAGATCCGGAAATGAGAAGTTTTTAAGTGATTCTTCACCATTGAGAGACGAGGCTAAAAACGATATCTAATCTTCAGGAAAATTCAGCATATTCTCCATGAAGCGTCACCCTTGGGTGAAGATTTCAGAATGATTTCAGAATCATTGGAATCTCCCGCGATGAAACTAACTCCGAGGGCCTTTCACTTACTCCCCGCAGGCAGGTAGGTGGTCTTTCTGTCTTCTACCGACTCCTCTCCGGCCTTGCTCCCCCAGCTCTCTCTGTGCTCTGTCCCCCAAATATTCCTACAGGTCGCACGAGATCTGCCTGCAACCCTCTTATGGTTAAACTGCCAAAATCAAGGCCTCTGCTCACCTTCACTCTTTCATTCCTCTTTTCTCCCGCCTCTGGAACAAACTCCCTCACTCTCTTCAATCCCACTCATCTCTCCAGGTCTTTAATACAGCTGTTCACCACCATCTCTTATCTTCCCCCATCCAAAACCTTGATCTTTTCTACCCCCGCTAATTCACCCGATACACTTTTTTGGAAATTCCAACTTCTTTCCTGGAAGTCCTTGCAGTTTCCATATGTTTTTTACCTCTCCCACCACCCCCCCCCCCCCCTTCCCACGCCTCCTCCCCCCAAGCCCTCTCCCTCCCACATTTCTCCCGATGTCCCTGCTCTCAAATGTTGCGTTTGTGTCCTTCCCCCTCTCTCCCCATCTTGTCTACCGCTCCCCTTGTTGTATGTTTTATGTGTCGGTTTGTCTTTCTGTGTGATTACATGAATTCCATGAAAATCGTCACCCACGTGTAAAAAATTAAATCCATTAATTTATACTCCTTGTGCTGATTTTATTGTGCCATATATCTCGTAGGTTTTGGTTATAAACAAAAAGAAACGCTAACTTTTAATTTCGTTTTGTATCAAGGATATTTGGCTTGGCTAACCCCCGCTTTTGGATATTTGGCTATTTAATTTGGCTAACCCCCGCTCTAGTAGGGAAAATGGCCTTTATGTGTTGTTGTGTATCAAGGAGATAACTAGGCCTAGCGGTCAGAGTAGCTTAATAATAACCGTTACATGTTCAATGATGAAATTAAAATAAATTTGTTAATCTGTTTAATTGCTTATTATTTGTTCCTCCATCCGAGTTCTGTATATCCACAACTTTCTCTACTAAGATTTCCAATCCTATTTTGGATACTTTGTCATTTCAGCTCTGTTAACATGTCGCAAGCGCACTTGTGATTCCGTCACATTACGTGTGATTCCGTCACATTACGTGTGCTTCCGTCACATTACCTGGTCTGCCACCTATAGTTTGCAGTTTCTGCATTGCATTACCAATAAGACTGCGATAGGAAAGCAGTACTATTGTTGACGTCCGATTTTTTTTTCTAGACTTTGTGTTCACTAACAGAACAGAGTTTTTATATCAAATCTCATTAGTCTGTTTACCATGTCCACATATTGTGATTCCGTCACAAGACTATTCTGGGTAACAAATTTTGTTAACCGGGGTAAGCCTCACTGAGCGTAGTACTCGTCTGTAGCCGGGTGACAGTTCTGGTTCAATACATATAATTGAATTCTCTCTGCTCTTCTTAGCATTCAAGATAATTACCTTATATGTTCAAAATTAGAGTGCACATGGTGATTCCGTCACGATGGAATTCATGATTAATGTTAGCTCTTTCACGAGCCTCGATCTTGTGTACAAAATAAACCAAAAAAAACCCCCTAGTTCGTAACAACCATGGTACTTCTTTTGATTTAAATTTTAACTCATTTAAAAAAAGAACGAATTCCGCCTGAAAACAAATATTTTCTCTACATCCCTCTGTACCCATGGCAACAGTGCTTGATATATCAATGCCCTGGGATTATGAATTAATTTTTGTGGTCTGAGTGGCTTTTTAAAAGATATTTCGTATTACATTGAATATTTACGGTTTAAGTTACTTGGAGAAAAAATTATACCAATGCAGATGTTAGTTAGCATTTACAAACTAAAACGGCACTCTCTCCGGAGAGCGCACACCTCCGCCAGGCTGAACAGTTTGTTTCGTATCCGACTGATAGGCCGGATCTGGATTCGGACTTGAACAAAAATCTAATCAGCTTGTTTTTGTCACCTAACCAACTCGTCTACCAAGTTTCGTCAAAATCCGTCCATAACCTTTTGAGATATCCTGCTATGTATCGTTTTTGGCCCTATCTCCCAATGGTGAAGATTCACTTTAAAAATTCTAGTAGCCGGATCCGAATCCGGAACTTCACCAAAATCGAATCATTTCGTCCTCGCCACATACGCTACATCTCTGCCAAATTTCATCCGAATCCGTCCAGAACTTTTCGAGATATCCTGTTCACAGACAGACAAACGGACAGGGCTGAAAACATAACTTCCATTCACCTTTGGTGGCGGAGGTAACTAACAGTATCTGAAATGAACCATGGGATGTGATGTAGCTTTACAACAAGTGCTTTTCATAGATATGTCATCTCATCTCATTTGATGGGACGGTCTTTGGACACCAAAGATGGGATTCCTTTGGACACCAAAGATGGGATGTCTTTGGACACCAAAGATGGGATGTCTTTGGACACCAAAGATGGGATGTCTTTGGACACCAAAAATGGGATGTCTTTGGACACCAAAGATGGGATGCCTTTGGACACCAACGATGGGATGCCTTTGGACACCAAAGATGGGATGTCTTTGGACACCAAAGATGGGATGCCTTTGGACACCAAAGATGGGATGTCTTTGGACACCAAAGATGGGATGTCTTTGCACACCAAAAATGGGATGTCTTTGGACACCAAAGATGGGATGCCTTTGGACACCAACGATGGGATGCCTTTGGACACCAAAGATGGGATGTCTTTGGACACCAAAGATGGGATGCCTTTGGACACCAAAGATGGGATGCCTTTGGACACCAAAGATGGGATGCCTTTGGACACCAAAGATGGGATGTCTTTGGACACCAAAAATGGGATGTCTTTGGACACCAAAGATGGGATGCCTTTGGACACCAACGATGGGATGTCTTTGGACACCAAAGATGGGATGCCTTTGGACACCAAAGATGGGATGCCTTTGGACACCAAAGATGGGATGCCTTTGGACACCAAAGATGGGATGCCTTTGGACACCAAAGATGGGATGCCTTTGGACACCAAAGATGGGATGCCTTTGGACACCAAAGATGGGATGTCTTTGGACACCAAAAATGGGATGCCTTTGGACACCAAAGATGGGATGCCTTTGGACACCAACGATGGGATGTCTTTGGACACCAAAGATGGGATGCCTTTGGACACCAAAGATGGGATGCCTTTGGACACCAAAGATGGGATGCCTTTGGACACCAAAGATGGGATGTCTTTGGACACCAAAGATGGGATGCCTTTGGACACCAAAGATGGGATGCCTTTGGACACCAAAGATGGGATGTCTTTGGACACCAAAGATGGGATGCCTTTGGACACCAAAGATGGGATGCCTTTGGACACCAAAGATGGGATGTCTTTGGACACCAAAGATGGGATGCCTTTGGACACCAAAGATGGGATGCCTTTGGACACCAAAGATGGGATGTCTTTGGACACCAAATATGGGAAAGATGATGGGACAGTCTTTGGACATCTCTAGATTACAAAGGAAAAATGCCAGAATTTTTCACGTGCCTGTATAAGACCTGAGAAACCCCACCCGATGGTTTCAAATTTGTGTCTTGCACATGTTCTTGACAGCTATAGACCTGGAAACGTTTTTTGTATGCAATGTCGAGGCTCATGGAGGAGATTCACTTAGAACGAAGGAAGATGTAGCAGAACAAAAGTAACAGCAGAAAGAGAAGAGGGAGGGTATACACGCCAACAGCAGAGTTTAGGGATAAAATAGAGAGAGACTTGGAGAAATATGGGATGTGAGGAAGAATGAGGGTGAGGAGAGGACAGGGTGTTGACAAGATGGCTGAAGACAGGGGAGAGTGGAGGAGACAGAGGGGAGTGGAGGATATTGCCTCTGTCAAGGCAAAGCAGGAGCTTGGTACCATCAGACCTCACCCCTTACAAAGGGAAGGGGAGGAGACCAACAACAACACACAGACAAAGTGAACCAATTGCTTAACCGTGCCTTTCGCTTTTCATGTGCAGGGTAATAATCCCTTTTCAGAATGAGAAAATCCTTTATCCCCTGAAATATTGCAGCATGTTGTCCTCTGATTGGAAAGGTTCACCTTTTTCCTCGGCAACACAGTTCCCAATGCATGACTCACCTTGCCCTGCTTGAGCTACAGGGAGCAGACGGCACTTGGAAGTCATTAAGCTATTTTCAGTTTAAATAATTAGTGGTGTCTGGAATCTGATTGTCTGGCAGAGATATCGAGAGAATATGTTGAAGGGATTCCACACTATGGCGACATAAGTTCGTGGAGTCACATTTGTGTGATAATAATAGGTTCATATGTATTGAATCATTAAGTTTTATTTGTTGATTTATCAGACTTTTCTGAACTCGAGTTTTTAAAAGAACTCCATACTGTGTGTACGCACGTGTTAACATGGGAGTTAGACACGTGTGTAAACTGTTATTATTTTGACTGGAAGGGAAGGATAGCTTGGACCTTCAACTCTTTAGAGATACTAGGGCATGCCCGTACTATATCTATATCTAAAATTATATCGCCCCCTCTATTTACATGAAATGTTTTGGTCCATTCGCAACGCCAAAGCGAACGGCGAACGCTTTACATGAAGTGGTTTGGTGCATGAAATGTTTTGGTTCATTCGCAACGCCAAAGCGAACGGCGAACGGCTTGCGAGTACAGTGACAATCCCCCCGGGGTTTTTATTAGTTTTAAAACATCGTTTAACGCCAACATAGCGCCAACATAGTTTGCAAACGTGAAATAAATGAATACGCTCTCAAATGTGCCATCCGAGGCAGAGTGTGTCCGCCACGTTCGGCACACGCGATAGCTCGCTGCTCTCTGATTGGTTGAATCGTTTTTTGGACATAGCTCGGTAAGTAATTGTCCGATTAATATGAAACCTTGAAAAGGCACATCCTCGGGTCCCCAGCAATATACCTGGCAAGTTTAAAGTATATCGGACCCGTGGTTGTCGAGAAACAGCGGTCACAGACAAACAAACGTACAAACGTACAAACAAACACACAGAGATTACTGGAATTATAGATAGATGTGCATTGCCCTTTGAGCTGTCTCGCTGGGGTTCGAATCTCAACCTACCTATAAATTGTCGCCATGGTGTTTCTCAAGCAGTGCGGTGCATCAGTAGGTGTACCAGCACTGGCCGTTGGTGGACCATAAAGATCCCACGATGTCTTGCCAAGAATAGGCGAATTATCGTCAGCACACTGAACAAATTACAAAATTCCTACCCAAAACATCTTCAGTTGAACGCAAAGTCAGGCCATTCAGTTCGTGAACGACTCAGGATAAAAAAAAACGTCTCCCCAGCTGAACCCACAAGAAATGGGAATATTAGAACTGGTAAAATATGTAGTAGTAGTAGTAGTAGTAGTAGTAGTAGTAGTAGTAGTAGTAGTAGTAGTAGTAGTAGTAGTAGTATCATCATCGGGTGAGGGTAGACGCCTGACTGCCGCAATGCGCACCGATCCATGCAATGACATGACAGGAAGGATTGACCAATGAGGGCCTGGTGGACTTCGGCAGAAGAAGAACCCTGGCTGCGAGGGTTCGTGGAAAGGCTCGCCAACAGCCGACAGGATATTTAGTCAGGTTCACTATGTTTTTTCGTTCAAAAATTTTGGACATTAGCAAAACTACACATTTTTGGAATATTCGGACGAGCACGAGGAATCCAAAAATTAGTGTTGGCATTTGCATAGATACCTGCATGGCCGCCATTTTGCATTTTCAAAATGGCCACCATAAAATACATAATTTGCGCTATCTCGGCTTCTCGTCAACCTAGAAACTTACTTCAATATGCTAATTCTATCTGGGTCAAGAAAACCATTGGTGGGATCATTAGACTTCTAATCCTCACACTTGCTTCACTTTTAGGACTTTCCAGATGTTAGTGAAACAAAAAATATTCCGCTCACATCTTCCGACGTATAAACTTTTCATAGAATATGCCTATTCCATGTTTCCAGAGACAAGGAATACACATGTAGTATAGCTCAACTCCTAATTATTCTAACACGTGATTCATTTTCAGGAAATATGTATCTTGGCAGCAGTTCTGTTTATCTTTCTAACTGAACTAACACTTATCTTGGTGGAGGTGTATAATACAATTGATACATGCTGGATGTTGTTCTGTACTTTCAGGGCATAACTCATGATGGATGAAAGCCCTGATGACAACAACTCCAAGGAGCCTGTCGACTGGAAACTATGCGTCTTCTGTCAGGAGTCTAACACTAGTAAAGGGGCAGTTGTTCTGAATCCCAGGACCGAGTCCTACCAGAAACGACTTGACGTGGTGACGGACTGAGCCGGCGTACATGATGGACAATTTGTTGCAATTCAAAGACGTCTCCAAGGATGTACCAAAGAAATGCTGCTCGACAAGGAAACAACATGGCATCAAAGCTGCTATTCTTCTGCCACAAACCAGACAGAGTTGCAGCGAGCCAGACACCGCTTTGAATATTCAGTGTCCTCGGGACGGTATGCCGTAAAAAAACGTGCCTATAAAAGATCAAGTTCAGAAATGGAAGCAGATACACCAGGAACATCAATGCCATTCACAAGATCTGCGACAGATCCTTTGTCAAAAGACGAGTGCTTCTTCTGTCAATCGGATAACGGTCAAACTCTCTTCACAGTTAGAACCGGGAACTCGGGGAAGGCACTCAGGCAAGCAGTAGAAATTTCACAAGATCCAGTGTTGATGACAAGATTAAGCAATGCAATATCGCCAAGTGATGCCCATGCAATAGATGTCAGATATCACAAGCTGTGCTGGATACAACATGTGTTCCATGTCCTCAGGGATCATACCAATGACGAAGCCAAATCCACGACGGCAGACCTGCCCATGCAGATGTCATGCTTGATCGAGTTGATCAATCTCGTTGACATACAAACTCAAAACAAAGCATATCTCCCCATGGACGTCATGGAAACAATATACATCTCCATGCTTGGAGGTAGCGAGGAGGCACGGAAGCACACACCAACGCTGACAAGACAATGGCTGAAGGATAAGATTCTTCAAGATTTACCAAGTGTGAAGTCCGTGAGGCAGAAAGACAGACGAAAGCCATCAGTTCTTTTCTGCCCTGAAGCCTGTGAAGAAGATATGGTCCACATGTCCGTGATACAAGACCATGCGAGTGAAATGGACAACACGAAGATGTTATACAAGACAGTTAAGCTAATACGCAGAGGTATTGCGAACTTCACTGACGAGAAGAAACAGTCAGACACGGTTACCGTATTGAGCACGGCAGAAGACGTTCCACCAGTTGTACAGCCTTATACGTTGGATTTTGGTAGGACTTGAAGAGGAGTTTCAAACAGAGATGAGGCGGAGGACAGTGGACCAATCAGCACTGACATTAAGCCAGAACATCATGTATGCTTTCAAAACCAAATGCAGGTGCAACACCGACCCAAGCAGGCGACAGACACATACCGATCTCAAAGATCTCAGCCTGCACTTCAATGACAGGCTCCTGGTGTTGACAGCAGATTCCGACGAGGTTATTCTGGTCTTTGACACCTACAAAGCCGACTCGTTGAAGCAGAAAACAAGGGAGAAACGACGACAAGGCAAAGATTCCATTCAGTACCACATTGCTGACGACACAAACACCAAACACATACCAATGGGACGCTTCCTATGTCACGAAAAGACGAAAGCCGATCTAACTGAATACCTTGCACAAGCAGTACTCAAGAATAACGCAAACTCCCAAAAGTTAGTCATCGCATCAACATCAGGCCGCACAAGAAGCAACCACGACATGCAGTTTACAGAAAACAACCACGAGGAGGCTGATACATTGATGATCTGCTTAGCAGCTGCTGCATCACAGCGCTGTCCTGAAGCACGGATGGTCTTCTTCAGCCGAGATACCGATGTCTTGGTTCTGGCTGTTGCACACTTCGACAAGCTCTGCAAACACACTGCGATATATATGGTATCAGGTACTTTGGAGATTGAGCCAATCTGGAGTGCGCTGGGACCAGAAAAGGCAGCAGCGTTACCGGTATTCCACGCATTCACTGGAGTAGACAATGTTGGAAGATTCTCCGGACAAGGCAAAACCAAGTGGTTTCAACAGTACATGAATGTTGACAGGGACATCATCTCAGCACTGATGAAACTGACAGACGAAGGCGACCGAACACAGGAGGTGAAGGATGCATTGGCCAACTTTGTATGCTTACTGTACTGCCCAACGGGCATCCATAAAACAAGTATTTCTGACCGAAGGTGGAATCTGTTTTGCAAACATCTGGCAGAAAGCAGCAAAGTTGCCTCCTTCAGTTGGTGCCCTTGAGGAGCACAATGAACGTGTGCGCGTACAGAGTAGGGTGTGGTGCCAAGCCACCGTGATGTGGCAACGTCTGTTCGACCCACTCAAACATGGCTATTATCAGAATGACCATGGTGGGATACTACCTAGCACCACGAAGGTTCCACCTGCACCACAGGCCATTGTAGAGTTGGTCAGATGTCAGTGTAAAGCCCATTGCACAACCCAGAGGTGTTCATGCAGGAGACACAACTTGGCTTGCACAGACCTTTGTTTGTGTGGAAGTGACTGCGAAAATGACGCGGACTGTAATGCCGAAAATGACACTAAGGACGGTGATGAAGATCTGTAAAAGCATATTCCTGAACGGTATGGACCGAGTAGATCCTGTGTACAGGACTTATAGTTCAATCTGATACTATCAAGGCTGCTTTCTTGCTTTATAAACCCATACCTATAACTTCAAAGGACTTGCAATATCATGTATTATGTAATACAGTGATATCACAAATATAAAGACAATGGTTTTCAATTACCCTTGCTTGTTGCTTTTCTATAATCCTGAGCACTATATTAAGGCCTTTATTGGATTCCTTGACCCAGAAAACATAGGATTAGCATATTTAATTCAGTTTATAGGTTGACGAGAAGCCGAGATAGCGCAAATTATGTATTTTATGGTGGCCATTTTGAAAATCCAAAATGGCGGCCATGCAGGTGTCTGTGCAAATGCCAACATTGATTTTCGGATTCTCCATGCTCTGATGATTCAAAAAATGTACATGTTTGCTAATCTCCCAAAATTTTGAACGAAATTATATTTGTTTGAAATTATATTTGAGAGGCTCGCTGACGGGATCTCTGAGAGGCTCGCTGACGGGATCTTTGAGAGATTCGCTGACGGGATCTCTGAGAGGCTTGCTGACAGGATCTCTGAGAGGCTCGCTGACAGGATCTCTGAGAGGCTCGCTGACAGGATCTCTGAGAGGCTCGCTGATGGGATCTCTGAGAGGCTCGCTGACGGGATCTCTGAGAGGCTCGCTGATGGGATCTCTGAGAGGCTCGTTGGAAGATCTAAGAGGCTTGCTGACAGGATCTCTGAGAGGCTCGCTGATGGGATCTCTGAGAGGCTTGCTGACGGGATCTCTGAGAGGCTTGCTGATGGGATCTCTGAGAGGCTCGCTGAGGGGATCTCTGGGAGGCGTGCTGATTTTTTTTTTTTTTTTTTTTTTTTGTATACTGACTCGAGGCTCGTGAAAGAGCTAACATTAACTTCACAAACAAATCGACCAGACAAACAAAATACACAAAAAGAGGGAGCGGAAGACAAGATGGGGAGAAAAGGGGAAGCACACACACACAACATCCGAGAGCAGGGAGATGTGTGGAAGGGAGAGGGCCCGGGGGGAGGAGGTGTGGGAAGGGGGGGGGGGGGGGGAGGGAGAAGTATAAAGCACAAGGACACCAAGGACTTCCAGGGCAAAAGTTGGTATTTCAAAAAGTGGAATTGGGGTGAAATTAGCGGGGGTAGAAAAGATCAAGGTTTTGGATGGGGGAAGATAAGAGATGGTGGTGAACAGCTGTTTTAAAGACTTGGAGGGTGGAGTGGGATTGAAGAGAGTGAGGGAGTTTGTTCCAGAGGCGGGAGAAAAGAGGAATGAAGGAGTGAAGGTGAGCAGAGAGTCTTGATTTTGGCAGTTTAACCAAAAGAGGATTGCAGGCAGATCTTGTGCGACCTGTAGGAATATTTGCGGGACAGAGCCCAGAGAGAGCTGGGGGGGCAAGGACAGAGAGGAGTCGGTAGAAGATGGAAAGACCACCAACCTGCCTGCGGTGAGTGAGTGAGAGGCCCTTGGAGTTAGCTTCATCGCGGGAGATTCCAATGATTCTGAATGCTTTGGTTTCAACAGCGTGAAGGCGAGCTAGGTGTGAGGCAGGAGCACCAGCCCAGAGGGGAGAGCAGTATTCCATTGAGCTGCGGATGAAAGCCTTGTATGTGGTGAGGAGCTCAGGTGTGCCAAGGAAGGACTTCGCACGACGGAGGATGCCCAGTCGGCGACTGGCTTTGGAGGCCAGATTTGAAATGTGGTTTTTCCAGGAAAGATCATGGCAGATAGTGAGACCGAAAAGCTTGAGTGACAGAACTTCTTGGAGAGGATTATTCAGAAAGTGGATGGGAGGGTTGTCCAGTCGGTCTTTTCGGAGAGACATCGTAAGAGTGTGAGATTTGTCCGGATTGAAAGACATGTTCCACTTGTTTGCCCAGTCTGTGATTTTGTCAAGGTCTGCAGAGAGTGAGGAGGCTGCAGACTGCCGATCTGAGGGATGAAGAATGGAGCGACAGAGAGTAGAGTCGTCAGCAAAGAGATAGAGAGGATTTTCAAGAGAGTCAGAGAGATCATTGATGAAGACCAGAAAAAGCACAGGGCCCAGAACACTGCCTTGGGGAACTCCAGCCTGAACAGGAAGAGGAGATGAGAGAAACCCATTCAGGGCCACACCTTGACTAGGACTAGAGAGGAAGTCCGCCAGCCATGCGTGGAGATTTCCATGGATACCAAAAGAGGAGAGTTTGGTGAGCAGAGCGGGGTGCCAGACCGTATCGAAGGCACGTGATATGTCAAGGGAGACTGCTCTAATTTCCTGTTTGGCATTGAGGACCTCCATCCATTGTTGAGAAAGCAGAAACAGCATGTCCAGAGTGGAGTGTCCAGGTCTGAAACCAAATTGATGATCAGAGATCAAGCCATTGGAGAAGAGGAAAGATTTCATATCTGAAGCAATGATGGATTCCATGACTTTGCTGATAATTGGGAGAAGGCTGATTGGCCTGTAGTTGCTGGGATCTGTTTTTGCACCTTTTTTGTGCAAAGCGGTGATGTTGGCAGATTTCCAAGCAGATGGAAGATGACCTTGAGCAAAAGAGAGGGTGAAGAGAACAGAGAGGGGGAGTGAAAGAGCGGAAGAACATGATTTTAGGACCCGTGGGCTGCTGCCGTCAGGTCCAGTTGCAGAATCAGAGTCGAGGGTTGACAGAAACTTTTCCACCTTGTCAGGAGGAAAGGACACAGAGTCCAGGACCAGCTGGGTACGACTGGGTACGGTGGGTACAGAGAGGGATGGGTTTGGGACACAAGATTTAGAGGCAAACACAGAGTTGAGGCATTCAGCTTTTTCACGTGCGGAGTCAGCCGTGTGGCCATTTAAGGTGAGGGAGGGGATGGAGGGGGAACAAACACCAGAAACAGATTTCACCAGACGCCACCAGGATTTGGAAGAGGGAGACAGATAAGAGAGTTCGGTCCTGAGGATGGAGAGATATTGTTTCCTGGCTCTCCTGAGGGTGGACACACACTTTTTTCGGGCTTTGTGAAAGGAAATGAGATTTCCTTCTGTTGGATTTGCTTTCCAGGAGACGAAAGCAAGTTGTTTCTGGGCAATAGCCTCACCACAAGATTCCGTGTACCATGGACGGGAGGAAGGGTATGACAACTGAAGACGAGAAGGGATAAATCTGTGCATGAGAGAGCCTCTCAGAGATCCCGTCAGAGATCCCGATGGGATCTCTGAGAGGCTCGCTGACGGGATCTCTGAGAGGCTCGCTGACGGGATCTCTGAGAGGCTTGCTGATGGGATCTCTGAGAGGCTCGCTGATGGGATCTCTGAGAGGCTCGCTGATGGGATCTCTGAGAGGCTCGCTGACGGGATCTCTGAGAGGCTCGCTGTCGGGATCTCTGAGAGGCTCGCTGATGGGATCTCTGAGAGGCTCGTTAGAAGATCTAAGAGGCTTGCTGACAGGATCTCTGAGAGGCTCGCTGACAGGATGTCTGAGAGGCTCATTAGAAGATCGAAGAGGCTTGCTGACAGGATCTCTGCAAGGCTCGCTGACGGGATCTCTGAGAAGATCTAAGAGGCTCGCTGATGGGATCCCTGAGAGGCTCACTGATGGGATCTCTGAGAGGCTCACTGACGGGATCTCTGAGAGGCTTGCTGACGGGATCTCTGGGGCTCGCTGACAGGATCTCTGAGAGGCTCGCTGATGGGATCTCTGAGAGGCTCACTGACGGGATCTCTGAGAGGCTTGCTGATGGGATCTCTGAGAGGCTCACTGACAGGATCTCTGAGAGGCTTGCTGACGGTATCTCTGAGAGGCTTGCTGACGGTATCTCTGAGAGGCTTGCTGACAGGATCTCTGAGAGGCTCGTTAGAAGATCTAAGAGGCTTGCTGACAGGATCACTGAAAGGCTCGCTGACCGGATCTCTGAGAGGCTCGTTAGAAGATCTAAGAGGCTCGCTGACAGGATCTCTGAGAGGCTTGCTGACGGGATCTCTGAGAGGCTCGCTGATGGGATCTCTGACATGCTCGTTCGAATATCTAAGAGGCTCACTGACGGGTTCTCTGAGAGCCTCGCTGACGGGATCTCTGAGGCTCGCTGACGGGATCTCTGAGGCTCGCTGACGGGATCTCTGAGAGGCTCGCTGACGGGATCTCTGAGAGGTTCGCTGACGGGATCTCTGAGAGGCTCGCTGATGGGATCTCTGAGAGGCTCGCTGACAGTATCTTTGAGAGACTCGCTGACAGGATCTCTGAGGCTCGTTGACGGGATCTCTGAGAGGCTTGCTGACAGGATCTCTGAGAGGCTCGCTGACAGGATCTCTGAGAGGCTCGCTGATGGGATCTCTGAGAGGCTTGCTGACGGGATCTCTGAGAGGCTCGTTCGAAGATCTAAGAGGCTCGCTGATGGGATCTCTGAGAGGCTTACTGACAGGATCTCTGAGAGGCTCGCTGATGGGATCTCTGAGGGGCTCGTTAGAAGATCTAAGAGGCTTGCTGACAGGATCTCTGAGAGGCTCGTTAGAAGATCTAAGAGGCTTGCTGACAGGATCTCTGAGAGGCTTGTTGATGGGATGTCTGAGAGGCTCGTTAGAAGATCTAAGAGGCTTGCTGACAGGATCTCTGAGAGGCTTGCTGACGGGATCTCTGAGAGGCTCGTTAGAAGATCTAAGAGGCTCGATGATGGGATCTCTGAGAGGCTCGCTGATGGGATCTCTGAGAGGCTCGATGATGGGGTCTCTGAGAGGCTTGCTGATGGGATCTCTGAGAGGCTCACTGATGGGATCTCTGAGAGGCTCGCTGATGGGATCTCTGAGAGGCTCACTGACGGGATCTCTGAGAGGCTTGCTGATGGGATCTCTGAGAGGCTCGCTGACAGGATCTCTGAGAGGCTTGCTGATGGGATCTCTGAGAGGCTCGCTGACAGGATCTCTGAGAGGCTCGCTGACGGGATCTCTGAGAGGCTCGTTAGAAGATCTAAGAGGCTTGCTGACAGGATCACTGAGAGGCTCGCTGACGGGATCTCTGAGAGGCTTGTTAGAAGATCTAAGAGGCTCGCTGAAAGGATCTCTGTGAGGCTCGCTGACTGGATCTCTGAAAGGCTCGCTAACGGGTTCTCTGAGAGGCTCGTTAGAAGATCTAAGAGGCTCACTGACGGGATCTCTGAGAGGCTCGCTGACGGGATCTCCGAGAGGCTCACTGACGGGATCTGAGAGGCTCGTTGACGGGATCTCTGAGAGGCTCGCTGACAGGATCTCTGAGAGGCTCGCTGACAGTATCTCTGAGAGACTCGCTGACAGGATCTCTGAGAGGCTCGCTGACGGGATCTCTGAGGCTCGCTGACGGGATCTCTGAGAGGCTCGCAGACGGGATCTCAGAGAGACTCGCTGATGGGATCTCTGAGAGGCTCGCTGACAGGATTTATGAGAGATTCGCAGACGGGATCTCTGAGAGACTCGCTGACAGGATCTCTGAGAGGCTCGCTGACAGGATTTATGAGAGGCTCGTTTGAAGATCTAAGAGGCTCACTGACAGTATCTCAGAGAGGCTTGTTAGAAGATCTAAGAGGTTCGCTGACAGGATTTATGAGAGGCTCGTTACAAGATCTAAGAGGTTCGCTGACAGGATTTATGAGAGGCTCGTTATAAAATCTAAGAGGCTCGCTGACAGGATTTATGAGAGGCTCGTTAGAAGATCTAAGAGGCTCGCTGACAGGATTTCTGAGAGGTTCGCTGACAGGATTTCTGAGAGGCTCGCTGACGGTATCTCTGAGAGGCTTGCTGACAGTATCTCTGAGAGGCTCGTTCGAAGATCTAAGAGGCTCACTGACAGGATTTATGAAAGGATCGTTAGAAGTTCTAAGAGGCTCGCTGACAGTATATCTGAGAGGCTCATTTGAAGATCTAAGAGGCTTGCTGACAGGATTTATGAGAGGCTCGTTAGAAGATCTAAGAGGCTCGCTGACAGTATCTCTGAGAGGCTCGTTAGAAGATCTAAGAGGCTCGCTGACAGTATCTCTGAGAGGCTCGTTAGAAGATCTAAGAGGCTTGCTGACAGGATTTATGAGAGGCTCGTTAGAAGATCTAAGAGGCTCGTTGACAGGATTTATGAGAGACTCACTGACAGGATCTCTGAGAGGCTCGCTGATGGGATCTCTGCGAGGCTTGCTGATGGGATCTCTGAGAGGCTCGCTGACGGGATCTCTGAGAGGCTCGCTGACAGGATCTCTGAGAGGCTCGCTGACAGGATCTCTGAGAGGCTCGCTGATGGGATCTCTGAGAGGCTTGCTGATGGGATCTCTGTGAGGCTCACTGACAGGATCAACGAGAGGCTTGTTCGAAGATCTAAGAGGCTCGCTGATGGGATCTCTGAGAGGCTCGCTGACAGGATTTCTGAGAGGCTCGCTGACAGGATCTCTGAGAGGCTCATTAGAAGATCTAAGAGGCTGGCTGACAGGATCTCTGAGAGGCTCGCTGACGGTATCTCTGAGAGGCTCGTTAGAAGATCTAAGAGGTTTGCTGACAGGATCTCTGAGAGGCCCGTTGACGGGATCTCCGAGAGGCTCGTTAGAAGATCTAAGAGGCTTGCTGACAGGATCTCTGAGAGGCTCGCTGACGGGATCTCTGAGAGGCTCGTTAGAAGATCTAAGAGGCTCGATGACGGGATCTCTGAGAGGCTCGCTGATGGGATCTCTGAGAGGCTCGCTGACGGGATCTCTGAGAGGCTTGCTGATGGGATCACTGAGAGGCTCACTGACGGGATCTCTGAGAGGCTCGCTGATGGAATCTCTGAGAGGCTCACTGACAGGATGTCTGAGAGGCTTGTTAGAAGATCTAAGAGGCTCGCTGAAAGGATCTCTGTGAGGCTCGCTGACGGGATCTCTGAAACGCTCGCTGATGGGTTCTCTGAGAGGCCTGTTAGAAGATCTAAGAGGCTCACTGACGGGATCTCTGAGAGGCTCACTGATGGAATCTCTGAGAGGCTCGCTGACGGGATCTGAGAGGCTCGCTGATGGGATCTCTGAGAGGCTCGCTGACAGGATCTCTGGGAGGCTTGCTGACAGTATCTCTGAGAGACTCGCTGACAGGATTTCTGAGAGGCTCGCTGGCAGGATCTCTGAGAGGCTTGCTGATGGGATCTCTAAGAGGCTCGCTGACGGGATCTCTGAGAGGCTCGCTGACAGGATTTATGAGAGATTCGCAGACGAGATCTCTGAGAGACTCGCTGACAGGATCTCTGAGAGGCTCGCTGACAGGATTTATGAGAGGCTCGTTAGAAGATCTAAGAGGCTCACTGACAGTATCTCAGAAGGCTCGTTAGAAGATCTAAGAGGTTCGCTGACAGGATTTATGAGAGGCTCGTTACAAGATCTAAGAGGTTCGCTGACAGGATTTATGAGAGGCTCGTTATAAAATCTAAGAGGCTCGCTGACAGGATTTATGAGAGGCTCGTTAGAAGATCTAAGAGGCTCGCTGACAGGATTTCTGAGAGGCTTGCTGACAGTATCTCTGAGAGGCTCGTGAGAAGATCTAAGAGCCTCACTGACAGGATTTATGAGAGGCTCGTTAGAAGATCTGAGGCTCGCTGACAGTATCTCTGAGAGGCTCGTTAGAAGATCTAAGAGTCTTGCTGACAGGATTTATGAGAGGCTCGTTAGAAGATCTAAGAGGCTCGCTGACAATATCTCTGAGAGGCTCGTTAGAAGATCTAAGAGGCTCGCTGACAGTATCTCTGAGAGGCTCGTTAGAAGATCTAAGAGGTTCGCTGACAGGATTTATGAGAGGCTCGTTAGAAGATCTAAGAGGCTCGCTGACAGTATCTCTGAGAGGCTCGTTAGAAGATCTAAGAGGCTTGCTGACAGGATTTATGAGAGGCTCGTTAGAAGATCTCAGAGGCTTGCTGACAGTATCTCTGAGAGGTTCGTTAGAAGATCTAAGAGGCTTGCTGACAGGATTTCTGAGAGGTTCGCTGACAGGATCTCTGAGAGGTTCACTGACGGGATCTCTGAGAGTTTCACTGATGGGATCTCTGAGAGGTTCGCTGACAGGATTTCTGAGAGGTTCGCTGATGGGATCTCTGGGAGGTTCGCTGATGGGATCTCTGAGAGGTTCGCTGACGGGATCTCTGAGAGGTGTTTGACCTTAAGTTTACCTTTAACCTCTTGACCTCAAAAATAGTTGGTTTCCCTATTTAGTGACAATGTGGAAATGCTGTTCAATTTTCAAGTCAATCGGATGAAAATTGACGATTTTTCAGATAAAAAGTGATGATTTTGGAAGTTTGACCTTGAGTTGACCTTTGACCTTTTGACCTAAAATAGTATCTTTCCCCAATTTATTGACTTGATATGCAAATGCTGTTCAATTTTCAAGTCGATCGGTTGAGAATTGACGGCTTTTTAGATGAAAATTGGTTTTTAAAATTTGACCTTGAGTTGACCTTTGACCTTTTGACCTCAAAAATAGTATGTTTCCCAATTTAGTGACTCGATATGCAAATGCTGTTCAATGTTGAAGTCAATCGGTTGAGAATTGACGGCTTTTTAGATGAAAATTTATGATTTTTAAAATTTGACCTTAAGTTGACCTTTGACATTTTGACCTCAAAATTAGTATGTTTCCCAATTTATTGACTTGATATACAAATGCTATTCAATTTTCAAGTCAATCGGATTTAAAATGGCGATTTTAGGAATTTGACCTCCAGATGACCTTTGACCTTTGACCTCAAACTCAATAGACTTCTCAAATGGGACGGCTTATGCAACGTGGTGAAGTTTCGTGACGATCGGTTTAGAATTGTGACCTGTAGGCTGGTGACAAACAGACAGAACCACAAACGGAACCGACCAATATACTTGAAAAATCTTCGATTTTGCAAGTAACAAACAAAAACTTTATTTTATACATATACTAGCCGAAAGCACCCGGCGTTGCCCGGGTTCTTTTTGAATGAATTTACTACTATAATTCAGCTTTTACTCGCAGCCGTAGAAGATTGACTACTATAATCCAGCTCAGCTTTTAATTGCGAAATGGGCCCAGCCCGACCGAAGCAGCCTCGACCGGCCTCGCCACGTGGCCTATAACCTTCCAGGGGCCTGTGCCGACATTTTTGGTTCTTTTTGAATGAATTTACTACTATAATTCAGCTTTTACTCGCGGCCGTAGAAGATTGACTACTATAATTCAGCTCAGCTTTTAATTGTGAAATGAGCCCAGCCCGGCCGAGGTGGGCCTTGACCAGCCTCGCCACCTAGCCAATAACCTTCCCGGGGCCCATCCCGAAATTTTTTGTTTCAGAGGTTTCCTCCTATCTTTCACCGTTCAGGAGATTAGCGCGTGCAGACAAAAAAACAAACAAACAATAGAAAAATCGGTCAGAGACCGAGGACTTGCCGGAATGTACTTTTTTATCGGCTATTTTGGACAAATATGGCGGCCGAACCACGTGACCTATGACGTCATCATTATTTGTTTTCTAAACTAATTTATTCCTTGATGATGCTCAAGAAATTTCATCTTGATCGGATGAAGTTTTGTACTTGTCGAATTATGACATCATAATGGAGGCACCTATGACATCATCATTAACATATTTTATTCCCCATGGAGAGTTCTTTACAATGAGCCATGTCTCAATTTTTTCTATTCAACATTTTTGGAGATATAGAGATGCAATTTTTTTCGGTTTTTCCAAGATGGCGGCCGAACCACGTGACCGATGACATCATCATGAACATATTTTGTTTCCCATGGAGAGTTCTTTGCAATGAGCCATGTCTCAATTTTTTCTATTCAGCACTTTCGGAGATATAGAGGTGCAAAGTTTTTCGGTTTTTCCAAGATGGCGGCCGATCCACGTGGCCAATGACGTCATCAATTGGGCACAATCTATTCCAGGGCAAGACAAATATGTGTGTAAAGTTTGGCGATTCTACGTCCAACGGTGTGGACGTAGTACTGCGAACAAACAGACAAACAGACAGACAAACAGACAAACCAACCGTTCAACATATTTGCTGGAATCTTTTCCGGCAAGTAACAAACAAAAACCTTCTTTTATATACATATATAAATAAAATAAAATAATATAGAAGATATTCCTTTGTCTGTTGTTGAAATCTGGTGTGTGGGATCCCAAATTAGATTGTAGTATTTATCGTCGCATTTAGATTGTAGTACACGGCAAAGCCGTGTTTATTTTCTACCTAAAATCCGTCTCGGTTTGAGTTTCTTTTCAAAGGGTGAAGACTGGCTGTCCTTTCAGCTGTCAAGGCTGTCCAGGTAAGTCGGTATTCTTCTTTCTCATCGCGTATCAACCGCCATCAATTGAATAACGCCTTCATTAACGCTCGTTTCCATCCGTGGCTTACTCTCTGTCTTAACTGAGAGCAGTCACACGGCAATATCAATATCAGGAAACACTCCTGAATGTCACTCTCCTGAATGTCACTCCAGCATGTCACTCCTGAATTAAATGGAATCTAAAGCTCTCAGCATTATTGGAATCTCCCACTGGATACAAGGTATGTTGCTTTCACATCACAAAACATATCGGTGGTCTCTCTGCTTTTTAAAAATATATGACGTTTTTAAATGTTTTAATTTTTTTTTATTATTACTGCCCTCCACCCCTTCCATTTAATTGTTTTTTAAATGTTTTTATTTAAAAAAAGTTATTGAATATTCTGAAATGTTTTATTTTTTATTATTATTACTGCCCTCCACCTCTCCCATTTTATTATTTTTAAAATGTTTTTATTTTTTAAAAAGTTCTTGAATATTTTTAAATGTTTTATTTTTTTATTATTACTGCCCTCCACCTCTCCCATTTTATTATTTTAAAAATGTTTTAATTTTAAAAAAATTCTTGAATGTTTACTCCCACCAGGGAGTAATGCATTCACTCGTGTCCGTGTGTGTGTGTGTTCGTGTGTTTGTGAACAAGATATCTTGAAAAGTTCTGAACGGATTTGGATGAAAGTTGGTGGGATGATTGCCCTTGGGATAAGGAAGAATTGATTAGTTTTTGGTGAAGCTCAGGATATTATTCCCGATCCAGGAAATTTTTTTGGACATTTTTTTGGGTGATTCTTCACCATTGCGGGATAGGCCATAAACTATATATAGCACGGTATCTAAAAAAGTTGTGGATGGATTCGGACAAAACTTGGTGGAGGGGTTGCGAGCGTGCCAGGGAAGAATTGGTTCAATTTTGGTGAAGATCCAGATCCGGATCCGGCTCGTAGAATATTTTAAGTGATTCTTCACCATTGGAAGATAGGGCTCATTTCTTTTTAACATTATCTTCTATATATTCTATATTTAACATTGTGATATGAAAATAGTTTTCATATTTGTTGTAAATGTAGTTTAAACTCGTAGTTATGCGTTAGAGCGGTGTATTTTTTTTAGCAGCGTCGTCTTCAATGTTCATTTTTTTTTTCTAATAAAGACATTCTGTCATTTTATAACCACCAAAGTGTGTATTAGGTTTCGCCGTTTCATAAAATGTATCGTTTGATACGTATAATGCTTTAAAACTGTTTTTTTTTTATTTTTTTTTTACCTCAGAAGAGATATCAACATTTAGCTCAGCGAATGTCATTTGCGGTGTCAGTATTTGATGAACTTATAAAGACTTAGTTCCAGATTTGTCAATGTCTGAGGTATATTAACAAACGAATCAAACACATTTGGCAAAATTCCCAAAAAAATTTAAAAGATCGCATATTCACCCAGGGGTGTGAGAGGCTGAAGAAGAAGAAACCTCGCATGGGCTTCCCAGACCAAATAAATAATTCTGGTTCTGGCTCTGCGATTTTCAGGTTTATTACTCCCGCAAGGGAGTAACGCATTCGATCGTGTCCGTCCGTGTGTGTGTGTGTGTTCGTATGTTCGTGTGTTTGTGAACAAGATATCTGGAAAAGTTCTGAACGGATTTGGATGAAAGTTGGTGGGATTTTAACGCATAATAATATCCCAAGCCCTTGGGATAAGGAATAATTGATTAGTTTTTGGTGAAGCTCAGGATATTATTCCGGATCCAGAAAAAAGATTTGGACATTTTTGGGGGAAAGAATTTTTCTGTTTTACTGCATTAAAGCTTTTATTCTTATTCTTAAATGATGTTTTTCTCCTCTAATTCCGAGATATATCAAAACAAGTGAATCCTCTTGGATTGCGCTGAGGTTCGGGCATGGAATTTCTAGGAGGAAGTATAATTTGTATGCAATGAAAGTACATGTAATATGGGATCGAGTAAGATCGAGTAAGCTTCACCAGTGCGCGTGCGCGAATTTACGTCACGTCGGCAGCGAGAAGGCGTTCCCCAACACGAACCAATCAGGAACTGCCACGCCCACTTATATGATCTCAGAATTCCTGTGACAGGAATTAGCGTTACACTGGCTGGAAGTCATTCGCTAGAGGCGCTTCCTCAGCGCCAATCACCAGTGCGCGTGCGCGAATTTACGTCACGTCGGCAGCGAGAAGGCGTTCCCCAACACGAACCAATCAGGAACTGCCACGCCCACTTATATGATCTC
This sequence comes from Myxine glutinosa, assembly GCF_964187855.1. Taxonomy (NCBI): domain Eukaryota; kingdom Metazoa; phylum Chordata; class Myxini; order Myxiniformes; family Myxinidae; genus Myxine; species Myxine glutinosa. Next base: position 306,191,253 of record NC_136261.1, read on the forward strand.
AGAATTCCTGTGACAGGAATTAGCGTTACACTGGCTGGAAGTCAATCGCTAAAGGCGCTTCCTCAGCGCCAATAAATTATCTGACAGTTCGGGCTTACTTTCTTTTTCATTTGTTGTTTTGGGGAGAGGGGATGTTAAACAAAACGTATTATTCCAACTAAACACACGGCGGGTGTATGCGCTCTACTGAGTGGCGTTCTAGTTTTAAATGTTTTAATTTTTTTCTTATTACTGCCCTCCACCTCTCCCATTTAATTATTTTTAAAATGTTTTTATTTTTAAAAAATTCTTGAATTTTTAAAATGTTTTAATTTTTTTTTATGTAAAAAAAAACATTTTATTTATTTATTCATTACTCCCCTCCATCCAGCCCATTTGTTGTCCCACTGCCTCAGTCAAATTAACCTTGCCCTGCCATGAGTCTTACTCTTGCGAAGAAAATAGAAATGATAGAGTATGCCTGTATTTTCAGCATTTTAAATAGACAGTACTATATGAGAACGTAACCCTGGGAATGGTAGGATATGAATGTTGTCAAGCATTATATAAAATTTTATGAAAGGTATTTGATCGGAATGTTGTCAAGCAGTGAAGGATTACACAAAATGTCCTTTCAAACAAACACATTTGAAAGAACCTCTTTTGTTGTTACAGCTTAAAGCCAAATGCAACTGCAGCCCTTTTGAGCTGCAGGATAGCTGCGGGCAGCATATGCTCACAACCGAGTTGGCCATAATCTCACTTGGTTGAGCCCCGTTATAGTCTGACTTAACTGAAAACTGTCGTTTTTGTGGGATTCCAGCAGTGCCATTGAATTAACACCAGGTGGATTGACTTGTCCTGTCATCCTTCCGAGGTCGGCAAAATGAGTACCAGATGACTGGTTATGGAGAGGCATTGCATCGGCAGCAGTCACGCCCCCAGAAAATGATGCAACCAGCAGCCACAGGCTACACACGAACCACCTATGAACTAATAGTATAAACATAAAATAAATAGTGCGTAAACAATTTTGTGAGTTCTAAAATGTCTATGCAGCTTACCCCTTGTAGCTTTTGTGGTTGACCTTAATAATTATCATAAGCTAACGAAGTAATAGACTAGGCTAAATTTCCAGAAATGCATCTAATACAAGTTATAGGGGCATTTCTGAGTAAAAGTTGGTAACAAGTGTTTTTAACCTATTTTGGGGGTGCTGATCATGAAAAAATAGGATACCAAGCTGAATTTTTGGTATTTGATGCTCAAATCTGGAAAAAACTAAATGGCCGCCAAAATATTTAACTTTTAGCCGCTGAACTCAGAATCACACAGGAAGACATTTCAACAAGTACACTTTACGTGAAACAAGATGAATATTTCCGGGCAATCAAATTTGTATATACTATTTTAGCAGAAATCGATGTTTCGGCCATTTTCCAAGATGGCCGCCATCAAATCTTATATTGACGATATCTCCAGTTCTAGTGAACATAGAATCATTATTTTGATGTCTAGCCCCAGGTTATCGAGGTCAAGGAAGCATATGAGCGCACTATTATTAGTGTTGGACCAAAGCTATATACTGAAACAGGACACATTCAAGGTGGTTGCTCACAAAATAGCTCTAAATATCGGCTAACTGCAGCTAAAATGATATCTACAGACACTTACACATGGACCCTTGTGCCACACAGCTCATATAATAAACAACACGATTACAAGGCAATACAACTTTACTTTTGATCTTCATTGATTAATACGATTACATGCAGTGAACAATCACATATGAACGTTTAACTATATACAGGTAGCACAGTCATGACGTCTTTTACGATATGCAGGCTCGACGGTAAGTTGAATAATGTCGTTAACACATTACACATTGTCATTAAAGCAACCGTCCTGGTCAGTTTCTTGCCGACATACACATGCAGCTGTGCAGCCAAGTTTTGCTTTACGGCAGCTACAGCGCATGGTACGACACCAGTCGACACCAGTTCCATTCAACCACTCTTGTGCCTGGTCGGGATCAACCTGATTGAACTTACGCGCCGACCGTTTGACCACAAAATTTCCTTTTTTGAATTCTTCGAGAACTGACTCTGGTAGGTTTCTCATTTCAGCCAAGTAGACAGGACCCCAGCGTCCATAGTTTACATGGTCATACCTGAGAAAGAAAGGTAGCATGCAGGTGAATGAATGGATGTGAAGGTCCCAAAGACCATCTCGTTGGGCTCTTGTGAACATAAGTAGAATTGCTACCATTTCCAGGTATCCCCACCAGAAAGAGAAGTTGACATTGTCCTCCTTTCTGCGTTCCAGGAAATCTGACATCAATGATGAAAACGTTGGGTTTGTCAGCAAGGTGACAAGGATCTCAACAGCTGCCAGGTCGGATGCAGCCTTGGATATTTGAATATGCAGTTGCTCGTCGGCTTCTTTCACATAGTCTAGTAGATTGGGTCCTAATAGTCGCCATAGGGCCTGGCATGTAATTTTGTGTGCTCGCATGGCTTTGTTGAACTTTTTGCCAGCCAATGCTGCTTCAATGGTGTTCTGTCCCATTAGACCAGCTTCAACCCAGGCCTCTGCCAATCCAGATCCGTGCATGTGTTCTCCAATAACTTTTAAAAAGTTCATTGAAATGTGTAGCCCTCCTAGACGTGGAATGAGTCTCTTCTTGTACTCCGGATTGCACCACTTCAACTCCATGAGCTTGCAATAAAGTGCTTGATCCACACTCAGTACCGTGTATTCTTGTCCGAAGCGAGATGAAACTTCCAAACATCGCTCCACGACTGTTTTGAGTGTATCAAACTCGTGCGCTGGTGCCAGGATTATGGGCATATAGCCAACTGTAGTTTGTGGAGGATCATTTTGTGTCAGGGACTCATTGAATACTGTCCAACTGGTTTCCGTTGTTGAGTTGAGTCGCATGAAATTGAACGCTAAATCCACCGATTGGGCCCTTGCTGCACAATCAGTGTCCTTGGACGGTTGATGATACCAAGTTTTTTCCACTTGGCCACTGAAAGATGGTTCGGCCCTGACGGCAGGCATAGTTGCAGCATTTAAGGTGTCCATGACCTCTGGGACATGCAGCATTCGGTCTTTAGAAAGAACCATGCTGTCCCACTTCACGTCTGCGGATGGTCCTCTCTGCCACGCTGCCAGCTGAGTGGCATGGAAGGTTTCTTTTCCGTCCAATGTCTCATCCAGTATGTCGATATTGTCAGCAGTGTAGAACAGAAAGCGGTCAGGAACTAGATTAGGTGGTATGACGGCACCGGTGTTTGGATTCATAGACTTAATTGTGGACTTGGCTAAGGTTGTGTCCAACTGCAACACTTGATGGTAACTGAGGGTGTGTCCTGCCTTATGGAACATTTCCACCAACTCCTTAGATCGTGTAGTTTGGTGCAGGGTGCTGCCGAGCCCTATATGTTTCGGCGTCAGTTTACTGCCTCCGCTCACTCCATATACCATGTCCTGAGCACTGCTGAGGACTTGTTGTTCTAGTTTCGTATCATCTTCTTTGGCAACGCATGGTTCTATTTCAAGCTGACACGGACACGGATATAAGAGCTTGAGGAACATGTAGACAGTCTCTGGTACGCAACTTAGTGCGTTTCCGATGCTCACTTCAAATCCCACGTGGCCAGGCTTATCAAGCAAATCTCCTCGAAGTTTTAGGGCAACATGCACCAGCGACAGGAAGATGTCCTCTTCAGGCCCGAACCTAGGCATTGTTAGTTGTTCGTCTGCTTCATCCGTTAGTCCAGATACAGCATTGCCGGTATACTTAGATGGTACCAACAACGTTTCTCTCTGAGATGTCCCACCATCAGGTCGAACAAAGAGGATGGTATCACCTACTCGAGATTGCAGTTTTTCCCTGAATGTTGTCCGACGACTTACAAAGGACTTCGGAATAACTGTGTTAGCTTCCTCTGAAAGATTTACATACCGATCCCAGACGTCACTTAGCCTCAGCACATGACCCTTTTGGGCTGCATACATAAGTTCTGAAGAAAGCCATATCAAAGGTAAGTCTTGACTGGTGTGAAAATCTTCTTTGACTTTGGATGTACTTCTTTTGAACGAACTTAAGCAAGGAAGGTGATATTTACCTTCCGCTGCGATGAGGTCACTAACGCCTGCCAAACTGAAGCATAGCTTGTGATGTAATTTAGATGCCTCTAAAATATCTTTGCTGACATTGAATGTCATAACTGAACTTAATCGTTGTTTTGACGTACGATCCTGACAAAACATGCACAGCGTCCAGTCAACTGGCTTGACAGAGCTCCGACGTATGACACGACCTTGGGTAGACCCAACAACTGAGCTGCATGTTGGTACATTTTCTCGGTCCTGATGATGATCTTCCAGTCTTTCTAGGCGAAGAAGTTTATTTTTATCGGTGAATTGGACATAACAGTTTTTGTGCCATACGATTGAGGTGGTATTCGAACCCAACGCCAGATCCAGACGCTCAATTATATTGCGGTTTTTTGGGTCGCGTAATTTCTTTCTGGTTTCGTAAGCCTTAGCGAGTGTGGCTAGACCTTGATTGCTGGCAGATCGCAAATCCCCATCTGTTTGGCATAAAATGCATAAGGCGAAGTCAATCGATGATGGTCGTTTCAGAGTAGCAACAGGATCCATCTTGATTTAGTCTGAAAATAAAAGAAAGAGAGGTTGCATGTCACCGTCCCGGTAAATAAACCGTCCTTAACTAGACATGATAACAACCTTAACTAGAAAATACAGTTGACAGTGATCTGAAAGCAATGTAATGCCAATCAAGGTAAAACGGCAATAAAAGCCAATATGGTGTATGAAACATCTTCCATTGAAAGCCTGCAATTCAGCTTGGTATCCTATCTTTTCGTGGTCAGCACGCTCACATACAGCTAATAAGCATAGATACCAAGTGCTACTATGACATTCCTATTTTTAAAAGAAAATTAGAAATGTCAATATCGCGTATACTTTTTTTGACGGCCATTTTGTTTTTTGGCTGATTTAAGCCCTAAATATGTAATATTCAGCTTGGTATTATTTTTTATCGTGATCAGCACCCTCATATACAGCTAATAAGCATGGATACCAAGTATTACTACGACATTCCACTTTTCTGAAGAAAAAAAACAAATATCGCATAAACTTTTTTGGCGGCCATTTTGTTTTTTGCTGATTTAGGCCCTAAATATGCACATTTCAGCTTGGTATCCGTTTTTTTCGTGATCAGCACCCTCATATCCACCTAAAACGCCCGGATACCAACTTTTACTCAGAAATGCCTCTGCCAAAAAAAAATCAGAAATTTAGCCTAGTCTATAAGGTGCTATACATGGATGGGAGTCGAGAATCTCAAACGAAAATGTTTTGAGAAATTTTATGAAAACTACCATCCACTTTAGGACACGTGCATGGACACCAAAATATGCACAGAAAATTTGGAGGGGGCTGGCCCCAAAACTGTGGGAGTAATACTGTGTGTACCTATAGTGATGATGATGAATCTGCTAACAATGATTATGGTGATGGTGTTGGCTGGGCTTGTATTGGGGTGAGGGGGATTGCCTCTTGTGCGCCATGGTGAAGGAAATGTGTCATTACAGAAAAATAGCAAAAAGTCTCAAGCGAATGTGATGCGATGTTGACGGTTACCCAACCAGTGAATGTTTCCACATGCAGTAAATGTTGAAACTGTGAATGCCAAATTCGTGAATGAGTTTACCTGCGGAGGGAGAACGGCTTCATACAGGTAGATACTCAAAATCATAATTGTATTGAGACATTTCTGAAACCTCCCATCCACCTTACGACACCCGCTGGGACCCCAAAAGGTTCCACAGAAAGTTTGACGGGCTAGCCCCAAAACTGAGGGAGAGGTTCAAAACGGACAGATGGACAGACAGACAGACAGACAGACAGTCCTGTTTATTGTATAAATACTCAATGGTAAGCCTATTAGAACTCTCATCCGAACACCAGGCTCGTGATGCAGGGAATCCAGGTCCAAATCCCATCTATCACCTGTTTGCCCATCATCTCCAAATGTCCTTGAAATTCATGAAAAAGTACATTGATGTCTACTAATGTCTTCATCTTGCATGTGATGGCCAAACTCCTCCACGAGTCTCAGGTCAATGAATGTAAGAATAAAATGCCATATTCAAGTTATGATAGCATGTCGCCCTCCATTGCTGTTGTTGTCCCCCGTCGCACCGCGGAGCGAAAGGGGGACTATGGTTTTCCCCTCCGTCGGAGCGAAAGGGGGACTATGGTTTTCCCCTCCGTCGGAGCGAAAGGGGGACTATGGTTTTCCCCTCCGTCCGTGTGTGCGTCCGTCCGTCCGTCCATCCGTGTGTGCGTGCGTGCGTGCGGGCGTGCGTGCGTAAGCTAAGGACCGAATTCTAATTTGGTGTGTGGGTGTATCTAGGCATAAGGAAGAACGCTATTGAAAATTGGGTCGCCACATCAAAATCCAAGATGGCCGCCTTGCGTCTTCCACTTTGTCAACTCACATCACTTCACCGACGGGGGACCTAGGCGTAAGGTGGTAAATGTTGTATTTAGAATATATAGAAGATAATGTTAAAAAAAAACAAGGCAATTTCACTTACATTTTCGGATTCAGCGTTCAATCCTATATAAGTGAGTGTATTTCGAGGCATGTGTGACTTCAAATAAAATTGTAAGCCAGGAAAACGTTCGTTTCATTCCTTAGGGATACAACATGTAAAACTGGGCCAAACGTCAAAACAAAACTCGCTCATTTTAAATCGTACAAGCTAATGCGACCACTCATTCTTCTGGGAAGAATCCCGTGCACATGCTGGTCACACTTATAACTCACCTAAGTCTTTAAATTCATCAAATACTGACACGGCGATTGACATTCGCTGAGGTAAATGTTGATATCTCTTCTGAGGTAAAAAACAAAACAAAAAAAAAACAGTTTTAAAGCATTATACGTATCAAACGATATATTTTATGAAACGGGAAAACCTAATACACAGTTTGGTGGTTTTAAAATGACAGAATATGTCTTTATTAGAAAGAAAAAAAAAGAACCTTGAAGACGACGCTGCTAACAAAATACACCGCTCTAACGCATAACCACGAGTTTAAACTACATTTATAACAAATATGAAAACTATTTTCATATCACAATGTTAAATATAGAATATATAGAATATAATGTTTTAAAAAATGAGCCTTATCTTCCAATGGTAAACAATCCTTCAAAAAATGTCCTGGATCCGGAATAATATCCTGAGCTTCACCAAAAACTAATCAATTCTTCCTTATCCCAAGGGCAATCATCCCACCAACTTTCATCCAAATCCGTTCAAAACTTTTCCAGATATCTTGTTCACAAACACATGAACACACACACGCACACACACGGACACGATCGAATGCATTACTCCCTGGCGGGAGTAAAAATGGGGAAAAACACACCGACCAACAGTAGGGATGAGGGGAAAAAGAGAGAGAGAGAGTTGGAGAAATAAGGGATATGGGGAAGAATGAGGACTAGGGGAGGAAAGGTGTGGAAAATAGGGATACGGCTGCAAACTCTCATGAATAAAAAAATGGAAACTTGGAAAGAGGTGGACTTGGGGAATGTCAACTTTAGAATAGATTTTTGGTTTTCGATTGGTGACGATCTGAGATGGCAGAGCAAAGCTGTCTTGAAGACCTGGAGGCAAGAGTGAGATTGAAGAGACCGTGGAAGCCATATTCTCACCCTGTCATGGAAAAAATGGTTCCACAGGTTGGAAAAGAGAGACGAATGAGTGGAGGTGCACAGTGATTCTAGATGTTCACAGTTTCACCAGAAGGGGATTTTCTGGAACACTGTGCACCCTTCAAAACCTGGGGGGGGGGGGGGGGCGAGTGTTGGGGGGTGAGGGGAGGGCACAGCATGGAAAGGGCAGAGGGTGCAAGATCATAAAGGAGGTGGTAGAAGACAAGGAGAATACCGACCTCTCTGCGATGTGAAATTACTAGGCCCATGGATTCAGCTTCATCGTGGGAGATTGCAATGATATTGAAGGCCTTGGTTTCCACACCTCCAAGCTGAGCAAGATGTGAGGCAGGGTAGCCAGTGCAGAGGGGAGATCAGTACTCCAACAAGCTGTTGCTACAGGCCTTGTAAGTGGATAAGAATTCAGGTGTGCTAAGAAAGGACTTTGCATGAGTAGGTCACCTTAGAAGTGTGGCTTTCCCAAGAAAGATCATCACTAATGGCGAGGCACAAAAGTTTGAGTGGCTGAACTTCTTCAAAAGGATTGCAAAGAAAGTAGATGGAGAAAGGGAGAAAGAAAGAGGGCGGGTGGGGGGGGGGGGGAGAGACAGAGAGAGAGAGAGAGAGAGAGAGAGAGAGAGAGAGAGAGAGAGAGAGAGAAGAGAAAGAGAAAGAGAGAGAGAGAGAGAGAGAGAGAGAGAGAGAGAGAGAGAGAGAGAGTGTGCAAGACTGAGATTTGTTAGGATTGAAAGACGATTTCCAAGTGTTTGACCAACTCGTGATTATTCCAAGTGTTTGACCAGCTCATGATTTTTTTTAAGGTCTGAAAAGAGGGAAGAGGCGCCTGCCTGTCTGAAGGATTATGGACATCACAGCAGAGGGTGGAGTCATCTGCAAATAGATAGAGGATTTTTCAGAATTAGAGAGATCATTGATGAAGATTAGGAATAGGACTGGGCCCAGAACACTGCCTTTGGGCACACCAGCCTTGATGTGGAGAGATGAGAGGATCCCATTGAGAGACACACGTTCGCTATGAGATGAGAGGCAGTCAGTAAGCCATGTGTGGAGTTAGCCTTGGATGCCATTGGCAGAGAGTTTGGCAGGATGTCAGACTGCTTATTAAAAAGGTCGTTATATGCCTAGAAAGATGGCCCTGATCTCATGTCTGACATTGAGGGCCTCCATATTTTGCTGAGTGAGCAAAAGCAGCATGTACTGGGTAGAATGACCTGGTCTGAATCTGAATTGATGATCTGAGATGAGGCCATTGGAGAAAAGGAAGAGTTTGATGTCAACTGTGATGATGGATTATAGGACCTCGCTGATGATTGGAAGTACGCCGATAGGTCTGTAGTTAAGGGCATCCATTTTTGCACCTTGTTTACGTAATATGGTAAAGTTGGCTGACTTCCAAGTGGATGGAAGATTAGCTCGGGCAAATGATAAGGTGAAAAGGGCAGAGAGAGGATGTACAAGAGCAGCACAGCAAGTTTTTAGGACACGGACCTGATGCCATCTGGTCCAGCTAGTGCAGAATATGAATATGAAGGTTTGTCAAAAACTCCTCCACTTTCTCAGGGACAAAAGACAGTGAAGAGTTAGGGTTATGATGGGTGTGACTGAACAGGGTGGGCACAGACAATGAGGGGTTGGGGACACAGGATTTGGAAGCAAACAGAATTGATGCATTCGGCCTTCTCACAAGCAGAGTAGGCTGTGGTGCCATTTTAAGTGAGGGAAGGGCTGGGGAGAAACATACTTCAGATACTGACTTAACAAGGCACAAACAGGTTTTTTGTTTTTTTATAGAAGATGGAGATGCGTTTGAAAGTTAAATCTTGAGGTTGGCCTGATGTTGTTTTCTGGCTCTCCTGAGAGTGGACACACACTTATTGCAGACTTTGTGAAATGATCTGCAGTTGCCTTCAGTCACAAGATGGGAGGAGGTGGGGAGAGGGGAAAGGTGTGAGTAGGTGGGGGCAAGGGGAAGATGTGGGAGAGGGGGGGGGGGGGGGGAGGAAATATGGGGGAGAGAGAGGTGGTGATGGGAAGATGGAGAGAGGAGGAAGATGGGAGGTGGTGGGGTGAGGGGGTGCAGAAAGGGAGGACATGAAATGGAGGGATGCTGAAGAGGGGAACACATCGAAGTGGTGGGGTTGGGAGGATGTGGGCTTGCAGGAGATGTGTGGGAGGGTACTGACATGAAGGCGTTTAACGTCGTTCATGGACGTGAAGGGGAATTGATATAGTCATGTGCATACAACCTCTGCAAACTGGACTTGTAAAAATTCCCAATCTGGATATACAGAGACAGACATCATGGGAGGGATGAAATGAATGGTTGTTGAAGGCATGGATGAAAGTGGTGCTGTATGTATGGGTGGGGGGTTGATGGACCAAGCATTTAGGGGTGAGAGAAGTAGGTTTAGGGAATGAACCTTGTGAAGAAGAAAAAGCATGTACTGGGTAGAATGACCTGGTGACCTTCTTCTTCTAAGATGACCTTCTTCTAAGAAAAAGAAGAAGAAGCGCGGAATTCATTGTGATGAAGAAGAATAAGTGGGCCTTGTTGGTTGTTCTTAACAGAGAAATAATGTGAGTGAGGCATTTTAAAGTGTTATTAAAAGCTTTTCAAGGAAGAAGGATTTCATTGAAGGAAAAGATCAGTTTTGAGATATTGACCAAAGTAAGGGATAAAGAATGAATGAGGGAAGGAAGCACAGGCACAATGACTTTTTATTTTGATTTTATTTTTCAAACGAGAATAGGATAACGTTGAGGAAGGTGAAAAGACAATCCTTGTGATAAAGACAACCACAGGGAAACTAATTTGGGAAGTTTTATATCTGTTTGTTCCTTGCCCTTGTCTGCTCTAGTTTCCCTCTTCTCCATTGTTGATGTATTGAACCCTGACCCCTCCATTATCACCTCTTGATGAGCTTCAATCTCTATCCTGACATCACGGGTTATACGGGTGTTTTGCCATTGCCCGATTGCCTTCCCAAGCAGTCACTTCGGGCATGAATTTGGAATTTTTTGTTTCAGGGAGCCGGCAGTAACTCGCCTACTCATTGCAAAGTACACCGTGGGATCTTTAACGTCCAGCACTTGATTGTGGCAGACAGGATGCCCAGTTTAACGTCCGTTCAATGGGATACCTCATCGTCAGATGTGAAACACCTTGCTGACAATATCGATAGCTGGGCCAAGATTCGAGCCCAGGCTAGCTAGCCCAGGCTCAGACTCATTCTCATTCGAGCCCAGGCTCAGACCCAGAGGTGAGAGTGCACTTATTCAACTGGCTATCCTGCCAGCACCAATCTCTGTCAACGAACAGTAAAAACAACCCGAGCTTGCTCAAAAATTGGTCCCAAAAGAGACATGGACGTGAAAGAGAGATAAATTGCTCGCTCTATGAATTCACTTCCATCGACCGAGTGGCCAGGCCTTGCCAACAGTAATACAAATCCTGGACACGCAAAACTTCTCCCGAATGATTTTGAAGATGAAAATGCCATTATCCATCAAACTACGCAGGATAAAGAAGGACTTTCATGGTTTGTTCGAATATGCCAAATTAGAGAAACACCTCTCACATTAGCTCTTTATCTTTGAAACGCACCGTCTTAATGCAACAATCACTTCCAACAGTAATCACAGCGAAGTCAGCGCTCGCACAGAGCTTATTCAGCAATAGCAACAGCAATACCTAAATAACAATAGCAACAGCCAAACAACAATAGCCAAACAAACAGATGTAGACAAACAACAATAGCCAAACAGCAATATCTAAATAGCAACAGCAACAGCCAAACAACAATAGCCAAACAACAATAGCCAGAAAACAGCTGTAGCCAAACACCAATAGCCAAACAGCAATATCTAAATAGCAATAGCAACAGCCAAACAACAATAGCCAAACAACAATAGCCAAACAAACAGATGTAGGCAAACAACAATAGCCAAACAACAATAGCCAAAAAAAACAGCTGTAGCCAAACACCAATAGCCAAACAGCTATAGCTAAAAACAATAGCCAAACAGCTATAGCCAGACAACAATACCCAAACAGCAATAGCTAAACAACAATACCCAAACAGCAATAGCTAAACAACAACAGCCAAAAAGCTATAACCAAACAACAATACCCAAACAGCAATAGCTAAACAGCTATAGCCAAACAGCAATAGTTAAACAGCTATAGCCAAACAAACAGCAATAGCCAAACAGCTATATCCAAACAAACAAGAATAGCCAAACAAACAACAAGAGCCAAAGAAACAGCAATAGCTAAACAGCTATAGCCAAAAATAGCCAAACAGCTATAGCCAAACAAGCAATAACCAAACAAGAATAGCCAAACAAGCAATAACCAAACAAACAGCAATAGCCAAACAAGCAATAACCAAACAAGAATAGCCAAACAAGCAATAACCAAACAAACAGCAATAGCCAAACAAACAGCTATAGCCAAACAAACAACAATAGCCAAACAAGCAATAACCAAACAATAATAGTCAAACAAACAGCGATAGCCAAACAAACAGCTATGGCCAAACAAGCAATAACCAAACAAACAACAATAGCCAAACAAGCAATAACCAAACAAGAATAGTCAAACAAACAGCAATAGCCAAACAAGCAATAACCAAACAAGAATAGCCAAACAGCAATAGCCAAACAAACAGCTATAGCCAAACAAACAACAATAGCCAAGCAAGCAATAACCAAACAATAATAGTCAAACAAACAGCGATAGCCAAACAAACAGCTATGGCCAAACAAGCAATAACCAAACAAACAACAATAGCCAAACAAGCAATAACCAAACAATAATAGTCAAACAAACAGCGATAGCCAAACAAACAACAATAGCCAAGCAAGCAATAACCAAACAATAATAGTCAAACAAACAGCGATAGCCAAACAAACAGCTATGGCCAAACAAGCAATAACCAAACAAACAACAATAGCCAAACAAGCAATAACCAAACAAGAATAGCCAAACAGCTATAGCCAAACAAACAGCTATAGCCAAACAAGCAATAACCAAACAAGAATAGCCAAACAGCGATAGCCAAACAAACAGCTATAGCCAAACAAGCAATAACCAAACAAGAATAGCCAAACAGCGATAGCCAAACAAACAGCTATAGCCAAACAAGCAATAACCAAACAATAATAATCAAACAGCTATAGCCAAACAAACAGCTATAGCCAAACAAGCAATAACCAAACAATAATAATCAAACAAACAGCAATAGCCAAACAGCTATAGCCAAACAGCTAGGCCAAACAAGCAATAAACAAACAAGAATAGCCAAACAAACAGCTATAGCCAAACAGCAGAATCTTTCGGAAACTTTTATAAACCATTAACATCACCTCTGGTCTCCCTTACAAGGACCTTAAACACAGGAAGAGGCCAATTGGCCTATCAAAGGCTGTGCTGTGGGTGCCAACATATGGTTATTTCAGTTTGTCCATGTTGTCTCCTTTTTAAATGCTGAGCGTCAAGTGAGGAAGCAAGCAGCACGTGCGAGGAAGCAAGCAGCACGTGCGAGGAAGCAAGCAGCACGTGCGAGGAAGCAAGCAGCACGTACGACGAACGACCCAGCCGGGATCAAAGCGTCGCCCTCCCAGACTCGGAGCGGACATTCGGACCGTTAAGCTACCGACATACAGTGCCTATAAAAGTCGAGGATTTCCCATTAAACTAAAGTGCTGCAAAGTTAGACTTTAATGACGAAATACGTAAAATGGTGGTTTTATGGTTGTTTTTAATACTCTCACATCAGGCGAAGGAAGCATGGGCGTGTTTGTTGCTCCCTACGCCGAGCACCTGGTTCACCATGCTGGAATCCCGGGCTCGCTAAAGGTGGATAAGAGTATGTTTACCGCATGGGGACACGAGGACACGAGCTTCGGATTTTGCGTTTCGACCGTCAGCCCTTCGTCGGAAGTTTGAAGCTCCAACGCAAACCTGACGCTTGAAACGTGCTGGTTACATCATTTTTCTGCACGTGCCGCTGATGCAGTGCCCCCTGTTCCCAGTAAGCTGGTGCTGATTTTGCCGACCTCGGAAAGATGGCAGGCTGAGTATCAACCCACCAGGTGTTAGTTCGACGGCCGACAGGGGCTCAATCTCAAGACTCTGAGACCTTAACCTAACTCTGAAGCCAACAATAGGTTTCTGCTTTGAAACAATGATTAACCTTTTTTTGCAATTGATGACGTCATTTATTTGTACATTTCAAGATAACCCTGTATTTAAAGATTATTCATTCGATTAAATAGTAATCTCACTACTGTTATCACGATGGACGGAAGAAACGTCAACGTTTTCTGCACTTTAAGAAGAAATAAATCGACTTAGAAACAGAACCGCCATGCCCAATGTTTCCCTTTCAAATAGCACGACCACATGGTTGGTGCGAGAGACCACAGTCACACCCTCATGGTAGCTCCGCCCATCTCCCAATCTCCCCTTCGCTCCTCCCACTACCCGCCCCACTCGCACTCGGTGCGCTCTCAGTTCGGGTTTCCGACTCCGGGTGCGGCTTCTGCCACTCTGCGCGGGCTCACACTCTCTCCGTGCGGCGCCGGGTCCTCGCACATGGACTGAGTGACCATTACGTGCGAGATTCCGACGAGGTAAGCACGTCAGGCCGGAAGACGTATACTCGCTGTCGGTGTTCGTCGCGGTTACCAGTACCACGTAAAGTTAATGGTGCGGGTCGCGTGGTCTTGCCGGAACGGGTCGGACTGGGTATTAAAGGAGGAAAGTGAGATCGGTGAGAGCGAAGGTTGAATCGAGCGAGTGGTGCTGCACGCTTTGCCTTTTGTTTGTGGCTCGGGGAGAGTCCTGTTTGTCCTGTTTGTCCTGTTCCTCCCTGTCGTGGATCCGCCCAAACTTTTCCCAATGTCCAAGCACTCGTTCATTTTTTTTGTATCAATCTTTCCTTCGCATCGATTTCTTTGCTTTTTACGTTTATTTGTTTTAACTGTGATTTTAAATCTTGTTTCCATTGCTAGTGGTTGCGGTTAATGTGTGGTCACAGTTGCGGTTAAGTGGTGGCGGTCGTTAAAGTGGTTTACTAGTGGTTGGCTACTTATCTTTATATTTATTATTTGTTGGGGTTTGGGGGGTGGGGGGGGGGGGGGGGGGAATGTGTTTGTGGAACGAAGGGTGTGGTTCGTGGGGGGGAAGGTCTTCAACCTGAATATAAGTGATAGACCCCAGGTGAAGCAGAAGGCCTTCAGTTTGAATGTCTATGCTGTCCATTCACTTGTTGAACCCAGACAGGTGTAACCCTGGGTATACCCATTCTGTACGGATGGGTATACCCAGGGGTACACCTATCTAGGATTAACCAGTTTAATGTTGAATTTGACGTCTACGACCACAAGGTCTTGTTCAAAATGTTTAAGGAAAGGGGTGTGAGGGTGGCTTGCGGGGTGGAACCTTCACCGTAGGTAATTGTGACGTTAAATGCGTTGCCATGGCAACGAGCTGCACCACGTCTGGTTCTGAGAACGACCTTGCATTGGTCATGGCATCTGAGTGTGGTTTGCCTGTCTGGGATTGGCTCTACGGTTTGCGCATGTTAACACTTAAATGTTCCAGATTTTGACTTTGGGTGCCCAATAGACCCGTCGGCCTACATTTGTTTAGCCAAATAAATCACCGTGTGCATCTGAGTATGGTGGGAAAAAGTTTGTGAAACTGTGACCTACATTGTTAATGTGGAGCAACTGTGATGGAGAAACATTTGTGATTTGAAATTCTCTATAAAAGGGGGTGTCTCTAACCACATTTTGTTAGCTCTTTTGTTTATTTAATTATTAATTTTTCTTTTTAAAGGGTGAGGTCGCTGCTGTTGGAGATTGCAGGCTCAGGGCCTGGTACGCACCTCGTGTCGAAGAGTCATTTTTTCGTGCATCCACTGTGATCCGTTCTAATTCGTGTAGGGATTTCAATTTATTTTAATAGTGGAGTTACTTGCATCACTCCGTCCCCAATTTGGAGGTGATTTGTCTCTTTTGTAGTCCTGATGTCATCGACAACCTCAAATCCAGTCGAGCGAGTTCTCCAAAGAGCTGAATATCTCATTGATGTAAAGCTCTGGGATTATGTTTTTACAACCAGATTCTTGGACTACTGGGTGGGAACGTGTCCAGAAACCCAGGGAACCAGCATTGCATGGTTTCTGGCTGAATGGCCGACGGATTGATGTGTCCCAGTGAGCAGCTGTGTGCAGTGTGCGGGCTCTAATCTCGTCGTCTGTGCATGCTATTAGAATCGACTGTACGCTCCCTTAGCACTTTATTTATTTAATGCAAATCCCTTGAGCAATGAGTGTGAAAGTTTGCTGAGCCAGTCTTCACGAGTAGTTAATTAATTAATTTATTGTTCAGTTAACTCGGGTTTCTGGAGGTGCCTGTACATGAATTGCATACAGGACAATTTCATAAAGATACCTTGTTGTACTTTACGATAAATACATACATTCCTTCAAAGTGGCAATGGTGTATATCATCAGTTGTATGGTATTTGACGCACAATGGAAAAGTAGTTTTTATAAAGACTGGACACATTGCATTGCCTCAAAAAACCCAGGACAAGGAATTTTTCTCCATCAACTGACAAGAGGGCCATGCTAACCACCATGGGAAAGAAGGTGAAGCAACGTTTTGGGCGTGAACCATTCAAATCGACAGTCGGGTCTCATGGTATTCGGGCTTGGCATACCAGAATCGTGAACAAATTGTGTATTTACCTCTTTTTCCATCTCCAATTGTTTCACTAAATTTTGGCCTTTGAGCCCGTGTCCTTACCCAGTCACCTGCAGGTTGAGTGAGCGTCAAGTTGAAAAATCCTGACTCATTCAAACCCTTCCTGGTTTATAGTTATAGCAGCCACGTGAATCTTTATGAATGAAGAGTTCCCAACAGTAGTGTGAATCAAATCGTCCATTTTCTATTAACCATTCATTATCTCGACTATGGATTGGCAGCATAGCAAGTCGAAGTATGCACACTAGCCTTTGCACTGTTAGTGTGTGTTGGAATCTTGATTCAGCTATAAATCGTCAGCCTAGTGTTTCACATGCAGGGCGAGGCATCGATGGGTGCGCCGTCCATTAAAAAGGACGTTGAGCGGGACAACCCGTCTGCTAGCACCGAACGTGTTTGTGGACGTTAAGGATCCCGTGGTGTATTTTGCTGAGAGTAGGTGAGGTATCGCGGGCATACTGAAGAAGAACCACCTTTAGAGGCCATTTTTCCCCGCAGAGCGGGGGTTGGCCTTTATCGGGCACCGTGGTCCCCTTTTTGAAGCAATGTTTTACGGCTGGATGCCCTTCCTGCCGCCAACCCTGTTGGTCGCCTCTTGCGACACACAGGGAATTACCAGTGAACTGGTACTCAATTTGCCGACCTCAGAAGGATGACAGGCTGAGTCAACCCCCCCTGGCGTTAATTCAGCGATCGACCGGAATTCGAACCCAGGATCCTAGGATCCCAAGCCGGCACCCTAACCGCTAAGCGAACACCAGGCGAACTGAACATACTGAACAGATTACAAATTCCTTCCGCAGTCAAACGTGGGGTCTGACCAATCGGTTCCAGAAAGATTTCGGCCGGGAACCCCCCCGGCTGACCCCGCAATGTGGGAACAATTTGAATCGTTAAGAAGAAGAATCATTATCTTGAAAAGTCGAAAATTGTGAAACGTGAGCACGAATATTGCCATCTGGAAATGAAGGACGACTTTCGGAACTATGGAGGCACATGCCTGTACTCGAGTTCATCGTTTCAATAATGGCCATGTTCAAAACAAAAATAAATTCTTTCTTTTAATCTCTGGCTTTTGCAGAAAAAAACCAACTTTTACCCAAATTGCTATTCGTGCGAGTTGTCACGTATTTTTTGCAAGATGACTGGTCACCCCAAACTCCATGCTGAGGAATAATTTCTTCAGTCATTTATTTGTCGGTCAGCATTCTTTGTGCCGAATTGTTTATCTGAGGAATTCCACAAATGAAAGTCGTGGAGTGCTGTAATTTTTTTTTTTTTCCTTAAACAATGTCTTTGCACTCTGTGTGGTTAAGGTCAGAAACAACATCTATCCCTGAAATCGTTTTTGCAACGACTTTTGAGAAAGGGAGGGGTGAACATGTCTGGTATTTCCAAGTTAAAACGACTTCCTACATTCTTTGGGACATTCAAGCCTGGCATGCTTTTTTTGCCTAACATTTGCAGTTCGATTAGTAAAGATGTCAAGAGTAGGAAACATTCGTATATGGCAATGCCTGACGGTGAAATACCTTGACGCTCTCACGAGTTGCAAAATCTTTTTATTATTCACTTGCTGAATGTCGGCAGCGATGCATTTCGCCACCATTTGTTGTCCATCTCTTGTTGTCATGGCGATATTATGGTGGGCCTTCTCTTTAACGGTGACGGTTGCTGGGGTGACAGTTTTCCAGTGGAGGTATTTGGGATGGTCCCAATGGTGTTCCAGGCATCCCAATACAGCGATGATGGAGCATTAAGACATGTCAAAACTAGGATGCTTGACCTGAAAGCACAGGTTGTGGGGCTCGGTGAGGTATTTTGAGCAGAGAGGGTGAGGTGCTGCTGTGTATCCTGTCGATTCTACCCCCGCTAATTTCACCCCAAATACACTTTTTTGAAATATCAACTTCTGTCCTGGAAGTCCTTGGTCTCCTTGTGTTTTATACCTCTTCCCCCCCCCCCCCCTTCCCACGCCTCCTCCCCCCAAGCCCTCTCCCTCCCACACTTCTCCCTGCTCTCAAATGTTGTGTTTGTGTGCTTCCCCTTCTCTCCCCATCTTGTCTTCCGCTCCCTCTTTTTATATATTTTGTTTGTCTTGTTGATTTGTTTGTGAAATAAATGTTAGCTCTTTCACGAGCCTCGATTCTGTATACAAAAAAAAAAAAAAAAAAAAATGGTGCACACTGTGATCAAAGAACACCAATGAGATGAGGTCTGTGTTATGATATGCTAATGAGCCAGTTAACCACGAAGCTCCATCCAGGAGGTATTTGACCTTTCTAAGTTGCTTCCGAGACTCTCAGCCAGGAGATTGGCGAATAGTCCATCAAACTCTTCACCTGAGTTTTGTAGATTGTGTGATCTCACAATAGTGAATATAATAGCACAAGATCTGTCAGCAACCCTCTTATGGTTAAACTGCCAAAATCAAGACTCTCTGCTCACCTTCACTCTCATTCCTCTTTTCTCCCGCCTCTGGAACAAACTACCTCACTCTCTTAAATCGCACTCCTCCCTCCAGGTCTTTTAAAACAGCTGTTCACCACCATCTCTTATCTTCCCCCATCCAAAACCTTGATCTTTTCTACCCCCGCTAATTCACCCCAGATTCACTTTTCTGAAATACCAACTTCTTTCCTGGAAGTCATAGCAGTGTCCATATGTTTTTTGTTTTTTTTAAACTCTCCCACCCCCACCCCCCTTCCCTCGCCCCAAGCCCTCTTTCTCCCACAGATCTCCCGATGTCCCTGCTCTCAAATGTTGTACTTGTGTGCTCCCCCCTCTCTCCCCATCTTGTCTCCCGCTCCCTTCATTGCATGTTTTATGTGTCTGTGCATGTTTTCATGTTCAATGTGCTAGCTTACATGAGCCTCGATCTTGTATAAAAAAAAAAAAAAAAATATTTGCAACTCAAAATGTGTACACATCTTTGAAGACGAAATGTTTTTTCTAGGAATAATATTGGAGAGTTTTCTTGATTTTCTTGAGGATAAAATGATTCCAAAAGATGTAAACACTTTTATAATCTGTACATATCCTAATGCAAACACGATTTTTGAAAGCTATTTCTCATCTGGCGATGTTTCACGTTTTTCCCACATTTGAATCGCTCGCTCAATAAAGTCTGTACAACGCATGTAATACATGAATCATAAATAATGGAGGTATTCGAGCACACAAAAATAACATTTAATACATTGCTCAAGTCGTGCACACGAGTACTCAAACATCCATTTGTGCTGACGGACGCCAGAGTCCCACCTAAGTGGCATGTTGTTGGTGGGATAGTGTTTTTTATTTTATTTCTTTTCCGGCCAGACATCTGGTTTCTGTTGAAGTGCGAGAGGATGGTGGTTTAGTTGCAGATTTACGGACTTTGTAAAATTCCATGACAAATGGAAAGACTATTGACCACTCTTTTTCATTTGGGGTTTTCCATGTTCCGTTAATGGGATTGACCAACACACATACGTTGCAGCTGCGTACGCATCAAAACATTTCAAAATGTCTCGTTCTGTTGGTATTTGGTTTACCTGCGTCATGACTCGGCAATGCCAATTGTGCTAGGATGGCTTGACCAATTGCAAGTATGCTTTTGGTTTGATCTTACCTCGGATGAAACAGAAGGTACATGAGTTAGGGGCCTTCTTCACGTTACACTGGGGAAAAGGGGGGTGGGGTACACAGTGAATAAAGAAAAAAAAGAGAAGGAAAAAAAACGAGGGGAGGATTTAAGAGAAAAAATAGAGTATAATGGGTAGAGGGTATGAAAGAGGGATAGAAGGTTAGAGGAGAATAAAGTAAGACAAAGGTCTGGGGATGTGGTGGGTGGGTGGGGGTGCAGGGCAGGGGCCAGGGGGAGGTAAAACAAGTACCGTACAATGTATATGTCCACCAAATTGTTTGCAGATAAGGTATTCTTAAACATCGGAGATGCTGTTCAGCTGTGCTGGTGAAGGAGCATTTTTGCTCGTGTCCAGGTCACGGCATGACATTACGATAATGTCTGCGGCTCTGGTCTCCACAGCACAAAGGGCAAGATGTGGAATGCAGGGGCCCAGCCAGTGACAGGGAGGCGTGCTTTGGTGGAATCCGGACTGATACGCTGTATTCCAATGGAGTTGTTCAGAATCGATGAATTTTCTCTTTTGCGGAGTTTTCGAAACAAAAAACGTCGACCTCTCTCGCATCTCGTCGGGTTGCCGCATTCAGTAGCATGTCAAATTGAGCTTGTCATTAAGCACGCTGTTCTTTGGGCTTGCACCTCATTTTAATGGGCATTTACCATTGACAATGTTGTAGCCTTAAGTGTAGGCCAAGATGAAGTCAAGAGAAAAGATGGAGTACTGACAATTTTCCCAGTGGAGGGATGGGGAGGGGGCAGGGAAGAAGGTTTTAAGTTCACATCAATTCACAAATTTGTTTTTTGCTTGTTGCTGCATAAATTTTCTGAAAGCAAAGTGTTCCAGATATTACAAGTCTGGGGAAGCTCGTTCGAACATTGTGCTCGGGTTGTCGGGATGGCGTTTTGTCGTACCATCATGTGACATCACTGCATATGACTGTACATGAAAATGCTTACAATGGACACATTTACTTCTCTCCTCGAACTTTTGCACTTTCCCATTGAGTCGCGCTTGTATGATGTGTCTGCAAGAGTTTGTAGTTGTGGGCCTCGTTTGATGTGGGTTTGAAGGACTTCATGCCAAGAATGTAAATAATGGCTCTATTTGTCGATGTTAATGTGCTTCTGGCAGCATTCTTTCAAATAAAGGGACAATAAACAGCTTTGGTAGTCTCTACTCCTTTTGAAACTTTTCCAAATCCGACCACGATGGAGGAATAGTTCATGAGGTAAAGCTGTGCGGAGGTTTGCGTGGGTTAATCAAGTACTGGTGGTTGGGATACACAAGGAACTTGGATACAGGTACCTCCTGTACATACAGGTACCTCTGAGCTTATCAAATGCCTTCTGAAAGTCTAGGTAGTAGGTACACTACTCACTGTACTTACCTAATCCACCCAATCAGAAAGTGCTTCATACATGATCTCCATTTGGTAAAGCTGTGCTGACTACCTTTAGTTTAAATTAATCCAAATGGTTCCCCCATCTGATCCCTATTTAATGTCTCCGACATCTTCCCCACAGCTAAAGTGAAACAAACATGTCTGTGGTTTCCCAATTCCTTTCTGGATCCTTTCTTTAATAACGGTGTTACATTTGCTACTCCAATCCTTTGGTACCTGTCCTGACTCCATCGAGCTGTTGGATCACGCTTATCTGCTCCTCCACCTCCCTCAATACTCTTGGATGCATATTATCTGACCCGAGAGCTTTACCTTGTCTTAACTTTCCTAGCTGCTTCTCAACTTCCTACACTCGTACCTGAAACTCCTCTGAAAGTCCTTCCTCAACCACGAGATAGATTATCTGAGCTTTTGGCAATCCCCTGACTGTTCTTGCATAAATGTTGAAGCAAAATAACACAAGTAAGCCTTCCATGTCACTTTCCTCACTAACCAATCTCCTTGTGCTATTCCTCAATGGGACCATACTTGTCTTAACCTATTATTTTGTGCGTGTGCATGTGCGTGCGCGGCATCTCAGATGGCTGAACGGATCTTTGTAAAACTTTCAGAGGTTTATCAGTGAGTGATGGGGAGGGTTTTAGACAAAAAAAAAGGTTTAAAAAAATTGTAACTACAAAAATGTATTTTTTTGCATTTTTGAGGATTTCTTTTTTCTTGTAATCGCTCTGTTGTGGGTGTAGCGAACCCCATTCCTAAGTTGATTTAGGGAAGTGTTTTAGACCTCAACATAAAATAGACTGAGCAACGCCAGTTACCCCTGCTAGTGCAGTACTGTACTTGATAAATGCCTTCTATGAATGAATGATCGTTTTAAGGCCATTTTCCCCGCTAGAGCGAGGGTTAGCCTTGCGGGCCCCATGACAATCATGGTTCCCTGTTTGAGGCAATGTTTTTTTTTTATGGGCGGATGCCCTTCCTGACGCCAACCCTTAGTCGCCCCTTACGATGCGCAGGGATACGGTGTACCTATTTTAAGCCTGGGTACACACCGGGATCATTCATCCCAGCAAGCTGGTACTCAATTTGCCGACCTCGGAAGGATGACAGGCTGAGTCAACCCCCCTGGCGTTAATTCAGCGATCGACCGGGATTCGAACCCAGGATCCTAGGATCCCAAGCCGGCACCCTAACCGCTAAGCCAACACCAGGCTTCTTCACCACCTTCTATGCTTCCAGAAAAATGATGCACTAGCAGCCACAGCCTGCATACGAAACCATGACAACCGCTGTGGTCTCTTTCTGCCTCTAGGTATACACTTCACTGGAATATCCTTACCCCACACACCACTCACCAGGTTTGGTGGCATAATGGTTAGAGCATCTGCTCTGAGTCTGGGATGTCAGTGGTTCAAACCCCAGCCAAGTCATAGCAACAACTTCTGTAATAAGTAATGCAATTACCCACTAATCTGCTACTAACACTACTGCAACCTTAAAAGTGATATCAGATACACTGCACCTTACACACATTTATGGTTACTAATGCGAAAAACCAGAAAAATTATGCACTTATCGCATTCTGCCATAAGGAGCACAGACCAAATCCACCAAACCGGAAGCCCAATAACGGGAATATAGGAGTCGATCTAAACTGTTAGATATCTAGTTCCGTCATGTTGTGTCCGACTTCTGGTGGCATTCATGGTCCGGTTTCTCCAAACATCCATATCCTGCACTGCTTCCTGAAGCTCTGGCAGAGACTGCTTCGTTATAGCCTTTACCTCATCCATCCATCTGAACTGTATTTCTCTGGAAATCGGTTTTTGTAAGTGGCAAAACATTTTTTACTTATTTTGCTTTTGGCAATACACAATTATTTTCCTGAATGTACAGTGAGATGACAAAAGAAGACTATCAAAAGATGAGAATGTTGCTGCTTGCATTGCTATTTCATTGGATGTTATATCATCTGAAATCATGTGTACACCTCTGCTCTCCCGATATTAGTCCCAAATGTCATCTTTTTTTCTTTTCTTTGGATTTGTGAGATTGCCAATGATTGGCTGCACTCTTTAACTGAACAGGCATGGGCTTCTGCATTTGCCAGCTTCAGTCGGACTTGATTTGTGTCAAGACTTATCTATTTCATTTCGGATTACTCCGGGATTTTGCCAGCATAGTCACTCGCTCCGTGGGTGCTAGGTTAGGATAACCAGGATGTACGTACACTCCGAGTTATCTAACCTGGGTTGGAATCCTGGCCCAACTTTAAACTGTCATCCTGGTGTTTCAGAGCCAGGACGATGCATCAATGTGGATGTTAAAATTGATGTTAAACTGGGTGTCCCATATATGCCAGCATTAGTTGGTGGTTGTTTAAGATGCCATGGAGTGTTTCGTGAAGTGGGCGTGTTATTGCTGGCACACTAAAGAAATTGCAAAATCCTTCCCTAACCTACAGGCAGCACTGCATCTGTGGCACACCCATGCCTCAGTAATGATGCAACCAGTGGACTGAACTCGGAATTAAATCCCATTCCAATCTTCACACGACATCACCGGCAGCAACACCGACATTTGAAGGTTGAAAATCGTTCTTGTTTCAAATATGTTTCCTGCCCTGGCAAAATGGTAATTGTAGGTTAACTGATTATTGTATTGCTCTTTTATTAACAGTAGAACAATTTCAAGGCTTTTTGAATATTTCAGAAAATATATAAGTTCCATTTTGACTCCCCCCCCCCCCCCCCCTCCCCTGACATCTATAAAGGCTTTGAATACGTAAGCAGGTGCAGCTGGGTAAATATGGGGAATTACTTTGCACAATTCTATTGCGAGAGTCATCTGAGCTTGTTTTCCAGTGGATAAATAATAAGCAGGGCCAGGCCAAGCATGAGTGCAGCTTGGTCTGAGTCACCTTGCTCAGAATTGAACTTTCCTGTCATTGTATGTCATAAATATCACCGTTTTTACCAGCATGCGGAGAAATAGTTTTCCTTGTGCCGTTTCTCTCTGAACATTCAGAAAACACGTTGTTGTTAAAGAGGGATCTTTTAAAAGTTGTTTAACATGATATTTTATTTATTTTCTTAAAAAAATAAACTATGAGCAATACTTTCTGCTAACCTGATGATGTACATACATGCCCTGTTCACCAAAAAAATCTCGTTTCTTGAAAGAGTGAGCTAACAGAGGGTAAAAGCAATCCACTGATAGTGGGACAACATGTGAACACAACAAACAAAGGCCATAGAACAGGATGAGCCATGGTGGAGATGGAGGATGGCTTGTGGTGGTGGTGGTGTATGCCAACTTGAATCCCTGGAGAGGAAGGGTAGGTTGAACAGACCGAGATTGAACAAATTATACGAACAATTACTTTTTTTGGTTACGGCCCAAATTCATACTGCCTGACTGTTACGGATTCGTCACTTCCGTTGTGGTGGTTTGCATCCACTGTAAATATTTCTGATTCCATGTACTATTATTGTTTTCAAAAGGTTTATTGTTCATGAACTGTTTTCAAAAGGTAAAAAAGTTAATGTTGAAAGAAACAGGAAACCGGATCGGGAACCGGACGACGAAGAGGAAGAAGAGAAGAGGGTGGAGCGAGTGAGTCGGACAAGGAGTCGAGCTACTTGCGGTTTGGAGCGAACGTTGGCGAGCAAGAGTCACTAGCAAACTCTCGGGCTTCCTGGGAAAGGGGTCCCTGCGACAGAGTTGTCATCGCTGTGACCGATCAACCTGTGTGTCAGGTTTTTGGCGGTGGATTCCGAGGAAAATTATCGCCGGGCCGTTACGTTTCAGGAACGGGTCATCGGCCATTTTGACCCACGCGCGTCGAGCAAGGTCTTTGCTTCGTCAGCCGTTTTCACCGCTTTCAGACGTATCTGGCCTGTGTGTGCGCACCGTGGCTTGAAGATTAATTTGCGGTTCGCTGACCTGAGCCGTGAAAGTCCATACCCGAGGGTGGGATTTCCCAGTCGCCTTGAGGGCACCCTTGTGCAGCTTTGGGCTGTGTGACTGTACTTGCCATCCGCACGGGATTCTGGTCTCGATTGGACATCGTTCTGGCGATCGCTGGAGCGAACCAATTTTTTTTTTTTTTTTTTTTGTATACAAGATCGAGGATCGTGAAAGAGCGAACATTAATCACACAGAAAGACAAACCGACACATAAAACATATAACATCGGGAGCGGTAGACAAGATGGGGAGAGAGGGGGAAGGACACGAACACAACATTTGAGAGCAGGGACCGAGAGACATGGAGACATTGAGAGATCTGTGAGAGGGAGAGGGCTTTAGGGGGGGGGGGCATGGGAAGGGGGGTGGTGGGAGAGGTATAAAACATATCGACACTGCCAGGACTTCCAGGAAAGAAGTTGGAATTTCAAACAAGGTGGATCTGGGGTGAATTAGCAGGGGTTTTTGAATGAAATGAAAACTTCGTCTTGAAGCCGGGAATAAGAGACATTGGGGAATGTTCTTGTTTCACTCACTTGGAGCACAGTGAGTTATATATTACAAAACTGATGGTACCATCATAGGACATATTGATTGTACTTTTGATTACTATTATTGTTGTACTGTTATTCTTGTGTGATCTTAATACAATATTTGTTTGTGAGTAACAATTGGGGTGGCTTCTCCATTGATCTTTGACGTACAGAATAACACATTTTTCTGCCGTGACTCCTCTCAGGGCTCGGTGGTACACCGTGACCCAGGGGGGCGGGGAGGAGCACGTAACACTGACTCCGACCTATTTTTTTCAGGTCACCCGCTCCCAAAAGTGACATTACTTGGTCCAATAGATTGGTAATGGGAAAACTCTTGGCCAGGCCCGACTTGGCCTAACTTGTCCAATCTTTTTGTAATGGGAAAGTGGCATTGTTGTGCTGCCGGTATATTAAATTGAAACAAATGTCAATGCAATGACAGAGGTCTAATATCATTATTATATTTTTCACTTTACTTCTCATTATGTAAAAAAAGAAAAGTACCATCAAGCAGGAATTGGTTATGCTGTGTGGCAGAGATTTAATTATGTACATTCTTTAACATCCATTTAAAACCCTCGTCTTTTTTGGGGGTGCATGCATAGTCAAGGCTCATGGAAGAGCTAATACAGTGAATGGATCAGGATGTAACAGGCAAAAAATAGGCCACAAAACACGCATGCATGGGGTGGACAAAATGGATACAGAGGGCCAACTCCAAGGATGGAAAACTAGAACATTGGAAGGAGGAGTGATTTGGGTGGGGTTAACAAGGGTAGAAAAGATCATGGCTTAGGATTAGGGATGATCTTGAGATTGTGGTTGAACAGCTGTCTTGAAGAGCTGGAGGGAAGAATTAGATTGAAGAGGATACGGAAGTTGATTCCACTGGCAGAAAAAAAGAGCAACAAATGAGGGGTGTGTGCAGTGATTCTGGATTCAAGTAGATTGCTTTGACCAGAAGGGGGTTGATTGTGGACCACATGAGCCCTGCGGAAACCTGAGGGACAAAGCATGGAAAGACCATGGGGTGCAAGACCAGAAAGGAGGTGGTAGAAGACAGTCTACTGACCTGTCTGCGGTGGTGAAGTGATAGACTCTGCTTCAGTGCGGGAGATTCCAATAATCTTGAAATCCTTGGTTTCCACGCATCAAGCTTTGCAAGACGTGAGACAGGGGAGCCAGCCCAGTGGGGAGACCCATCTATATAATAATAGCGTAAGGACTCGACTTTGTTATCCCTTTTAGGCCGCACCCAGTGACCCGATGCCCACAGCACTAATGGATTTACGATCTACGAACCGCGCTCTTTGTTTATCACGTACACGTACAGCCATACTCGAAAAATCTTAATTAGCCGACGTTGGGGCCCAAAAGCATCCGATTAACTGCCGATACGACGCCATCTTATTGGCGTCTGCTGGGTGAAGGCGAAGCAAGCCGTCCGCTGAGTGGACAATCCTGAGCATGCATTTGTGCCAGTGTCGTCGATCGCGGTGTACGCTTCCTACTGCTCTGCCTTGACATTGACGCTTACCAATGCGCCAGTATGGGGCTAATTCCAGTCGATTTACTAATCCGTTCATTTTTTAAAAGTCTATGGTTCCACTGCTGTTCCTTTCCATTGAAACATACCACTGCGCCAGTGTGGCCAGAGTGGTGCTATGCCGATTCCTATTACGAATCCATTCATTTTTCAAAAGTATATCGTAGCGTTGTCATGTAAGTAGATTGCAATAAGTACGTTGTTCATATACGCACTCTTCATTCTCATCTTTCTTCCTAACTCTTACTCGGACAAGCAAATCCCCTATGCCATCCATAATGGTACACTCTATCCATACACCACATCCTCCCTTCCGTGGATGTTCCACGGGTTTCGGCTAGTACTCCATTAAGTTGCAGATGAAGGCCTTGAAGGTGGCGAGGAGTTCAAGTATTCCAAGGGGTAAACGTTGCTTCAAATGAATCACAATCTATGGGGAAATTATAATTTTTACAATCAGACCAAAAATTGAACCTGGTTGGTGTATAAGGCAACAGAATGCTGCTTCGAACGCTGCCAATTAAAAAAAAATAAACAAATGCTGTTAAGAAATTTGCCGCAATATATTTGCTATTAAGAAATATGATTCTTTTGGATTTTCACAATGCTCTATACAGCGTATTTAATTGGCTAATACTGTTTGTTCCTCCCTAAAATACAGAAATGATCGTTGGTTACAATACATTTTGTAAAAGCTTCGAATTTCTTCTAATGAATCCATAGTTACGGGACATTTGTAATTGTTGAGTAAGGTTGCTTCAAATTAATCCAAACCTACGGGGAATTTATATACTGCCTCAATTTGTCAAACGGTAAAAAGAAAGTAACGCCCTGCTTAGACGGCAGAATGGTGTTTGGACCACGTGACTCAACGTTCTGCTGTATTCAAGATGATCAGTTAAACACCTGTATGAGGAATGCCAAGCTTTGTATCGATCATGTCATGGGCCTTTGTAACGGTATGGACTTCAGAATTCAGGGAGGCATGTGGTATAAAGTGCATTTGGAATCTATCCGCCCGATATAACCACCATGATCGATGTATTAAATATTAAATAAACACATAAGCAGTGAACATGTTTTTGCTTCAAACACTGCGCCTGACTTTTTGGAGTCAGAGGAAGCCGGTGGTTTCCAACTGCGAGTATTTTTTCTTTAAAAATTCGACAGGAACCACACCAGAAAACTCGCTATCAATGATTATTAGGTCTTTGAGTTATTTGGGGAATGTCGCTACTGCACTGTGAAAAAAGAACCTCTTCTTATTTACTTTTAATGTGTATAAAGCAAGTTACCGGGGAACTTCTTAGCCGGCTATGTGATGTTCTGGCACTCCCTCGCAACACAAATGGTGGTTTGAGCCTGAGTGAGCACACAGCATCGGATACGGTGTGCGCTCGATGCGGTTGCTGTTCTGATTAAGCCGTTTGCATAGTTGTCAACATTGAGAGAAGAAAATGCGGGAGAATTGAAGACCCATGATGTGACGAGGAGAGGGGGGCAGCGAGGAGGTGGCGGATGAGGTGTGGTGGTCTTGGAGTACGGGTGATGTTCTGGGGAAGGGGCCTGAATGGTCGGGGATGGGTGGGACTATCTCGGAGGGGGAGGATGGGTGTGTGGCGGTGGATGGGAGTGTGGGTGTCTGGGAGCATAGGGTGATGGTCTGGGGAGGGGTTTGAGGGTTTGGGAGGGGATGAATGGTCGGGGAGGGGTGGGAAGATCTCAGAGGGGTTGGATGGACTGTGAGGGGTGGATGGGGGTGTGTGAGTGGGAGTACAGGGTGACGGTCTGGGGAGGGGTTTGAGGGCAAGAAGAATAAATTTAAATCGGAGCAAGAATTTAAAAAAAGCATACTTTTTTCTTTTTTTTTCTATCATGGCATTTTACCACGGGCTTCCAGCTTGAATATAATATCTGTGAGTACATGGACCTGTATCCAATTTGCTCTCTAAATTATGAACCTTTTCACGAGAAAGTTATCTGTGGAAATTGCACCACCTACTACCAATGGAATTCCTAAATGCAACTTCTCTGAAGTTTGCACAAGTTTTGCACAGCCATATATTTGCCTTTGAAAGTCTTTGAAATGTGATATCACTTTTTTTTTTCTATGTATAATATTGACGCTCATGGTAAAGCAAGGTGAGGTGGAGTTAAAAGACAATTTCCTGATTGTGTAGCAGTGTGGCCACCGTTGGATATATGAAGCGAAAGAGAGATCGAGAGAGAACCAACCACAATAATCTGCAAGTAAAGGGAGTATTGAGCTAGCTTGGGTTAATGGGGGTAGAAGAGGTCATGAGTAGGGATGGGGAATGGCATGAGATGGTAATGCACTGCCTGCTTTTAAAGCCCTGGAGGGAGGATGGGGGATTGAACCTTCTCAGGAAGGAGGTTTCATAAATGGGAGAATAGGAACAAAAGAGCTGTGGTGTGTGATAAGTCGGGAGTTTGGATTTTAATCAGGAGGGGATTGGTTAAGTTGGAAGAATGTATATATCCTGATGGAGTTAGAATATGGGGAGAGGGGTCGGAGGTTTGAGAGAGGAGTTTGTCTGGACGAGAGATGGTGAATAACAGAGAGGCCACTGACCTGCCTGCCATGCGAGAGCAACACAGGCCTTGTGCTTCAGCCTCATCGTGGGAGGTGTTCTTTTTGAGACATCAATATTGAGAGCTTTAGGTTCCACACGTTGATCAGTGTTTCTGTAAACCATGGGAAACACATGTCTGCATCCACTGATATTAATGGGAAATCCATTGGAAGTTGCATTTGCTGCTATGAATGACGATGTAAAGTGAATAACGTTACTATAGTGATTAAAAAAAGAAGTATTTTTGAAATGTTATCTTAAAAAAAAAAAAAATCTACCTCGTAGACCCTCATCTCTTCCGAAAGCCAGCCTTTGTTTTAGTTTTCTTCCTTGCACTGCTGTGAGATTTCAAAGTATATCGGCACTGTATTTACTCGGTAAACCTTGTACTCCCTCTTTTCTTTCACTTTGAGTCGTACATTTTCTCCACAGTGCTGTGGTTATCTGATCCTGGAATTTCTCTTATGTTTTCTAAAGCTTTAGATCCTGCTTCCTGGGTGGCTTCTGTGAATGCAAAATAAATGTTTCCTTGGAATCGGTTTCTCTGAAGGGGAAAATGTGAATGAGCTTTCGTTGCCATGCGGACATATTGTTCAATGTTGTGTTTGCCTGAATTCTCCTTTTTGCAAGTTCGTCTGAACGTAACAGCTATAAATCCGAGTGAAGAATAACTCTCGGGCTCTCGGATGATCCAGTTGGTGAAGAACACAAACTTGGGTTAACGAGTACGT
This sequence comes from Myxine glutinosa, assembly GCF_964187855.1. Lineage (NCBI taxonomy): Eukaryota > Metazoa > Chordata > Myxini > Myxiniformes > Myxinidae > Myxine > Myxine glutinosa. The sequence goes on from NC_136261.1 coordinate 306,222,205, forward strand.
TTGGCTGCATATGTTGTACTCACTTTGGACCGGATGAAGCTTTGGAACATTGGTTTGCGGAAAGACATTCCGTCAATTTTGAGAGCCTCTGCAACATAAATGCCAGAGTTTTAGAATGATTCTTTTGTTTGCTTTGTGGGTTTGTGTGATTCTGTGAGTGAGCGATTCACACCATTCAAAGGTCCTTCATTTCTGTGGCACCATGGGAAGTCCAAACGCTTTAGTCTATATGAGGATGTTGTTTGTACCATAAGATATTCTTTGAACGTATGATGTCCATTGTCCAATAATGTAATTATTACACTTGTGTTGACATCATCAAATAAATTACAAAAGTCGTGTTCTCATTACTTTTCCAAAGCTGAACTTTTGATTTGCGTGCATAATGTAACGTACCTCCATAAACTTGTTTTGGAAGATTGTCTGCGTTCTCTTTAGAAGAGTTGGAACCATGAACCTTCCTCCCTCCTGCCCCCCTTCCCCTTCCCCTGCCCCATCCCTCATTTTACCAGGCTTCATCCCATAGATCCATCCATATGTGCATTGCTGTTTCAGATATACTAAATGTCATCATCATTAAATATTTTATAACCAAAGTAATTTATTCTATACTAAACATTGTTTTTGGCAGCAAAACTCCAAAATGGCAGCAAATTAATTGCATCCAATGCACCGTGGGATAACACCACACATTTTCATCAAAACCCATATTTCTCAACCAGACTAGGTGGCATTGTGGTTAAACGTAAAATAGAGCATCTTCTCTGAATCTGGGAGGATTGCAATTATTTTATTATGACCCTGCCCAGGTCATAGCAACGACTTTAAAATGGTGCATGCTGCTTCTTCGTTTGATGCTCAACCTTTCGGGGATAGAGTATGGATTTAAAGCATCATGCGATGGGAGGGTGTGGGAGATTACTCCGCTCACCATGGAGAGAAAGGTGATGGCACAAGAAAAGGGGAATGAGTGACTCGGAAGGTTATGACTTCCCCTATGATGATGTATGTGGTCACCATGTATTTTTGTCTCGTCAAAAGTCCAGTGTTTGCACGTGTGAATCTGTTGGACTCGTAGAAAATGCAAATCATAAGAAAAAGATACTCACTCTGTGTTTGAGAGAATTATTTCTGCTCTTGGGTAACAAAGGTCCAATCTTGGCATTCCAAAATTGAGCAGTGATACCAGCACACACTTTAAAGTCTCTGGTAGGAAGCAATTTCACCTGCAGCTCCAGAGGTGAATTTATATTGCACTTTTGCACAAACCTCTTCAGGGGTGTCCAACACAAAATTATTTTGTTTACTTTCACACATGAAGTCAAAAACTAGAGGGTTCAAAGAACACCTAACCCCATGCAGTCTTGAGAAAAAAGACAAGGGAACGGTCTTTTCAATTCTGGCTTTGCGTTTCCGAGCACGAGCCTCCATTTTGTCTGAATCTCTATATTCCCCAATAGTCAGGGCTCTTAGGTATATTTTGGGGCCGTTTGGTTCAAATTCTTCCAAAAGCACCAAATTTGGCCCAGATGTTGCCCATGCCATACGCTTTCGATTTTTCATGGGCGCCAAGACGGGCACCCCCCCCTGGGAGCCCCATATTGGCGAAATACTAAATGGCCGCCACCCGGATTAGAGGAAAATCAGTGAAATAACCAAAAGGGTTGGAATCATGTATGATACCACTTTTCAGGGGTTTTCGAGGTCGAGGAATCCAATTATGATGTTATTTTGATGATTCGAGGTCAAGGTCAACCCTCAAGGTCATCTTAAAGGTCATTTTTGAGTCAAACATGTCGGTTTTTTTGTTTTTTGTCAAGATTTACACGAGGTTCACCATTTTATGTTTCTGGGTTGGGTAATCGAACTCTGACCTTATTTTTGACAATTAGAGGAAATAATTACATGTTTATTTCCTAATGTTCAGGCATATATGCAGTTCATCAGTCTAATTACAAAGGTACGGATTTTGATGTTTTATGAACTGTATGCCATATCCTTGTATTTAATTTTTGTGCGATCGTGATCTGGGTTCATGTATACATGATTGTATACATGTCATAAATATGACGTCATAGGTCATGTGACCTGGCGGCCATATTGGATTTTATGAAAACCCTAAAAATGGATCCCTGCCTTCATTTTTCGATCGATTCATTTTGAACTTTGACCACTTATAGTACGCCATGTGATTGGATGCATATCCTAATTATGACATCATAGGTCAGGTGACATGGCGGGATGGACCGGTATGGTCCCCGGATCATACCACCCTTGGCGCCCGTCAAAAATCGAAAGAGTATGGCATGGGCAACATCTGCGCCAAATTTGATGCTTTTGGAAGAATTTGAACCAAAATATCCCTAAGGGCCCTGACTACAACTCAGAGCGCAACCGGCAAATCTGATTGGTCGAAATGGCTTAATATTTTGGCCAAGTACCTTGTTCCAATTTTTGTAAACAAGGTGATTTGTGTTTTTTAAGTGTTTAATCATGTATCTATATATTTATTTGATACATAGTTGAGGCTTGTGGAAGAGCTAGTACTCTGAATGGATCAGGATGTAACAAACAAAAATGGGATGCAAAACACGCATGCATGGGGTGGATAAGATGGACATAGAAGGAAACTCCAAGGAGGGAAAACTGGGACATTGGAGGGTGGATTTGGGTTGTGTTAACGAGGGTAGAAAAGGTCATGGTTTTACCGGTAGCTCTGGGAATGAAATTGGGGATAAAATTTGAAGTAAAGTTCGTTTTGAAGGCTGTACAAGTAGAAAAAAGCTGCAATACAAAAACTGTTTTTCGGAAGTTTACCGCTTTTGATGTACCGTCTTTTACACCACCTTATTTAACATTTAAAATTTATTATTTGTGCCTGTTTGTTTCCTTTGTGACGTCCCTAAAAACACGAAGTTTCATGTTTGGAATGATTTTCTATTTTGTTTGACTGCCAGACAGGTAGACAGAGTGACAAAAGAATTACCTTACTCCTCTGTGCACATGCGCAGTTGGGATGAGAATCTGTACAATTTGCCAAAGTACTGCAAAACTGCAGGTTCGTGTTCTACAGTGTTCAAAATATATAATTTGATTGAAATTAAGTAGTTACTCGATCACAGACTGATGTCTGTAGACAGAGAGTGAACCTATTGCTTAACCCTGCTGTGGTAATGACATTTCAGTTCATCTCGGTCAAAACCCCTGGGGAAAGTGGACATCACATGATCAGTCCAGAAGTTGTCTGCGATCTTGAGCAAATTATAGCATTATCAGCCAAAACATTTATGGGAAGGAAGTTCCCCAAGTCATCTCAAAAAATGAAACTGGAACATGCTGAGAATCGACTGAAGTTTGCTGCCGATAACATCCTCGTGATTCCACGGAAGTGATGACTGTTTCCAATGACAGCTGTAAAACAGAACCGTTCGCAGTATTTTTGACAGTGATTGCATCCAATGAAATATTCACTTGGTGAAAGTAGTGTCATTTAGATTTGCAGATTAATTTGAGCATTTGTGCAGGAAACAATCAGCGTGTTATGTTGGTATATCTTATGGCAGATTTTAAACACCCACTGCCTTCATCACCTTTTAGTTATGTGCCTCATACACTCCTTCCCTCCCATTGACTAAACGTGCAATTGATGAAATAGTATTCCATGCCACTCACTTGGAGATGGCACTCATTGTAATGAAGTAACTGGCGAAGTGTTACGGGATTGATACCAATCGATTTGTTGATATACGGCTGCTCCAGTGGGACCTGCTCTGATAGCTGGGGAACCTTACTGATGATTCTGTAACTTACAGCATTTTCAATTCTGAAAATCAGCCAAGTTGCATGAAATATAATTTGTCTCCATTCCAACTCCCTGTAGCCTTATGCGATTTGTTGGTCATAAATCCTGTGCTACATTGTCTGGGGCAAAGGCACCGGTAACATTTTGTTCCCTGAAGACATCCCCTGATTTTGCCCTTCGCCCCTTGTGATAATGTATTTTTGAGCTCTGATTTCTCCCAGTACTCTCCCTACCCCACCCTCTCCCTCCTTCCCCCAGACCTCCTGTGGTACAACCTGAACGAGACTTGAATTTCCAGCAAAATGCAAGTTAGTTTACTTGGTAAAGTCTAATCCAGCCTCATAACATTTCCAGGCAAAAAGATCAGCTAGTTTTTGTGAATGTGAACTTTTCAACCTCGTGACTTTCACTCATTGGTTTAAATTATACAATGGAAAGGATGCCTTGATGGTTGTGCGATAACGGGGAAAATCTTATGGATCATCGTCGTCATCATCTACCATTCCCTATCTACCATGCAGAGCGTTTGTGCTGCCGAAGCAGTTGCTAAGCTACAATGCTGGATGGGTCGCTTCTTCGACCCAGGAAGTCAGGGTAGGAATTTGACTATGGTTCTGACGATACCTCACCTCCTCTTCGTGAAGGATACCGTGGGATCTTTAACTTCCACTAACAAATGCTGGCAGACTGGGCGCCCAGTTCACATCCACCGAGGGACGGCACACATTGATAAATCACCCTGCTTGTGAATCATGATGGTCGTATAGCTCGGCTGAGATTTGAACCCAGGCGTGACCGTTTGAAGGTGAGTGTGCGCACCTCTTGGCCATCCTGCCAGCCCAAAGGATTACAACAGTTGACAAATAAAGACATCATATATGAACTTGAAAGTAAATTTCAGTGAAATTCTTCAATTTTTTTGCTTCTGATAGAGGAAATGCTCAGGTGGGTAAACGCTGTTGCCCGCGAGGCTAAAAGCTTTGAATTTGTCGCCAAAATGGATGTACCACATGCACCAACATCTACTTAAACACATACAGTACATAATGTATCATATCTATTGTATACATACCTTTGTGGTAAACATGATAAACACAATATGTCGATGGCATTTGTTGGGTAGGAATCCCACGTATAAAATGAATAAATAATGAGGTCATTTTGCACATTGAGAATTTATTTGACCATTTGGAATGTGAACCCTCCCTTGGCATAGCTGGACTGTCATGGTCCCCTTTATATTCACTGAATCGATCCATCCTTAATGCTTTAAACGGCAAGAAAATAAATATTTGAATAGGAAGTGGGCTGATTATTCAGGACAGTTTGACTTGGTAGAAAACGGGGAGAACCATAAAACTGCACTGGGTAGAATGCCTACCTCCACCTGGCTGAAGAGTATACATTTTGTATCGGACTGATGCGCCAGATCTGGATCCGAAATGAACCAAAACCAAATTGGCTTTTTCTTGTCACCTAACTAACTCATCCTCCAAGTTTTGTCATAAGTCATCCACAACTTTTTGAAATGCCATTCTACACATCGTGTTTGGCCCTATTACTCAATGGTGAAGAATCATTTGAGATTAAAAAAAAATAAAAAAAATGTTGGATCTGGATCTGGATCTTCACCAAAATTGAATCAATTCTGCCTTGTCACACTCCCGATATGTACACCAAGTTTCGGCTGAATTCCTCCATAACTTCTTGAGATATTGTGCTATATTGTATATCGTTCTTGCCCCTATATTTCCCAATGGTGAAGAATCGCACAAAAAAAAAATTCTTGGAGTCAGATCTTCACCAAAATTTAATCATTTCGTCCTTGTCACACACCCTACCTGTCCACCAAATTTCGTCTGAATCTGTCCATAACCATTTGAGATATCCTCTTCACAGACAAGCAGACAGACAAACAGCCAAGAAAGGACGTTGGACAGTAGCCTGACAGTTATGTCGAAAATTGAGAGAATCAATAATTGTGATTGATTAATTGCGTAATAAAATAAAATAAATAATAATCATAAAATAATTAATTTGTTAATAAAGTGGCTAATAGCATACCTCTATACCACCACTATTTCATTTGAATCGAACTTTTTGATATTAATAAATGGGAAAATTAAATAATTAATTGATTAATTTGTTACGGCCTGAAGCAAGCCAAGCATTCGATCAAACCGGCTTTATAGGTTATAACAATCAATCTATTCCTATATATAAAGAAAGAGGAAACAAAGAAGGGAGAAGAGGGAAAAATCAGATTAGGCCAGCATGAGGGGGAAGGAGTAGGCAGCCAGGGCTGTAGGGTGCTGCTCGTATAAAGGACCGGGGCAACCTGAGGGAACCCCTCGGAATCCCGTCGGTTCCAAGGGAGGACCTACAGTCCGGTGGTCCTGAAGATGTCAGAAGAGGAGAGACCCAGACGATGAGGATGTGAGCGGTACTGTACCCTCCCGTATCGACTCCAGGCCAGGTTGAGGATCCGAACTGGAGGAGCTGCAGCGAGAGTTCAAATAAGCACGGCATTCAAGGCAGGCCCAACGGTATGCCCCGATGCAGGCCCCAACGGTATGCCCCGATGCAGGCCCCAACGGTATGCCCCGATGCAGGCCCCAACGGTATGCCCCGATGCAGGCCCCAACGGTATGCCCCGATGCAGGCCCCAACGGTATGCCCCGATGCAGGCCCCAACGGTATGCCCCGATGCAGGCCCCAACGGTAGGCCCCGATCCAGGCCCAGCAGCGAGGTACGGCAGCAAGAGTTCGATCAAAGTCAACCTTCAGGTCGAGAGGCGGCCGCAGGGGTTGATCGGGCACTACCTTCAGGTGGAGGGTTTGCAGCTGGAAACTCTACAACACATGAAAAGGCACTCCGCCATGAGCCCTCCTCCAAAATGGCCACTCTTTTCTGAATCAACTTCCTGGTCCCTCTCTGCTCTGGGGGGGGGGGGAGGAGAAGAAAAGAAAGGGCACAGACCGTAACAAATGAATAAATCAAAAATGCCAAATTACTTCATCACTGTCGTGTCCATATATCAGCTTCCTATCTATCAAAAAAGGTGCCTGAAATATTACCAGATGAGAAAGGAAATAAATAAATACCTAATAAATCGCTAATAAATAAATAGATTGATTGATTCAAAAATAGATATTTTTTTTCGAAAGCACTTGTTCACTATTGTGCCCAAATTTCATCTTCCAAGCTCAAGTGATGGCTGAGATGTCGCATGGACAAAATCAAACAAGAAAACCTTGACCGTTTACCTCTATAGTCCAAAAAAAACTGACAGCCTCACATTTGGTCTTCATAATCCTCTGGTAAAGTTTGATGAAGACAGCTGAAAGCGTTCACGAGTTACCACACTCAGACAAACAAACATACATACAAATAAACGAGACAGGTATGACGAAAATTGAAAATTTAGGGTGATTCACGATGTGGATTTCGGGTGGTTAAAATGTAACCTCCATCTTCGGTGGTTGAGTTCAAAATGACGATTGATAAAGTTAGGACCCCTGCACCCCATGCTCCTCCTCCTGTTTTTGCCACTGCTCCTCACACTTTTTCCAACCCTCAACCTTTTCAGATTGAATGATTGCATTATTTGGAAACGTCCTCCCAATGTGGATCTCCATTTGTATACACAAATGTGACCGACTTAACTGGGTGCATTCCGTTGGTGCAGTATCACATAATGCACTCACAGCAGAAACTCCAAGATTGTTGAAGCAACACACATCCTGGTGAGAATCAGAAACCTCACGGAAGTGGAGTGGACAAGGCCGGATGATGGTCCATTGCAAGTGTTGTAGTTGTGAAATGAGGGTACTGGACTAGCAAGACCCCAAGCTAGTCTCAAAAGAATTGCCATACAGTACCACTGTGAGATTATCGATTTTAATACCCAGTCAGCTCATAAATGACTTTCAGGAAGGAGTTGATCGCACCTACCTCACTTCTGGTTTGCATGTGACACCAGTCCACACTCTGCCTGGCTGGGTGCCCTCAAGGCAATCTGTCCTCTAAACTGAAAGCTAAGGAAAGGCTTGCCCTTCTCCAGCTGAAATGCAGACTTGACTCTTGATTCCCTCTTTTAATGCCACCAATGACATCTAAAATGGAAAAAATTTCACCATATTTGGTGCTCTTCTCCTCACTCCATCCCAACAATTTATTTGTAGATCATGGGAGGAGGTTTTTTTGTTTTTTTTTCGATTAAAAAAAATTGAGGTTTATGGAAGAGCAAGGTGACAAAAACCACCTTTAGAAGGAAGAGCAAGGTGACAGAGGGTATAAAAATTAAGGATGCAAAAGCAATGGAATGTGCAAACAAGAAGTGGATGAAATGTAATTGGCAAGTAAGGGTGTTTCCTTTGGTTGGGCTAATAAGGATAGAAACATCCCTGAGTACAGATATGTGCACTGCCTGTATTTGAAGCCCTGGGGGGAAGAGTACGATTGAGCCATCTCTGGAATGCCGTTCCACAAACGGAAGAAAGGAACGGAAGAGTGGAGGTGGACAGGAAACCTATGTGCTGTTGCCTCAATTTGTGGAGGGGTTTACTGTTTCGGTGGGATTTTCTCGGTTTTAAAAATTGAGAGCATAGTGCCATGGAGATTATTGTCCCCCGTCGCACCGCGGAGCGAAAGGGGGACTATGGTTTTCCCGTGCGTGCGTGCATGCATGCATGCGTAAGCGAAGGACCGCATTCAAATTTGGTGTGTGGGTGCAACCCACGTCAAAATCCAAGATGGCCGCCGCCATGTATGTCTGATGCCATGTATGTCTGAACCTTGAGCGGAATATCTTGAAAAATAAGCGAAGTACCAACTTCTAATCTGGTGTGTGGGTGTATCTAGGCATAAGGAAGAACCCTATTGAAAATGGGGTCACCACGTCAAAATCCAAGATGGCCACCGCCATGTATGTCTGAACCTTGTGAGCGGAATATCTTGAAAAATAAGCGAAGTACCAACTTCTAATCTGGTGTGTGGGTGTATCTAGGCACAAGGAAGAACCCTATTGAAAATTGGGTCGCTACGTCAAAATCCAAGATGGCCGCCACCATATATATGTCTGAACCTTGAGCGAAATATCATATCGTAGCATGTTTTCTGCATCTTCCACTTTGTCAACTCACATCACTTCCCCGACGGGGGACCTAGGCGTAATGCTTGTTAGACTTGGATCGTTGCTGGCTTTTAAAGGACAACAGACTGGTGTGGATAATGAAGACCCCAGTGGCAGGAGTAAAATATAGGATTTCCACAAAATAATGATTAGGACAGAAAGGGCAATTTGCTTTTGGATCATAGCTTCATGGATACCCTGAAGCAACGTCGTTCAACTTTCTTGTCCAGTATTGTGCCGTTTCCATCATCGGACAATTCTCCTGATTCTAAAAGCTGTGTGCGTGCGTGCGCTCAACATCAAAAGAAACTTATCAAATCTTTAGAAGGACACTCTTTGAAATCCTCCACACAAATATGAAAAATATTTGAACACAGGTAAAGTTCAGCTATCTTCACTAAACACAATAAACAAGAGGTTGCTTCAATCACAAAAAAGCATGAACATCACAAGGGGTTGTGCAACAAAAGTCACAGCACTGCAACACAAAGGCACGCACCTGAATACAGTCAAAACAAAATGACACAGGAATGGACACAACACTCCTAACAGTCAAGGACAGAATGACAGCAGTCCTCAATATCGTGCGTGTATTCCGAGCTGTGATGCAGGCTGTACACCTCCGACGCATGCTCTGTACCAGGCGTCAGATGTGGTCCTGGGGAAGTCTGTCCCACTCCTCCTGCAAGCCTTGAATGAGCATTTACCGATTGACAGCCATTGATCTCCTCGATGCAAGACGTCGACCAAGCTCATCCCATAAATGCGCAATGGGATTGAGGTCAGGGGAATAAGGCATCCAAGGCATCACTTTAACACCCCGTTCCTGGAGGAAGTTGATGGTCAGGCGAGCAGCATGGGGTGGAGCGTTGTCCTGCTGGAAAACTGCGATGTCAGGATGAGTCTGGAGAAATGGCAGCAGATGAGGGCTCAAAACTTTGTTGACATAATGCTGACTAGTGCGATTGCCTTCGATGACGACCAGAGGTGTCCTGAAACGGGTGGAAATGCCGGCCCATACCATCACACTGGGTCCTCCCCAACGATTGATCTGGCGAATACAGCATGATGCATACCTTTCCCCACCTCTGCGCCATGCCCGTTGATGCCCATCAGCAGCATGGAGGCAAAATCTGGACTCATCGCTGAACAAGACTGCACTCCACTGTTGCTGTGTCCAGCAGCGATGCTGCAGACACCATCTTAGTCTTCCGCCGATGCACTGTGTTCAACACTGGACCTCTGCAAGGACGTCTTGCCACCAGGCCCCGACTTCTCAAGCTCCTCCGCACAGTTGAGACACTGATGCGGTTGTTGTGGTGACCTTTTGTCACTGCAGCTGTTTGCTTCGCAGGGCAGAAACGATCACAAAGATGCTGCAGCACAATCCAGAGGTCTTGGTTTTGGGGTGGTTACCCGTGGTCTTCCTCTTCGTGGACCATCATTCACAGTACCAGTTTCACTGTAACGCCTGGCCAAGTTGGTTGCTCACAGCGTGTAATTTCCAAGACGTTGGGCAATTGTTCACTGGCTTACACCAGCCACAAGCATCCAAATTGCCCTTAAACGTTGTTCAGATGTCAGGTGTGGCATCTGAATTTTGTTGTTGTTTTCCCAGTCAGAAGCCACGAGACTTTAGTGACTATAGACAGCAGTAAATGAATATCTAACCACGAGAACTGAAGGATTTCATTATGAGGGTCATTATTTAAAGGGAAAGATCCCTATGCAGAACCACTCATGCATGCCATTGTTGATCAACCAGGTGATTGAAGTGAAGTTCCCGTTACATAATCAGCCATTACAATTGAAGAAACGTGTTTGTAAAGCTGCACATCTCAAAAAATGAAAGTGATAAGTTTATTTTGATGTTCAGTAAATATATATATATAATATATATATATATATATATATATATATATATATATATATGTATATGTATATATATGTATATATATATATGTATATATATATATGTATATATATATATATATATATATATATATATATAGTGTAACGGTTTTGAGAAGTGGGTAACGAATTTGAGAAGTGTAACGGTTTTAAAGAAGTGTAACAATTTTGGAGGAAGTGTAACGAATGTAAAAAAGTATGGTTTTGTTATGTGTAAACACCCTCGTAATGTAAATAATGGTCGCAGCCGTCCTCCTAGTTAATTCCATGAAACTTACACGCAGGTCACGATATATCTTTTTAAATAGTGTATTTCCTTATTCCATGTAGGCTAAATATGTGTTTCCCACTAGATTGACTTTGCATTGTATCAAACAAAATAAGTGTAGGCCCTTGCAATTTCCCCAAACATCTCCGCTCTCCAAAGTTCCTTTCAAAAGGGTGCGAGTTGTGTTCAATCCCGCAAGCCGCCATTGCCCATGTGCTAATCTCGGAGAAGAAAGGCGTGTCTCCACCTCGTCATAGAGGGGAGGAGTGAGCCAGAGGGTCGCATGGCCAATCAGCACCGCGGTGAGCGACCCGGTAGGCGTGCCCTCGCAGCCGGCGGCTTGATTCCGCCCGAGGTGATAAAAGCGACTGTAAGGGACTGCTTCACGAGATGACCTGGGAGATGAGCGAAGAGGCGACACCAAGAGGAGCGGTGAGATGCGAAACGCTCCAAGCCAAAGAGGAGAGGTACTCGGAAAGGGAACCAGCTTTGGAGAGACGCGCTGAAAGGAGGGAGACGGCTCCACCAGAAGGAGAGGAGCAGGTGTGCCGAGCCAGCGCGTGACGTCTACAGCAGCGGATATGCGACGGAGGGTTTTCCCGCCAAAACCGCGAGGAATTGAGAGCTGCTGCCTCCGACCTTGCCTCCCTCTCCAGCAATCCACCTCAAGCCCTACCTGCCTGCAATATCCCCTGTGTAAGTGTGAACGTCGTCTGTCCTACTCGTTGTCTTGGGGTTAAGTAAAATGAATAGTATAAGCTAACGATGCACTGTGTGACTGCTTTTTCCATCCATTGCTTGTAAATAATTTTGGTCGCTCTTTCTTTTTGCTTGTGTGTGTATAATAAATCTGTTCTTCCTCCGTACTCTGTCTTCTTCTCTTTTCCTTCTCTTTCGGTCGCTTTAGAGGTTTCCCGATTGAATATCTGCGGTGCGATCTGGTCAACGTCGGGTGGAATCGGGTTCTAATCGGGGAGTAACTGTTCGGACGCGGTAATACACCACCGCTCGGTCAATATAACATCTAAAACCGCGTCTGTAACAATATATATATATATATATACAGATATATATATATATATATATATATATATATATATATATATGTATATATGTATATATATATATACTTGAGGTACTCGAGACGTAACGGCAGTCCAACGATTCTCTTCGGAATCGACCGCAAAACCTGACACGCAGGTTTATCTGTCACAGCGATAACAACTCTGTCGCAGGAATCCCTTTCCTGGGAAACCCAAAGTTCACTCGTGACTCTTGCTCGCCAACGTTTGCTCCAGACCGCAAAGCAACTATGCTTCTTGTCCGACTCCACTCGCCCTGCCTCCTTTCTCCTCCTCTTCTTCGTCGTCCGGTTCCGGTTTCATTTAAAACGAACTTTTTCACCTTTTGAAAACGGTTCATAAACAATAAACCTTTTGAAAACAATAATAGTACATGGACTCCGAAAATGTTTACAGTGGATGAAAACCACCACAACGGAAGTGACGAATCCGTAACTATATATATATATATATATATATATATATATATATATATATATATATATATATATATATATATATATATATATATATATATATATATATATATATACATATATACATACATACATACATACATACATACATACATACATACATACATACATACATACATACATACATACATACATACATACATATATATGGATATAGATGGATGGATATATGCAAAGATTTACGGTTGGGAGTAAATCCAAATGACTCCATGGTAAGATCTCCAACCTTTAATTGAACAAACAATGACTCAATGTTTCGATTAACAACATGTGAAGCCACACGCCTCCGTTAAACTTCCTCAAGAGTGATAAAATCTCAACATCCCCTTATATGCAAAGTGGGCGGGGTATATGCAAAGTGGGGTGGGCAAAGCTGGACAGCCAATGAAACCGTATCACATCGCTCGTTGTTCAAAGTACGAAATGCGTGCTTCGTTTACACAAGAGTGGGTCAAACGCTACCGGTAAGTCGACTACCTCTTGTGTGATCGAGGTAACAGTTTCTTCTGTGTGCCAAGCCTCCAAACACGTCTTCTGTTTCTGTTGGGTGTGGAGCCCAAAATATTAACCCTATCCCATAAAGGTGTGTGGCCTTCCTTAAGGCCGTGTTTGGCAATAGCAGATCTGCTGGGATAATTGCGATCGCACAAGGTTTTTATTCGGACAATTTGCCCCCTCCCCCTTCCCCCCTCCCCCTTCCCCCCTCCCCCTACCCCCCTCCCCTCCCTCCAAACCACCCCTCTCCCAAACCCCCCCTCCGCTTCCACCCCCCCTCGGGTTCCCCCACCCCCATTTTGTCCCCCCCTAAAACCAACCTCCTTCCCGCATTCCCCTTTACCGCATAGGGCCACATGTGATGATCTTGATATTATGGCAATTTTATTTTATCTTTAAAATTTTTGCTTTAATATATTTGCAGTTTTAATTTAATTTACAATTTAATTGTTTGCAAGTTTAACTTTTAATTAAATGTAATGATTGTTCCTGATTTTCTAAACACTTGAGTTATAATCCAGCATTGCTTACAGGATTATTTTGAGCCGTTAATATGCGGTTGATTTTTGAATTTGGTCGGTAACGTCTCCGTTCACGAGAGCGGTGTGATACGGTTTCATTGGCTGTCCAGCTTTGCCCACCCCACTTTGCATATACCCCGCCCACTTTGCATATAAGGGGATGTTGAGATGATTTTATCACTCTTGAGGAAGATTAACAGAGGTGTGTGGCTTCACATGTTGTTAATCGAAACGTTGTCATTGTTTGTTCAATTAAAGGTTGGAGATCTTACCATGGTCATTTGCATATATATATATATATATATATATATATATATATATATATATATATATATATATATATATATATATATATATGTATATGTATATATGTATATGTATATGTATATGTATATATGTATATGTATATGTATATATATATGTATATGTATGTATATATATGTATATATATATATATATATATATATGTATATATATATATATATATATATATATATGTATATATATATATATATATATATGTATATATATATATGTATATATATATATATATATATATATATATATATATATATGTATATATATGTATATATATATATATAAATATATATATATATATATAAATATATATATATATAATATATATATCATATATATATATATATATATATATAATATATATATCATATATATATATATATATATATATATACACACACACAGTTGTGGACCAAAAATATTGGCACCCTTGCACTTTTTTCAAATAACTCAGCTTTCTCGAAGAGTAAGTTGAAATTGACAAAAGTATTTGGTCTCCACGGTTAAAATGACAGAACCTTTGTTTTTGATTCAGAACTTAATATATCCTTTTAAATCAGAAAATAAATAGAAATAACAAAATTATTGACGCCCTCAACCTAATATTTGGTTGCACAGCCTTTGGACAAAATAACTGCAGTCAAGCACTTCCTCGAGCCATGAATGAGCTTACCACACCTTGCTACTGGCAGTTTGCCCACTCTTCTTGTGCAAACTTCTCCAGTTCTCCCAGATTTGAAGGATGCCTTCTCCCAACTGCTGTTTTCAGATCTCCCCACAGGTGTTCAATGGAATTTAGATCTGGAAATATTGCTGGCCACTTCAGAACAGTCCAGCATTTTGTCTTGAACCATTCCTGGGTGCTTTTTGAAGTGTGTTTGGGGTCATAGTCCTGCTGCAAGACCTATGACCTTCGACGTGGACCCAGCTTTCTGACACTCGGTTGAACATTGTGCTTCAACATGCCTTGGTAATCTCCTGATTTCATGATGCCATGCACACATTCAAGGCACCCAGTGCCAGAGGCAGCACAGCAACTCCAAAACATCACTGAACCTCCTCCACGTTTGACTAGGAAAGGTGTTCCTTTCTTTGAAGGCTTCTTTTTGTGTTCTGCAAACAGAGATTTCAGCGTGTGCAGGGCATGTGACGTGCAGGTCACAGATACAAGACAGATATATATATATATATAAATATATATATAAATATATATATATATATGTATGTATGTATGTATATATGTATGTAGTATGTATGTATGTATGTATATATGTATGTATATATGTATGTATGTATGTATGTATATATGTATGTATTATATGTATGTATATATGTATGTATATATGTATGTATGTATATTGTATGTATGTATGTATGTATATATGTATATATATATTGTTACGGGACCGCGGATAAGATGTTGGTTTGCCGAGTGGATGGCACCGCGGCCGAACAGTTACCCCGACCGACTAACCCGATTCCTGGACGTTGGCCGAAATTGCGCCACAGGTATTCAATTTGGAAACCTCTAAAGCGACCAAATGTAAAGAGGAAGAAGAAGAAGACAAAGAAGACGTACAGAAGAGTAACAGGATTTATTATTTACACACACTAAGCAAAAGGAGCAGTCAAGGTTATATACAGGGAAAATGGAAAAAGCAGGTGACACAGTGCAAATATTAACTTATACAAGCTTAATTAATACCCAGGGACAAGACACACAGAACAAACTCACGTACACAAAAGGATGGAAAGGCAGGGATGGTTTGGGACGGCAGAGGAGGGTCCAGGCAGATGGTAGGCGTCGAGGTTCGGCTCCAAGCGCGCGCTCCGATCCACGCTTTAGGGTCGAGGCGAAAACCCGGCAAACACAGCCTCGCGTCTCACCGACTGGCAATAGGGCCTAGAGGGTGTCGGCCTATTGCCACAATACAGGCACCCCCTCACGTCTCTCTCTCTCAGTCTTGCTAGATCACGCCTCTCGTTCGTGCCTTCTCACCGACCTTGTACCTACTTTGTTCAACTCTCATAAACCTTCAAGCAACTCCCTTCACAGAACTCTCACTTCAGAACTCCCTCTGTAGAACTGCTCGTGGGGCTCCCTCACTCATCTCTCTCTTGTGCGATCTTCGCACGCATATCTCATCCTCAAGCGTGGGTGTGACACGCCCTCGTCGGTTTCGGTACCGCCCTCCCCCTGTGCTCTGTGACCTTATATGGCAATGCCACGGGCTTGCCTCCTTATTTGGACATGGCGCCGAACGGCGCGCCCCTCGTGGCGAGCTACCGGCTTGTTCCCTTATTTGGGCATGGGGCTGAACAGCCCCGCCCCTCGTGGCGCGCCCTGGGCTTGCCTCTTCCCGGCGACCCCGCCCCTCCTGTCCAAACGGAGCACGTATTCACTATTTGTAGCGAAATGAGAGGGCACGCACCCCACGCTTGTGAAGCTGCTTTACCCAGAGAGGGAGTTTGGGCTGGGAAATGTAATTATTGAAGGGGAGCTATTCTTATTTGATTCGGTGCAATGGAGTGTCAATTAATGGCCAACAGAGCCTTAAACTCACATAGAATAAAGAGATAACTACTTAGAAGGGCTTAAGATTGGCTAGGTGTATGCGTTGAATTAATTAAGGGGATGACCTTTGACCTTTACAATTATGGAGGTATTTACAACGATCATGACATTTACAAAGGGTGATGTTTACAACAATTACAAATCCACAACACTGCACCCTCCTCCTCTTAGGCACGTCCCGGGCCTATAACTTTAAATTTTAGTGTGGCACGCAGGTGTAGTTCCCTCTACATTTAACCTGACCCTGAGTGCGACAGTTTTAAAACATAAATAAATATGTCCCGCTGCTCCATTGCACCCTACCTAACAGACTCACGCCCACAGCTAACCGAATTGCGGAATGGTCTTCAAACTATACATTGACGGTGGGGAGCATTATTTACAATGACGTTACTTTATTTACAAAACTAACCCAGGACCTGTGATTGTTCTTTTGGGGGGGGGGAGAGACAGTGTGCTCTGCATCAATGCACCATGAAAGCACCCATAAACGCACCAAAACACCCTCAAGCACCAATCGGTGCACAGTCATCTCAGTTCATAAAAATAAAACCAACAAACCCTTGGTGGTGTCTTGCTCTTCGGCTCCCTCTGCTGGCTATTGCTATCTTCCTGGTGTTGTCATCTTCCTTTGCTGGCGGCCTATTTGCAATAAAACTTGCACAAAACGTGTCCATTTTTATTTTATTTATGGCCCACAGGGCCGACTAGTGTGGTTCACCTGTGGGGCATCGGTGCCCTGTGATCAAGGTCCGCCAGCAAGATTTCGGGCCTTCATGGCCGGTTCCAGCAGAGGGGCCATGCCCCAACCCATGGGTTCCATAAGTGGTGCTCAGCCACAGATGTGTGGTCCATAATGTGCATCGATGCAGACAGCTGGTTCTGGGAGTTCCGGGCGCACAATGGCGGACTCACGCACGTTCCCCTCGGCGCCCAGTGGCGCACAGGTCCTCATGTGGGAGACAAAAGGGGGAAAAGACAGATGAGCGGGGGGGGGGGCAAGGTCACAAGGGTACACATCAATAAGGCAATGCAAGGCGAAGTGCGTACGGAGAGCGAAGTGAGAAAGCTCGTCCCTACCGTACGTCACCCCCCCCTGTCACCTACTCTACCCTTGCCCTTACCCCATATTTACAAAATCTACACATTTACAAATTCTACACATTTCCAAATTCGTCACTACTGTCACGTCTTCCCCATATTTCTTCTATTCCAAATTCGTTCCCACAATCCCTCTAACCAAAATTTGCCATCACCCAATTCATCATCAATCCTCATAAGGAGGAAAAGATGGAACAACAAAGCACAATGTCACACCCACGTCATGATGCGTCTCACAATCCAAACATTTGCATCAATAAAAATAATAAAAACAACCTGGCATGGTGTGGAGTACCATCGTTACCTCAGGTGAGTGGATGTAGATGGTGCGAGGAGATTTTCATCCTAACTATCCTCTAAATGACATTAACACACTTTACACAACCCGGGGTCTTTCCCTGCCAATACATTGGCCAACTTACACTATGGGTTCTAAAAACCAATTCCCATTGACCAAACTGTGGTGCTTCTCAATTTGGGGTCTCACTCCCCCGATTCATCTCCCGGTGCCCTTGCACAATTTCCGGGCTGGGTCGTGCCGCTCTCCCAGCAGGTCTACCCACCTGCACACCTCCACCACTGCAGTTGCCACCCGAGCTTACCTAGCTCCTTACCTAACCTATCTAACTGGGGAAGGCCCCTCCTGGCTCTGTCACCCCTTGGTGCCCTCTGGCACTGGGCTACCCGGGTCCGTCCTCCGGATCCTCTGGCCCCATCCACAACAACTCTACCGGCTCCCAGAGCCCACCTGCGGCCTCACCTGGCCGACATCCTCACAGTGGTGGAGTGCCCAAACCAACTACACACACTAACAGGCTACACGCCCAGCCATTTCCACAACACTAATGCACCCAGCCAAACACCATTCTTTCACCTCGCACCACAGATGCCAATATCCAACCACAATTTACCTGTACCCTCTACCTAACACTTACACTACCCTCCCCGGGTATTCGTGATGGGGGTCCATCCTTCCCCCATTCACACCTTCACACCATCCACTCCACTCCATAGTTTCCACCATACTCACTCCACGACCATCCATTCCAATACTCCATATATCCCAGAATCCATATATTCCACACAACCATTCTCCATTCACCTGTAGTTGCACACCTGTGCAATCATACCTGGTGCCACCCGCACCCTCCTTCCTTCCTGGACCATTTGGTCAGCACAATACACATCACCATCACTCACTCATACACTGCTCCATACACCTGTTCAGTTGCACACCTGTGCAATCACACCTTTTAACTGCACACTTTTCACAATACACTTCTGAATACACCTCCAACACTCACACGGCATCATCTAATCTACCTATTGCCCTGCTAACTTAGTGCTCCCCGTCTTCCCTTTAAACTAAGCACATACCACGTCATTATCATCCACTCTAATCTACCTGCGTCCCCACTACAGGTCATTGTCACTACCTAACCTTAACGTTACCTAAGGTCAATCTTTTCTAGGTCCCTATCATTATATCCTAACCCTCCCAGGCTAGTTTTCACTGCCATAAACCCCATAACTCTAGTGCTCCTTTGCCCCCGCTGTGAGAGATGGCAGAGTTGCCATCCCACCACATCGGGTATCTCTCACTACCAATTTTGCTCGTCCAAATCCAACAAATCAAAAATTTTGTTTTTCTAATTTCGGGGCCAAAACACTATCCTCGTCACATGTCTACTCACTAGTGCCTCTCGGTGCGCCAATTCATCTCCAAAGCCGAGCAATGAATGCGGGTTGCTTGGTGCCGGCGGCTGGATACGTCCGGCATTCGGTGCAGGGAAGGACGCTTACCCGGGCCGAGATCCCACGCACCATCTCGGCACAGAGCCGTGCAATGGCCCGATCTCGACCTGCCGGAACGCCTCAACAAAAAGGGGTCGCAATGACGACCCTTCCTATCGGGCTGCCCGCTCCGCCCAGTGGAGCACGGACGCGGCCGTTCAAAACGCGGCCCAGCGTGGATCTCGCACGGCGGTTCTTTCGAAACCGCCGCGGATCCCTGCGGCACGCAAAGCTGCCCGGTTCGCACCGAAGGCCCGATTCGGCTATACGTCGCTCTAACCGCTAACCCGGTTACCGTCGATGCTTCACCTGCATGCTTACACCCCGCAGCCCGTTCCTTGCTCATACATCCAGCTGTCTCCATGCTCTTTGTCATTGCACCTCAACTGGCACACCCAGGTACACTCAAGCCGCTTACAGACTTGGTCACACACCTGACCACCGCACACCTTTGCACACACTCGTCGTTCGCACACCTCACCAACACACCTCCTCGTGCCCCCTCCTCGGTCACTTCCTCTGTGACAACCACAGGTGTGCTCTCACTTTCACACCCAACCACGTGCCTCCCAACTAACTCAAGTGTGCATTCCCACACACGCGCTACTATTCCAGGTGTGCATCCTTCCATTCCAGGTGTACATCCTCTCTCACCTGCCACAACCAACTCACGCTCCGTGTCACTCTTACTACTTTTACCACCACACTCGGTCGCGCATTCACCCTTACTTTTGACAGCGCACTCTTTCCTCATGCACCCGTCCGTTACACACCTTTCTCGCGCACACTCTTGCGCACGCTCTCCCGTTACACCCTCTGTAACACTCACCACAGGTGTACACTCTCGTTACATCCTCTGTAACACTCCCCACTCCGCGCTTCCATGTGCCCCCTCGCACATGCGCTACGACCAACTCACTCTCGACAGCACACTCACTCCTCGGCGCGCACTTTTTCCTCACACACCCCAGAGTCGGACATTCTCGCACACCTCCTCTTTCGCACACCGTACCTGTCGCACACTTCACCAACGGCCTCTCACGAACACCCGGATCCAAATCAACCCCCAAGCCGACTGAAGCTCCCCTCACATCATATACATTTCCACGTATATCGCCACTCACCTTGGCACCTCGTCTCCGCACCTCCTTCGCCACCTGCAAACTCTTTGTTTGGTTAGCGAGCACATCATCACGATTTGAGCACGGACCTTGCACATATTCCATCACCTCCTCCTGTATTTCTCTCTTAGTTTCCGTCCGTCTCTTCTTAATTTCACTCACCCCCTCTTCCACCTCCTTTAACTTTTGCTTCACCTCTTTTATTTCCCGGTGCGTCTCCTCTATCTCGTCCTCTAAGGCTACCTTGACCGTTTCTATGTGCGTCCTCACCTCCCGGTCCTTCGTCTCCATTACCTCCGTCACCTCGTCCAACCTCGTTGTCAGTCCCTCACGTACCATCTGACATTCCTTCTGTGTCGCTATTAATTCATTTTTAATGTCTTTTTGTGTCGCTTTTAACCCCCCGATTATTGCAGTGTTCTTTTCCACTTGGTCCACGAGTTCCTTTTGTCCCACTGTCAGCTGTTCTACTCCCCTCGTCAGACCCTCTATTCCCCCCTGTAACCTAGCCATATTATTCCTCACCTCTTTCTCCATACGCTTTTCACCTCGCTTTACCTCCTCGCGTACCCCCGAGACCTCCTCGCTTACACCTCGTCGTATCTCCTCCTTCTCTTTTGTGGATGCCGCCCTCATCTGTCCTAATTCATCCCTTTGGGCATCCAATTTGGTTTCTACCCCGATTTTCACCTCTTCTATCTGCTCTCCCATTTGTTTAATTTCCCGGGCCGATTGCTCCCCTATTTCCCGCAATTTGTTTTCCATCTTGTTTTCTAACCCCTCTAACCCATTTTTCATCCCCTCTATCTGATTCTCCTGGGCAGCCATTCTATTTTCCACCCCCGTTAACCCATTTTTCACCCCCTCTGTCTGATTCTCCTGGGCAGCCATTCTATTTTCCACCCCCGTTAACCCATTTTTCACCTCTTCTATCTGATTCTCCTGGGCAGCCATTCTATTTTCCACCCCCGTTAACCCATTTTTCACCTCTTTTATCCTGTTGTCTAACCCCTCAAATTTGTTTCCCAACTGTTCGCTGGTACCCCTCGCTTCGTCCCTCATTGCCCCCATCATTCTGCTTTCCATTTTCTCACTATCAGCCCTCCTGTCTTCCATTTCTTCACCCGACTTAACCATAAAGGCCTTTATTTGTTCCATAAATAGCCCCCAATCCATCGGCGGCGCTGCTACGGTCGCGGGCGCGGTCGCCGTAGCCATGTGCGAGGCGCCATTTTGCGCACCCGTAACCTCGTTCGCGAGGGCGCCATTTTGCGCGCCTGAAACCCCCTCAACCACATTGCCATTGTTCTCCTCCTCCCTTTCCTCCACATACATTTCCCCGAGGTCCTGGGTCGATTCTACCCCATCTATCTCTCCCACCGGCATCCCGTTGCCTTGACCAGCCATGGCGCGACTTTCAAATTTAGGATTTTATAAAACGAATTTCGGCCCACTCGTAATTTGAGCGCACTAAGCGCTTCAGGTCCGAATCCGACACTCCTGACACCAATTGTTACGGACCGCGGATAAGATGTTGGTTTGCCGAGCGGATGGCACCGCGGCCGAACAGTTACCCCGACTAACCCGATTCCTGGACGTTGGCCGAAATCGCGCCACAGGTATTCAATTTGGAAACCTCTAAAGCGACCGAATGTAAAGAGGAAGAAGAAGAAGACGAAGAAGACGTACAGAAGAGTAACAGGATTTATTATTTACACACACTAAGCAAAAGGAGCAGTCAAGGTTATATACAGGGAAAATGGAAAAAGCAGGTGACACAGTGCAAATATTAACTTATACAAGCTTAATTAATACACAGGGACAAGCCACACAGAACAAACTCATGTACACAAAAGGATGGAAAGGCAGGGATGGTTTGGGACGGCAAAGGAGGGTCCAGGCAGATGGTAGGCGTCGAGGTCCGGCTCCAAGCGCGCGCTCCGATCCACGCTTTGGGGTCGAGGCGAAAACCCGGCAAACACAGCCTCGCGTCTCACCGACCGGCGATAGGGCCTAGAGGGTGTCGGCCTATTGCCGCAATACAGGCACCCCCTCACGTCTCTCTCTCTCAGTCTTGCTAGATCATGCCTCTCGTTCGTGCCTTCTCACCGACCTTGTACCTACTTTGTTCACCTCTCATAAACCTTCAAGCAACTCCCTTCACAGAACTCTCACTTCAGAACTCCCTCTGTAGAACTGCTCGTGGGGCTCCCTCACTCATCTCTCTCTTGCGCGATCTTCGCACGCATATCTCATCCTCAAGTGCGGGTGTGACACGCCCTCGTCGGTTTCGGTACCGCCCTCCCCCCGTGCTCTGTGACCTTATATGGCAATGCCACGGGCTTGCCTCCTTATTTGGACATGGCGCCGAACGGCGCGCCCCTCGTGGCGAGCTACGGGCTTGTTCCCTTATTTGGGCATGGGGCTGAACAGCCCCGCCCCTCGTGGCGCGCCCTGGGCTTGCCTCTTCCCGGCGACCCCGCCCCTCCTGTTCAAACAGAGCACGGAGCACGTATTCACTATTTGTAGCGAAATGAGAGGGCACGCACCCCACGCTTGTGAAGCTGCTTTACCCAGAGAGGGAGTTTGGGCTGGGAAATGTAATTATTGAAGGGGAGCTATTCTTATTTGATTCGGTGCAATGGAGTGTCAATTAATGGCCAACAGAGCCTTAAACTCACATAGAATAAAGAGATAACTACTTAGAAGGGCTTAAGATTGGCTAGGTGTATGCGATGAATTAATTAAGGGGACGACCTTTGACCTTTACAATTATCGAGGTATTTACAACGATCATGACATTTACAAAGGGTGATCTTTACAACAATTACAAATCCACAACAATATATATATATATATATATGTAAAAATATACACACACACAGTCATGTGAAAAAGTAAGTACACCCCATGTAAAGTTTTGACTTTTTCAACATATTTGATCTTCATTTAAACAATATTGATAGATAAAGGTGATATAATATAACAAATATCATGAAACATTTACATTTTGTCATCCATTGTATAATTTAAATAAACATAAATGCAAATTTCGCATGTGGAAAAAGTAAGTACACCCTTGGCTCTAATAGATGGTATTGCCCCCTTTGGCAGAAACAACCTCAAGTAGGCGTTTCTTATAACTGTCTACCAGTCTCTGACATCGACTGGGAGAAATTTCTTTCAGCTGTGCGATGTTTGAGGGGTTTCTTGCATGCACAGCTCGTTTCAAATCCCCCCACAACATCTCGATGGGATTTAGATCCGGGCTTTGACTTGGCCATTCCAGAACCCTCCATTTCTTTCTTTTCAGCCATTTCTTGGTGGATTTACTGGTATGTTTAGGGTCATTGTCATGATGCAAGGTCCACCTTCGGTTGAGCTTCGACTCTCCGACAGATGGCCTCACATTATCCTCCAGCACCCTCTGGTACAATGAAGAATACATAGTGGATTATATGATGGTGAGCTGCCCAGGCCCTGATGCAGCAAAGCTGCCCCAAACCATAATATTTCCACCACAATGCTTTACAGTTGGTATCAGGTTCTTGTGATCAAATGCTGTCTTTGGTTTTCGCGAAACATGTCTTCTGGTACTGTGGCCAAATAGATGTACCTTTGACTCCTCTGTCCAGAGCACATTGTTCTAGAAGTGCTGGTCTTTGCCTCGGTGTTCATTGGCAAACTTTCGTCTTGCCCTGATGGCAAAATCAGCCAACCAACGAACCAACCAACGAACCAACCAACTATAACTCCAGGTGGGCACACTACTGAACTCATACCATATGTGATCATTTTTCTCAACATGCGCAGTGGTGCCATGGTAATGCTTCACATTTGACATCCAAGTCTTTCAGTGGTCAAACATTAGCAATTGTCCTTTTGAAAAAGGAAATGCAGCAACTTTACATGTGTGTGTGTGTGTGTGTGTGTGTGTGTGTGTGTGTGTGTGTGTGTGTGTGTGTGTGTGTGTGTGTGTGTGTGTGTGTGTGTGTGTGTGTGTCCCCGTGTGTGTCCGTGTGTGTGTGTGTCCGTGTGTGTGTGTGTGTGTGTCCACTGGACATTCCAACCATAATAAAGTGGGATCCAACAACATGATTTAATGCAATGCTAATTTTTCCCAGTTTTATCATCAACATTTGGCAGGATCTTCATCTGAATCTGAATGGGTTTATGGGGACTGTGCTCAAACAACTCACAGACGTGTTTCACATCCTCACCACTTGTGCTTTGCTTAGCCGGCCTGCCCCTTCCTTTGATTCTGCTAGTCTTCATAAACTTTCTGTGCCACTAACGATTTGTTTTTCTCTGTGGTGGCTGCCTTCCATAGGTTGTTCTGAAGCTTTGTTGAACCTGTGTTTACTTTGTCTCTATGAACCAGGCAACACACACCACCTTTCTTGTGGGGGGACATCATTTGCAGTAGACGTGACATCACATTTCAGAGGAGACTCTTAGAAACGAATATGTCAATAAAATTTTTGAGAAACATTCTTTCACATGCACTAAACCATTCTTTCACATTTGTATTTGGAACAGTATTCTGTGAAATTGAAAAGATTGGCCGGTTGACCCGCATGCTGCAGGGGCAGTGGCTGACACTGCACGTTTACATTCGGCTCTTCTCTTTCACAGGCTGCGTTTCTTATATTTGTTCATTATTTGTTATTTGTCTGTATATTTTGTCATTTGGGCTGGTGGGATAGCTTATACCCAGACCTATGCATACTTGCATCTGAGCTGTGTTGTCTGGGTTTGAATCTCAGTCCAGCTAAATCTGCCATCCTCGTGTTCCACATGCAGGGGGCAGGGGCATGAGGTATCGATGTGTGAGCCATCTCAGAAGTTGGAAGTTTGATGTTAGGTTTGGCGTCCCGCGTGCTACCATTAGTTGATTCTAACAATCGTACGGTATCCTTCGTTAAGAATACGTGATGTATCTCTGGCACGCTGAAGAAATAACAAATTGCTGCACCCACAGTTGAGTATTACGTGTTGGAGTGGTGACCTGTCTAGGATTGTTACCCCCGAGCCAATAAAACAGCTTCAGCAGAATCGACGCTCTGTGTGGAGCATGTTGTTCTATTAATACTCGTATAATATTTTTTTTCCATTCATTTTCCACCTAATCGAGGAACCAGAAAAGTGACTTAAGTAGGCCAGTTGATTGGGTAAGAAAGTGATCCTGTCACAGTGGGAGGAGTGGGGTGGGAATACTGGTTTGATAAAGATGGCTGAACGATGATTAAGTGTTGCACCTGTGATGCAGGCTGGAAAGTAAGCGTTGAACCAGCTGGGAAGTTTGAGGTGACTTCACGCTTGTTGCCGCATATGTTGTCGTGCCTCATTGGAGGGAAGGAATTTGTATAGCGACGTGTGGTGGAAGTTTAGCGATGGGGAGTTGAATAGCATTGTTTCTTATTTATTTGCTTTCGTTGTTTGTTTTAGGGAAGTGTACCTGGTTCGATTTTGCTTATTTCTTCTGTCTTCCATCACAAACACTGTATCGTGTTCATACGAAGAAACTAACTTCCGTTTGAAAAAATACCGATGTACTGGAGAGAGATTATCGGTAACTGGTGAACAAGGATGCAATGTGCTTGTGCTTTGGCCTGGCTAACCACCTCTACATTAAACCAGATACTGTATATTATTATTATTATTATTTTTGTATACTGAATCTAGGCTCGTGAAAGAGCTAACATTTATTTCACAAACAAATCAACCAGACAAACAAAATATATAAAAAGAGGGAGTGGAAGACAATAAGGGGAGAGAAGGGGAAGCACACAAACACAACATTTGAGAGCAGGGAGCAATGTTTGTGAATTTATTTGATGTAAGCTTTGAAAAGGGATTGGGTGGCAGGTGGGTGTCTCCACTCTGCTGAAAAACGACTTTAAATTGTTGTATATCCTCAGAGGCCAATAAATTAGATTTGGCTTCTGCATGGGTTTTCACATGGTTGGGCTTGTGCCATGTTTAAAATCTCATCCTCCAAAATGGCAAAACCAGTGAAAGTGTTCGGTGAACTGAGTAGAGGTCTTTATTTTTCCAGCACCCCTTGGTGAATACTTCCATGTCGACAATTGTGCCAGATTGTTGCCAAAATTGCATTCCTTGAACCACATCTTCTGATGTGCTGTGGATTTCGGTGTGCTACCATGCCTGTCTATCACACTTGCACTCTTTCTATGGCAGCAATGAGATCATTCCAGCCATCCAAACTTCATCACGCGTTGCTATCACTACAGGTTTCCTCTGCAGGTGTGCAGCTTTCCCTTGTGAAGTGTCTTGATGCTCGAATCGCGATGGTTTTGGCAAATGAAAAATGCACAAAAAGCCTCTTTACAAAATCCTACTAATCCTTTGAACCTTCCTTCTTTAATCAACTTGTTACGTACATGGACATTTGAAATTTTGTTTGGGTTTGGATTTTGTAAACCATTGGTCGTTTCAGATGAGTGTTGTGGAGCCTGTTACCATCTTGTGTGTTGTTAGTTGTATAGCATTGATCGTTGATTGGTAACTCCAGAACCCAAGCCTGATGTTGGCTTAGCAGTTAGGGTGCCGGCTTGGGATCCCAGGATCCTGGGTTTGAATCCCGGTCGATCGCTGAATTAATGCCAGGGGGGTTGACTCAGCCTGTCATCCTTCCGAGGTCCGCAAATTGAGTACCACTTCACTGGTAATTCCCTGTGTGTCGCAAGAGGTGACTAACAGGGTTGGTGGCAGGAAGGGCATCCGGCCATAAAACATTGCTTCAAAAAAAGGGGACCACGGTACCCAAAAAAGGCCAACCCCTGCTCTGTGGGGAAAAATGGCCTCTAAAGGTGGTTTGTTGTTTGGTAACTCCAGAACAAGTCCTCTGTCCGTCATTGTGCCTTGTAGCTAAACTTAACACCATATTTCTTTTCCAATCATTTGTATTTTTTGTCTTCTAATGGGGTTGTTCAGGTTGGGTGGTTTAGTTTGTACCTATCACCTGGACCATATCCCATCTGTTATACCTTTCCTTAGTTTACTTCCTTTTTATATGCTGTGGGAATTTGTTTTCTTTGCATTTTCTCAGTTCTCTCTATTTATTTATTTCTTCCTTTTATTTTTCAAATAATTTTTTTGAATTCTACGTGTGCACCGTGCTCACCATTTCGATGATTACATTTAAAATGTTTTCAAATCGACACTGAATTTGGAAACTTCAACAGAGTTTACTAAAACAAAATGAAAAATAAATTTCAGCAAACGTTTTCAAACCTATTTGGCTTTTTACTTTCTCTTGCAGTACAAACAGTGACTGTTTGATGCCAAGTACGCTGAGCCGCAGGTGAAACGATTGTCATGCATTTCATCTCCATAAATGAGATGTTTTATCCACGTGGACAAACTTGAATGACAAAGTACAAATCCAAGAAGTGCACTTTGTCAGACATATTGCAACAGACATATGTCTGTGTGGATACGACCAAAGTCGAGGCAATATTGGAGACTCCACGGATAGATGTAGCAGAAATTTGACATGCTGCGCAAGTCCAAACAAAGGACATACAAATAATTGGACACTGGAGGAGTTAATTTGGTCAATTTTGCCTGTGCTCCAAAACCCCACAATTCAATTGATCTGTTTTTCACTGGTAGGGTTAGGAGGAGGAAGAGAAGGAGGAGAAGGAGGAGGAGGCGGAGGAGGAGGAGGAGGAGGAGGAGGAGGAAGAGAAGGAGAAGGAGGTGGAAGAGTGGGAAGCAGAATAGTGGGGCAGGTACAGAGGACATCACCAAGGTGTTTATTTATTTATGTGATTGGCCTGGGGGGAGGGAGTGAGGGGAGTGAGGGGGGAGAGGAGGGTGTGGGGGTGTGATGCAGGTTGAGGAATTAAAAGACCGACAACATTCACCTTTTGATGAGATACTTTCACAGACATCATAATCTCTGCACATGCACAGTACATAATCACCAATCCATAACACCAATAAATATCTTTGTACTTCTCTATCTCAAATGCTTCCAGGTTCCTGTCTCATTCCAATATAAACATATCTTCTGTTTCTGCTGCTAGTAGCTTTCCAGAAAAACCAATCCATGTATTGACTACTCTGACATAAAGACCCTTGCCTTATTACCATCCTAACAATCCTCTTATTTAATCAAAGAATGTAGCCCCTGGTCCTATCACTGTCCACTCTTCTGAAATACTATTCTGCCCTTATTTCGTCCATGTCCTTTATTATCTTAAAAATCTCCAATATCAGATCCCCTCATAATAATTGCATCCTAATGTAAAACGTCCTGAACAGGTTTCTCCCACATTTGTCAGATAGAAGCAAATCTCTTCGAGATCTTGTGCAAAAGGACAGAGTGTTTCCAGGACAAAGCACGAGAAATTGCGTTCCAAAGACTGAAACGGGCAGTCACAATTGTGCCCACCCTGCTCAACTAGTGTGTGTGTGTGTGTGTGTGTGTGTGTGTGTGTGTGTGTGTGTGTGTGTGTGTGTGTGTGTGTGTGTGTGTGTGTGTGTGTGTGTGTGTGTGTGTGTGTGTGTGTGTGTGCGTGTTTTTCTTTTCTTTTCTTTTTTCTTTCTCTTTTTTTCTTTTCTCTTTTCTCTCCCATTTTCCAGGGGGGACTTGTCTATATAATTGAGAATTAAATTATCTTCCCAGCATTGGCTGCACTCCAATCATACTGGAAGTAGGGGCTATACTTCTGCTAATCTCATGCCTAATATGCAGAGCTATGCAACTGTTTCAACAAATGGCCTTTTAAAATTGAAATTGTTCATGGCTATCCCCAGAACTGTTTTGTGTACCATTAACAGATTAATGTGTGATGGGCATTTCCTGTTGATCAGGATGCATGCAGCAATAGCCTGGTGTGGTGCTTGCTTCCTGGTACCCACTACAATTATGGGGTCTGATCTCGGCTCAACACACACACACACACGCACACGCACACACACACGCACACACACACTGTCGTGCAACCGCCGAAATTTATATCAGGCGATCGCGGATGCCGATCACGAAGGCTTTAACTCCGAGGCAGAAGCTCGATAGCGGATTCCAAAATCGAAAACCCCTAAGTGCGCGGAATGGAGGGAAGCAGCGCAAGTCCCCGCAGCCTTAACTATCAAATCAATCACCCGGTAAACTGCTTTCAGGTATTATATACAAAAAGTAATGCAAGGGTTTATTGGGAAAAGCAAAGACAGTGAAAAGCACGTGCCGATAATAAAATAAGGTAGCTAAATTGGGATCCCACACACAACAGATATCAAATACAAAATGAGGGAATATGAATTAACAAAAAGAACACGTAACGTCGTGTGCAGTGTACGTGGAGCTCGGGCTTATCTGTCTCGTCGTCTTGTCCGTCCAACGCGGCTCCAAGCTCCGGCCCTGATGTACCCAGGAGGCCTCGCTCCAAACTCTGATCCTCTCGCTGCCAACGAGGTCCGTGCACCAAGCTCCAAAAGCACCAGCACCGCTCCACTCGGGCTACACCTCAGCCCAACTTGGGTCGGGATCTCTGAACGACTCAACCAGGCTGCTGAAGACAACTCCTCGTATCGACTCGACTGCCGAATGGCGTTCGGCAACTGGTGTTCAGCAACTCCCTATGGCTCAACTGCCAACTCTGCGAACTGCCAACGCAACTCAGGCTCTCTCTCTGCACTGCCAGGAATCCAACTGCTCTGGATCAAATCTTCTCAACTGCGCAATGGCCACTGTGCACACGAACTCTTGACTCAGATCTCACTCCTCACTCTCATCTCGAAATGGCGTCCGCGAACCCTCGATCCAACTCCCCGCAAAGGCGTCCGGCGCTGTTAATCTCTCTCGCCGATGACGTCAGCATTGGCGCACTGCTCTGCCAATCAGAGCCTCCCCCGCTCGTCCAGGTCACGCCCACTGCGTCACTCCACTCCCGCTCCTGCTCCTTGGTCACAGCACGTGCTATGCAAGGTGGTTAGGCCTCTCGGAGGTGTAAATGGTGTCGGCCAATTGTGGCGGTGTTCTAACCTGATTTCCTCCGAAGTCATGTCAGGGGGGAAGGCGTCATTTAGTGTTGTACTAAAGGTCCTAACTAATGTTTAAATGGTGTGCAGTGCCAAAATGGACAAAGGTTTGGCTACCAGGTGAGGCATACAAGGGCTCTACTCATTATTCCCTACACTAACTAACGCACGAATCTCCTGGTAGATTCACAATCGGACATCTTAACCCGACAAACGCCTACACATGACTTATTACAGGAAGTGTTCCCTATCGCGACATCTCAGAGCATGTTACCTACTCAGATCTACTCTGCTCTACATATTGTTCTACCAAATTCGTAACAATACGTATATGTATATGTATATACATCCAGTCACGTGAAAAAGTAAGTACACCCCATGTAAAGTTTTGACTTTTTCAACATATTTCAACATACAGCTATTTGATCTTCATTTCAACAATATTGACAGATAAAGGTGATATAATAAAACAAATATCATGAAACATTTACATTTTGTAGTCCATTGTATAATTTAAATAAACATAAATGCAAATTTCGCATGTGGAAAAAATAAGTACACCCCATGAAATGTTTTTAAAATCTTTTTAACAC
Source organism: Myxine glutinosa (assembly GCF_964187855.1). Lineage (NCBI taxonomy): Eukaryota > Metazoa > Chordata > Myxini > Myxiniformes > Myxinidae > Myxine > Myxine glutinosa. The sequence continues at coordinate 306,253,408 of NC_136261.1, forward strand.
ATGTGGACATATCAATATTTGATTTTCATTTGAACAGTATCTATAGATAAAGGTGATCTAATTGAACAAAAAAACAATGAAAAACTGACTTTGCAATAATTTATTCAACAAAAAGTTAACAGAGGTGCCGTTTCCTTCTGTGGAAAAAGTAAGTACACCCTTGGCTCCAATAGGTGGTATTGCACCCTTTGGCAGAAACAACCTCAAGTAGGCATTTCTTATAACTGTCTACCAGTCTCTGACATCGACTGGGAGAATTTTTTGCCCACTCCTCCATGCAGAATTCTTTTCAGCTGTGCGATGTTGGAGGGGTTTCTTGCATGCACAGTGCGCATGGTGACGCCGCACACTTCAACAACAAAGAGCAAACCAAACTAAACTAAATGTCTGAGGTTTAAATAAGACAGGTTCCTCCAAGATCCTCTCCAACGATGTTCTAATCATTTGCACCTGAGCTGGTGCACCTAATTCTAATTTTAGGTATTTGAATTCGTGATAAATGTAGGGATGTACTTACTTTTTCCACATGCGAAATTTGCATTTATGTTTATTTAAATTATACAATGAACTACAAAATGTAAATGTTTCATGATATTTGTTATACTAGGGCATGCCCGTACTATATATAAGCTAGGACGTGCCCGTACGTGGGTGCCCGTTCCTTGCCAAAAAAAAAAAAAAAAAAAATTTGTGTAGGGGTGTGTGTGTGTAAACATCCTAGGGCGTGCCCGTACGTGGGTGCAAAAAAACATGCGTGCAAACAACAACAACAAAAAAAAACTTTGAAACCACGTGGCAGTAACGACCACAGAACCCTCCCCTCTATTTACATGAATGGTTTGGTCCATTCGCAACGACCACAGAACCCCCCCCCTCTATTTACATGAAATGGTTTGGTCCAAAGCGAACGGCTTGCGGTGTTTGGTAAAGAAATCGCCATAGCTCGGTAACTACTTGTCCGATTAATTTCAAACCTTGAAAAGGCACATCCTCGGGTCCCCAGCAATATACCTGGCAAGTTTCAAGTATATCGGACCGGTAGTTGTCGAGAAACAGCGGTCACAGACAAACATACATACATACATACATACATACATACAAACATACAAACATACACACAGAGATTACTGGAATTATAGATAGATTATATCACCTTTATCTCTCAATATTGTTGAAATGAAGATCAAATAGCTGTATGTTGAAATATGTTGAAAAAGTCAAAACTTTACATGGGGTGTACTTACTTTTTCACGTGACTGTACACACACATATACACACACATATACACACACATATATATATATATATATATACATGCATATACGCACATATACACACGCATATACACATATACACATATATGCCCCCACATATACACACGCATACACACATATATATATTGTAACGATTTTGAGAAGTGTAACGGGTTTTGAGAAGTGTAACGGGTTTTGAGGAGTGTAACAATTTTGGAGGAAGGGTAACGGATGTGAAGAGTATGGTTTTGGTATGGTAACATCCTGGTAATGTAAATAATGGTCGCAGCCGTCCTCCTAATTAATTTCATAGAACATACACGCAGGTCACGATATATCTTTTAAATAGTGTATTTCCTTATTCCATGTAGGCTAAGTATGTGTTTTTCACTAGATTGACTTTGCATTGTATCAAACAAAATAAGCGTAGGCCCTTCCAATTTCCCCAAAACCTCCCTTCCAATTGCCTTCCGCATTTTAGCTGGTTTTCTTCAAACCACCATTGGCCACGAGGTAAGGTTGGGGAAGAAAGGCGTGTCTCCACCTCGTCATAAGAAGCAAGGAGTGAACCAGCCCTAACAGCCAATCAACACCGCGGTGAGTGACCCGGTAGGCGCGCCCTCGGAGTCGGCGGCTTGATTTCGCTGGAGGTGATAAAAGCGACTGCAGGGGACTGCTTTACCAGTGCAGATGGGAGATGACTGGAGATGACTGGAGAGGAGCAACGAGGCTGCACCAAGGAGAGGGCTTGAGAGATACGCTGGGGGATGACCTGGAAGAGGAGCGCAATCCACCGCAAGCCCTACCTACCTACCTACCTGCCTGCCTGCAATACCCCCCTGTCGTTGGAGAGACGCGCTGAACGGAGGGAGACGGCTCCACCCCAGGAAGAGGAGCAGGTGTGCCGAGCCAGCGCGTGACGGCCGCGGATACGCGACGGAGGTTTTCCCGCCAAAACCGCGAGGGGTGCTGCGGCCTCCGACCTTGCCTTCCTCTCAAGCAATCAACCTCGAGCCATTACCTGCCAGCAATATCCACCGTGTGAGTGTGAACGTCCTGTCCTACTCGTTTGTCTTGGGGATTAAGTAAATGAAATAGAATAAGTTAACAATGCACTGTGTGACTGCTCTTTTCCATCTATTGCTGTAAATAATATTGGTCGCTCTAAAATATTGCTTGTGTGTGTATAATAAATCTGTTCTTCCTCCAAACTCTGTCTTTCTTCTCTCTTCTTCTCTTTCGGTCGCTTTAGAGGTTTCCCAATTGAATATCTGTAGCGCGATTAGTCAACGTTCGGTTGGAATCGGGTTCTAATCGGGGAGTAACTGTTCGGACGCGGTTAAATACACCACCGCTCGGTAAAATAACATCCAAAAACCGTGTCCGTAACAATTGGTGTCGAGGAGTTGGATTCGAACCTGGGACTAAATTTGTTAGGCCCAAAGTTTAAAAAAAATTTTTGGTCAAAATTACGAGCTGCCGAAATTGTGTTTTTTATAAAACCCGAATTTTGAGATCGCGCCATGGACAATCAAGGCGATCGGATGTCGGTGGGGGAAATAGACGGGGTAGAATCGACCCAGGACCTCGGGGAAATGTAAGTGGGGAAAATGGTGGAGGAGAGTAAAGAAGGTGTGGTTGAGGGTGTATCAGGTGCACAAAATGGCAGCCTCGCGCACGTGGTTGAGGGGGCAGCTGCGGCCGCACCCTTTGTACAACCAACGGTGGTCCAAATGCAAGCCTTCATGGCGCAATTCGCCGAGATGCTGAGAAACGTGGAGAGATTGAGTACTAAAATGGATGCTCGGGGAAACCAAATTGAAGCAATAACCAACAGAATGGGTGACCGCATGCAAAAATGTGGAGAGACCATGGATCGCATGGTGGGCGAAAGGGTCCCAGGGGTGCACAAGGAAGTAACGCGGGTCGAGAAGCGCTGGTTGAGCGAAGCGGAGGAAAGCACGGGTACAATGACGGGGGTAGAAATCGCGACACGGGGTTTTGAAAAGCCGGCGACCGATGAGGTAGAGGGAATTTTATTAAAGCCAACGGTCGCCGAGGAGAATAAAGAAAAAGCAGAAGTGGGCATTGAAATTGAAGAGATGACGGAGGTAGCCCGGGAATTGCAGGGAGAAATGGATTATGTACAAGGTCTGTGTTCAAATCATGATGTGATGCTCACTAACCAAATAAAGAGTTTGCAGGTGGCAAAGGAGGGGCGGAGACGAGGTACGGAGGTGAGTGGCAATGTACATGATGTGAGGGGAGATTCAGTCGGCTTGGGGATTGGTTTGGATCCGGGTGTTCGTGAAAGGCCGTTGGTGAAGTGTGTGACAGGTCAGGTGTGCGAAAAAAGAGGTGTGCGAGAATGTCCGACCATGGGGTGTGTGAGGAAAAAGTGCACGCCGAGGAGTGAGTGTGCCGTCAGGAGTGAGCCGGTCGAAGCGCGTGTGCGAGGGGGTACATGGAAGCGCGGTGTGGTGAGTGTTACGGAGGAAGTAACGAGAGAGTGTACACCTGTGGTGAGTGTTACGGAGGAAGTAACGAGAGAGTGTACACCTGTGGTGAGTGTTACGGAGGAAGTAACGAGAGAGTGTACACCTGTGGTGAGTGTTACGGAGGAAGTAACGAGAGAGTGTACACCTGTGGTGAGTGTTACAGAGGATGTAACGAGAAAGTGTACGTCTGTGGTGAGTGTTACAGAGGGTGTAACGGGAGAGTGTGCGCGAGAGGTATGGTGTGTAACAGGGAGAGCGTTGGTGGAATGTACGGACGGCGTTGGAACGCCAGGTTTTGTAAGGGTGAAAGGGGTAGCGTATGCTTGTAAGCATGCAAGTAAAGCATCGATGGTAACCAGGTTAGCGGTTAGGGCGACGGATAGCCGATGCGAGCACGCGGGGCGTGGGCGTGGGGTGCTTTGTTGGGTGCGAGGCCCGGCGCGGATCGATGCTGCGTCGCTTCTCTTCGAAGCGTCGTTGCCGATTCGGGCTTGGCCCCGCCCCGCACGGTCGAGTCCGGGCTTTGCCGGGCGAGGCGACCGGTCCGGTTCGAGGGCGAGTGGGAGGAGGCGGAACGGTGCCCCCTCGTGGGGACGGGGTTCCGACCGGGGGAGATTGAGCCATCGGGCCCGGGACCGCAAGGTGCCGCGCCGAGATGGTGCGTGGAGCCTCGGTCCAACCAAACCACCTCCCTTGAACCGAAAGCCGGACGGATTCAACCTGCAGGCAACCAAACCACCCGCGTTCAGTGCTCGGCTGTACGAAGCCGGGCTGTAGATGTGAATTGGCGCGCCGAGAGGATGTAATAAGTAGACGGGTGATGGTGATCGTGATAGTGAATTGATACGAAATTTCGAAAAGTGAGTAGAATTGGCAGTAAATGAAAATTTTTTGAATTGGTTGGCATTTGGACGAGCAAAATTTATAGTGAGAGACCCCCGATGTGGTGGGATGGCAAATCCACCATCCCTCACAGGTGGGGGCAAAGGAGCACTAGATTATGGGGTGTATGGCAGTGAAAACTAGCCCGGGTGGGTTAGGTTATATTGTAGGGATCTAGAAGAGATTGACATTAGGTGACGTTAAGGTTAGTTAGTGACTGATACCTGTAGTGGGGACGCAGGTAGATTAGTATGGATGATAATGACGTGGGAGCGCAATAGGTTAAAGGGACGACTGGGAAGCGCAAGTTTCAGAGGGGAGGAGTTAGCTGAGATGATGCCGTGTGTGGGAGAATGGAACAGGTGTGATTGCACAGGTGTGCAACTGAACAGGTGTGTGGAGCAGTGTATGAGGGAGTAGTGGTGATTGCGTGTTGTGCTGACCAAATGGTCCAGGAAGAAAGGAGGGTGCAGGTGGCACCAGGTATGATTGCACAGGTGTGCAACGACAGGTGAATGAAGAACAGGTGTATGTGGCTGTGTGGAATAAATGGTAGTGTGGAATATCTGGAGTATTGGAATGGATGGTCGTGGAGTGAGTATGGTGGAAATTGTGGAGTGGAGTGGATGGTGCGAAGGTGTGAATGGGGGAAGAGTGGACCCCCATCACGGATACCCGGGGCGGGTAGTGTAAGTGTTAGGTAGAGGGTATAGGTAAATTGTAGTTGGATATTGGCATCTGTGGTGCGGGTGACAGAATGGTATGTGGATGGGTGCGTTGGTGTTGTGGAAATGGCTGGGCGTGTAGCCTGTTAGTGTGTGTAGTTGGTTTGGGCACTCCACCACTGTAAGGATGTCGGCCAGGTGAGGCCGCAGGTGGGCTCTGGGAGCCGGTAGTAGTTGTGTGGATGGGGCCCGAGGATCCGGAGGACGGACCCGGGTAGCCCAGTGCCAGAGGGCACCAAGGGGTGACAGAGCCAGGAGAGGGGCTGCCCCCAGTTAGATAGGTTAGGGTGAGGAGCTAGGTAAGCTCGGGTGGCAACTACAGTGGTGGAGGTGTGCAGGTGGGTAGACCTGTTGGGAGAGGTACACGTCGCAGCCCAGAAATTGTGCTAGAGCACCGGGAGATGAATCGGGGGAGTGAGACCCCAAATTGAGAAGCACCACAGTTTGGCCAATGGGAATTGGTTATTAGAACCCATAGTGTAAGTTGGCCAATGGATTGGCAGGGAAAGACCCCGGGTAGTGTAAAGTGTGTTAAAATCATTTAGAGGATAGTTAGGATGAAGGATCTCCTCACACCATCTGCATCCACTCACCTGAGGTGACAGGTACTCCACACCATGCCATGTTTTGATTATTTTTTATGATGCAAATGTTTGGATTGTGAGACGCATCATGACGTGGGTGTGACATTGTGCTTTGATGTTCCATCTCTGCCTCCTTATGAGGATTGATGATGAATTTGATGATGGCAAATTTTGAAGTAGAGGGATTGTGGTGACGAATTTGGTATAAGGGAAATATGGGGAAGACGTGACAGTAGTGACGAATTTGTAAATGGGTAGATTTTGTAAATATGGGGTAAGAGCAAGGGTAGTGTAGGTGACAGGGGGGTGACGTACGGTAGGGACGAGCTTTCTCACTTCGCCCTCCGTACGCATTTCACCTTGCATTGCCTTGTTTGACGTGTACCCTTGTGACCTTACCCCTCGCTCAATTGTCTTTCTTTTGTCTCCCACATGACCTGTGCGCCATTGGGTGCCGAGGGGAGCGTGCGTGAGGTGGCCATTGTGCGCCCGAGATTCCCAGAACCAGCACGCATTGCGTTGATGTACCACTTTATGGACCGCTGTTCGGCGGCCAAGTACCACTTGATGGACCCCAGGTTCTGGGGCAGGGCACCTCTGTTGGAAACCGGCCATAGTGGCCAGGGAATCTTGCTTGCGGACCTCGGTAAGGTGGCACCTATGCCAAACAGGTGGACCACCCTTAGTTGGCCCCTGAGGCCCTAAATAAAAATGGACACAAGTTGTGCTTTTTTTAGTATGTCCAAATAGGCCGCATGAAGCCAGAAGACGTCGGGAAGAACATCGGCCCAGCAGAGAAGGAGAAGACCACCACCAGTTGTTTTGTTGAGTTTATTATGAACCATGGTGACTGCGCACCGAGTGGTGCTTTGTGGTGCTGGTGGTGCTTTTGGGTGCTTTGGTGGTATTAGTACTGGTACTGGTGCATCGATGCAATGCGTGCTGTCTCCTCCCTCCCAACAGGAATTTCTTTCTCTTGTTCCCTAAAAAGAAAAGAAAAAAACACACAGGTCCTGGGTTGCGTTGTAAATAAGAAATCACGTCATTGTAAATAATGCTCCCCACCGTAAATGTATAGTTTCAGAATAATTCCGTAATTCGGTTAGCTGTGGGCTTGAGTCTGTTAGACAGGATGCAATGCAATAGGGGGACATACTTATTTGTGTTTTAAAATTGTCACACTCAGGGTCAGGTTAATTGTAGAGGGAATTACACCTACATGTCACACTCAGTTAAGTCTAGTAGGCCCGAGGACGTGCCTGAAGAAAGGAGGGTGCAGTGTAACGATTTTGAGAAGTGTAACGGGTTTTGAGAAGTGTAACGGGTTTTGAGGAGTGTAACAATTTTGGAGGAAGGGTAACGGATGTGAAGAGTATGGTTTTGGTATGGTAACATCCTGGTAATGTAAATAATGGTCGCAGCCGTCCTCCTAATTAATTTCATAGAACATACACGCAGGTCACGATATATCTTTTAAATAGTGTATTTCCTTATTCCATGTAGGCTAAGTATGTGTTTTTCACTAGATTGACTTTGCATTGTATCAAACAAAATAAGCGTAGGCCCTTCCAATTTCCCCAAAACCTCCCTTCCAATTGCCTTCCGCATTTTAGCTGGTTTTCTTCAAACCACCATTGGCCACGAGGTAAGGTTGGGGAAGAAAGGCGTGTCTCCACCTCGTCATAAGAAGCAAGGAGTGAACCAGCCCTAACAGCCAATCAACACCGCGGTGAGTGACCCGGTAGGCGCGCCCTCGGAGTCGGCGGCTTGATTTCGCTGGAGGTGATAAAAGCGACTGCAGGGGACTGCTTTACCAGTGCAGATGGGAGATGACTGGAGATGACTGGAGAGGAGCAACGAGGCTGCACCAAGGAGAGGGCTTGAGAGATACGCTGGGGGATGACCTGGAAGAGGAGCGCAATCCACCGCAAGCCCTACCTACCTACCTACCTGCCTGCCTGCAATACCCCCCTGTCGTTGGAGAGACGCGCTGAACGGAGGGAGACGGCTCCACCCCAGGAAGAGGAGCAGGTGTGCCGAGCCAGCGCGTGACGGCCGCGGATACGCGACGGAGGTTTTCCCGCCAAAACCGCGAGGGGTGCTGCGGCCTCCGACCTTGCCTTCCTCTCAAGCAATCAACCTCGAGCCATTACCTGCCAGCAATATCCACCGTGTGAGTGTGAACGTCCTGTCCTACTCGTTTGTCTTGGGGATTAAGTAAATGAAATAGAATAAGTTAACAATGCACTGTGTGACTGCTCTTTTCCATCTATTGCTGTAAATAATATTGGTCGCTCTAAAATATTGCTTGTGTGTGTATAATAAATCTGTTCTTCCTCCAAACTCTGTCTTTCTTCTCTCTTCTTCTCTTTCGGTCGCTTTAGAGGTTTCCCAATTGAATATCTGTAGCGCGATTAGTCAACGTTCGGTTGGAATCGGGTTCTAATCGGGGAGTAACTGTTCGGACGCGGTTAAATACACCACCGCTCGGTAAAATAACATCCAAAAACCGTGTCCGTAACAATATATACACATATATCCACACATATATACACACACATACACACACATATACACACACTCACACACATATACACACATATATACACACATATATACACACATATACACCCACATATACACACACATATACACACACATATACACACGCATATACACGCACATATACACACACAATACACACACATATACACACATATACACACACACACACATATACACACATATACACACATATACACACAAACACACACAAACACACACATACACACACATACGCACACATACGCACACATACACACACGCACACCCACGCACACCCACACACACACACATACATATGCACACACACACACACACACACACACACACACACACACACACACACACACACATATACAAAAAATACACACACACACACACACACACACATCTGACTTATTTTTGATGTTCAATTCATCCAGCTTGGCCACCCCTCTCATCTCTTCCCATCTCCACTTTACTTTCCCTCTCCTAAGTTCAGATAAAAATACAAAAATATGTGCATCTCCATTGTACATTCTACGTATGGAATATTTTTCTCCCTTCCATCAGACGAGTTATATTTGTTATACCGATTAATAAGGCAGTTTGCATTGAAAGCATAGATTAAAGGAGTGCAGAATATATCGGGTTGTTTTTGTCTCTCTCCTCCCCTTCCCCCCCCCCCCCCCCCCCTCTTTTTATGGTGTAGCCCATTGGCCAGAGCCGTCTAGAACAGTTTGTCCCTGTATGTATGTATGTATGTATGTATGTCCCCTCAAACATATACCAATCAGAGCTAAGCATCTGGTCACATGACAGGGTGATGTGATTACGTCTGATGTCATTACGGTGGTACGGCTGCTGACTCTCCACACTCCGCCATTTTGATTTCTATGCCGAACATATCGTCGAACATATCGTCGAACCTGTCATATATCACAATCGCCATGTTCTTCCTTGACGTTTTTCATTCAGTGTGAAACACAAACAAACCGATTGTTAAAATGACCATCAAATATCGAAAGCATCGGCGTTACGACTCGCTTTGGACCAATTAAACCCAGGTTTCTTAATACAGTGGTATCGTTTCAGTAGTATCGTTTTCGTAGTAACAATAATATTATAGTAAATATAACCATAACACTTTAATCCCGATGTCATGAATGGAAAGTTGATGGATTGAAGCGGTGTAAAAGTGGAAGTAAGGAACTCACCTCGGTTTTTAAAAAATAATATAATTTTCGTAATAATAACGTAGCGTTATTATTATAGTAAATATAATCATAACACTAATCCCTTTGTGGTGACTGCAACGTTACTGGAGATTTTTATATATATATATATATATATATATATATATATATATATATATATATATATATATATATATTACCCGTTTTCCGTTTTACGGGTGAATAGGGACAGTCACTAATAAAAAATAATAATAATCAAGAAATAGGGACAGTTTGGAGAAACTTTTTATCCCATATTTTTTTTCATTGGCACCGTGGTTTATATTTTTGGTGCATTTTATGTGCATCCATCTGAGCTATCAATTTAGCAATAAGTTGGAAACTCAGGATTGTTTCTTGGTTATTTTTTTTTGTATTAGTGACTGTCCCTATTCACCCGTAAAATGGGGTGAATAGGGACAGCCATAAAAATCCTATTTATTCCTATTTAACCCATATATGGGGTTAATAGGGACTATAAGTTGCTTTTTAAAAAAACAAGAGAACACTTTCAACCAAAATATCAACAAATCAGTATGGTTATCAATTTTCAGTGGAAAAAGTTTCCGAACTTTTTTTCAGTTTGTGTCCCTATTCACCCCATTTCACGGTACACATTTAGTTATTGGTCTCGCTATGGCGGCCGTCATTTTTGATGATGGGAAACAGCCTGACCTCTTGCCATGAC
>NC_136261.1:306266313-306376313 GCF_964187855.1 Myxine glutinosa
CACTAGATTGACTTTGCATTGTATCAAACAAAATAAGCGTAGGCCCTTTCAATTCCCAAATCATCTCCGCTCTCCAAAGTTCCTTTCAAAAGGGTGCGAGTTGTGTTCAATCCCGCAAGCCGCCATTGCCCATGTGCTAATCTCGGAGAAGAAAGGCGTGTCTCCACCTCGTCATAGAGGGGAGGAGTGAGCCAGCCCTAACAGCCAATCAGCACCGCGGTGAGCGACCCGGTAGGCGTGCCCTCGGAGCCGGCGGCTTGATTCCGCCCCGAGTGATAAAAGCGACTGTAAGGGACTGCTTCACCAGATGACTTGGGAGATGACCTGGGAGATGAGCGAAGAGGCGACACCAAGAGGAGCGGTGAGATGCGAAACGCTCCAAGCCAAAGAGGAGGAGGTACTCGGAAAGGAAACCAGCTTTGGAGAGACGCGCTGAAAGGAGGGAGACGGCTCCACCAGAAGAAGAGGAGCAGGTGTGCCGAGCCAGCGCGTGACGTCTACAGCAGCGGATACGCGACGGAGGGTTTTCCCGCCAATAACCGCGAGGAATTGAGAGCTGCTGCCTCCGACCCTCCTCCCTCTCCAGCAATCCACCTCAAGCCCTACCTGCCTGCAATATCCCCCGTGTAAGTGTGAACGTCGTCTGTCCTACTCGTTGTCTTGGGGTTAAGTAAAATGAATAGTGTAAGTTAACGATTCGCTGTGTGACTGCTTCTTCCATCCATTGCTTGTGTGTGTATAATAAATCTGTTCTTCCTCCGTACTCTGTCTTCTTCTCTTTTCCTTCTCTTTCGGTCGCTTTAGAGGTTTCCCGATTGAATATCTGCGGTGCGATCTGGTCAACGTCGGGTGGAATCGGGTTCTAATCGGGGAGTAACTGTTCGGACGCGGTAATACCAAACCGCTCGGTAAACTAACATCTAAAACCGCGTCTGTAACAATTGGTTGTCAGGAGTTGGATTCGGACCTGGGACTAAATTTGTTAGGCCCAAATTTTGGAACACCAATTGTGTTATTAAGTAACAATTGGTGTCTGGGAGTGAGATTCGAAGCCCGAACCAAATTTCTAAAAGGTGTAGAAAAAAAAAAAAAAATTTGGTCAAAATTACGAGCTGCCGAAATTTTGTTGTTTTATAAAACCCGAATTTTGAGATCGCGCCATGGACAATCAAGGCGATCGGATGTCGGTGGGGGAGATAGACGGGTTAGGGGTAACCCAGGACTTAGGGTAAGAAAGGGAGGAGGAGAGCAATGAGGAGAAAAATGGCAATGTGGTTGCGGAGGTTTCAGACGCACAAAATGGCGCTCTCGCGCACGTGGTTGAGGGGGCCACGGCCGCGGAACCAATGAGCGCGGCCCAAATGCAAGCCTTCATGACCCAATTTATGGTACAAATGCGGGCGTCCCTCAACCTGCAGAGTGAGCAAATTAAAGCTCGGGGTGAGCAATTGTGGGTAATGGGGAACCGGATGGATGCTAACAGTGAGCGATTGGGAAACCAAATTGAAGCAATAACCAACAGAATGGGTGACCGCATGCAAAAATGTGGGGAGACCATGGATCGCATGGTGGGCGAAAGGGTCCCAGGGGTGCACAAGGAAGTAACGCGGGTCGAGAAGCGCCGGTTGAGCGAAGCGGAGGAAAGCACGGGTACAATGACGGGGGTAGAAATCGCGACACGGGGTTTGGAAAAGCCGGCGACCGCTGAGGTAGAGGAGGGTGTTTTATTAAAGCCAGCGGTCGCCGAGGTTTTTTTTTTTTTTTTTTTTTTTTTTTTTTTGTATACAAGATCGAGGCTCGTGAAAGAGCGAACATTAATCACACAGAAAAGACAAACAGACACACAAAACAAATAACATCGGGAGCGGTAGACAAGATGGGGAGAGAGGGGGAAGGACACAAACACAACATTTGAGAGCAGGGACCGAGAGACATGGAGACATCGAGAGAACTGTGGGAGGGAGAGGGCTTTGGGGGGAAGGCATGGGAAGGGGGGGGGGGGGGGGGGTGGGAGAGGTATAAAACACATGGACACTGCCAAGACTTCCAGGAAAGAAGTTGGTTTCAAACAAGGTGGATCTGGGGTGAATTAGTGGGGGTAGAAAAGATCAAGGTTTTGGATGGGGGAAGATAAGAGATGGTGGTGAACAGCTGTTTTGAAGACCTGGAGGGAGGAGTGTGATTGAAGTGAGTGTGGGAGTTTGTTCCAGAGGCGGGAGAAAAGAGGAATGAAAGAGTGAAGGTGAGCAGAGAGCCGAGATTTCGGCAGTTTAACCATCAGAGGGTGGCTGGCAGATCTTGTGCGACCTGTAGGAATACCTGGGGGACAGAGCACAGAGAGAGCCGGGGGAGCAAGGCCGGAGAGGAGTCGGTAGAAGACAGAAAGACCACCTACCTGCCTGCGGTGAGTGAGTGAAAGGCCCTCAGAGATAGCTTCATCGCGGGAGATTCCAATGATTCTGAAAGCTTTGGATTCAACAGCGTGAAGCCGAGCCAGGTGTGAGGCAGGAGCACCAGCCCATAGGGGAGAACAGTATTCCATTGAGCTGCGGATGAAAGCCTTGTATGTGGTGAGGAGCTCAGGTGTGCCTAGGAAGGACTTCGCACGACGGAGGATGCCCAGTCGGCGACTGGCTTTGGAGGCCAGCTTGGAAATGTGGTTTTCCCAAGAAAGATCATGGCAGATGGTGAGACCCAAAAGCTTGAGCGACAGAACTTCTTGGAGAGGATTGTTGAGAAAGTAGATGGGAGGGTTGTCCAGTCGATCTTTTCGGAGAGACATAGTAAGAGTGTGAGATTTGTCAGGATTGAAAGACATGTTCCACATGTTTGACCAGTCTGTGATTTTGTCCAGGTCTTCAGAGAGTGAGGAGGCTGCAGACTGCCGATCTGAGGGAAGAGGAATGGAGCGGCAGAGAGTGGAGTCATTAGCAAAGAGATGCAGAGGATTTTCCAGAGAGTCGGAGAGATCATTGATAAAGACCAGAAAAAGCACAGGGCCCAGCACACTGCCTTGGGGAACTCCAGCCTGAACGGGAAGGGGAGATGAGAGAAATCCATTCAGGGCCACACGTTGACTACGACCAGAGAGGAAGTCCGCAAGCCATGCATGGAGATTTCCATGGATACCATAGGAGGAGAGTTTGGTGAGCAGAGCTGGGTGCCAGACCGTATCGAAGGCACGTGATATGTCAAGGGAGACAGCTCTGATTTCCTGTTTGGCATTGAGGACCTCCATCCATTGTTGAGACAGCAGAAGCAGCATGTCCAGAGTAGAGTGACCTGGTCTGAAACCAAATTGATGATCAGAGATCAAGCCATTGGAGAAGAGGAAAGATTTCATATCCGAAGCAATGATGGATTCCATGACTTTGCTGATAATTGGGAGCAGGCTGATTGGTCTGTAGTTGCAAGGATCTGTTTTTGCACCTTTTTTGTGTAAAGCGGTAATGTTTGCTGATTTCCAGGATGCTGGCAGATGACCTTGAGCAAAAGATAGGGTGAAAAGAACAGAGAGAGGGTGAGATAGAGCGGCAGAGCAGGATTTTAGGACCCGTGGGCTGATGCCATCTGGTCCAGTTGCAGAATCAGAGTCGAGGTTTGACAAAAACTCCTCCACCTTGTCAGGAGAGAAGGTCACAGAGTCCAGGAGCAGTTTGGTTAATAAAGAAAAAGCAGTGCTGGGAATTAAAATTGAAGAGATGACGGAGGTAGCCCGGTAATTGCAGGGAGAAATGGATTATGTACAAAGTACCTGCTCACATCACGATGCTGTGCTTAACCCGAATGGAAGTTTGCAGGTTCGCGTGGAGAAAAGGATCCCCCAGGTGAGTCGTGCTGTATATTGTGCGGGTAGATTTTGCAGGAGGATGTTTAGCGACAAAAGAATTTTCGCGCGCTTGGGATCGAGGAAGCATCCGGGTGTTGGTGAAGGGTCCCGTGTGAGTGGAAATGGCACGCGTGGGAGGAAAAAGTGTGCGTCGGCGAGTGGGTGTGTTATAAAGTGTGGGAGTGAAACCGAGTGCGAGCGAGAATGCACGTCGGGGTGTACGGAGTGTACGTGCGAGGGTGAGTGTGACACGGAGAGTAAGGTGGTGGTGGAACGTGTGCGAGAAAGCACACCTGAATTGGTGGTGGCGCGGGTGTGGGAGAGCCCATGTGAGCGCGTTAGTGGGTGGATGCAAGAGTGCACGCCCATGGTGAGTGTTACGGAGGACGTAACGGAGGAGAGGTGTGCGCGAGAGGTGTGGTGTGTAACAGGGAGAGCGTTGGTGGAATGTACGGATGGCGTTGGAACGCCAGGTTTTGTGAGGGCGAAAGGGGTAGCGTATGCGTGTGAGCATGCAAGTAAAGCATCGACGGTAACCGGGTTAGTGGTTAGGGCGACGGATAGCCGATGCGAGCACTCGGGGCGTGGGGTGCTTTGTTGGGTGCGAGGCCCGGCGCGGATCGATGCTGCGTCGCTTCCCTTCGAAGCGTCGTTGCCGATTCGGGCTTGGCCCCGCCCCGCACGGTCGAGTCCGGGCTTTGTAGGGCGAGGCGACCGGTCCGGTTCAAGGGCGAGTGGGAGGAAGCGGAACGGTGCCCCTTCGTGGGGACGGGGTTCCGACCGGGGGAGATTGAGCCATCGGGCCCGGGACCGCAAGGTGCCGCGCCGAGATGGTGCGTGGAACCTCGGTCCAACCAAACCACCTCCCTTGAACCGAAAGCCGGACGGATTCAACCTGCAGGCGACCAAACCACCCGAATTCATTGCTCGGCTTTACGAACCGAGTTTAATGATGTCACGACGCACCGAGGCTAGGATATAGTGGACTGTGATGATGATGGTAGTGATTTGATACGAAATTTATAATAGTGGGTAGAATTGGCAGTAAATGGAAAATTTTTGAATTGGTTGGAATTTGGTGTGCCAAATTGATAGGACCTCCCCGATGTGGAGGGATGGCAAATCCACCATCCCTAACAGAGGTGGGGGCAAATGCGCTATAGTTTATGGGGTTGATGGCAGTGAAAACTAGCCCGGGTGGGTTAGGTTATATTGTGTGTAGGGATCTAGCGAAGATGACATTAGGTAACGTTAAGGTTAGGTAGCTACAGTGGACAGGTAGCTGGGGAAGCAGGTAGTTTAGTGTGGATGATAATGACGTGGTAGCGCAATAGTTTAAAGGGACGACTGGGAAGCGCAAGTTTCAGAGGGGAGTAGTTAGCTGAGATGATGCCGTGTGTTTGAAGATTGAACAGGTGTGATTGCACAGGTGTGCAACTGAACAGGTGTGTGGAGCAGTGTATGAGGGAGTAGTGGTGATTGCGTGTTGTGTTGACCAAATGGTCCAGGAAGAAAGGAGGGTGCAGGTGGCACCAGGTGTGAGGGCACAGGTGTGCAACAACAGATGTATGTGGCTGTGTGGAATAAATGGTAGTGTGGAATATCTGGAGTATTGGAATGGATGGTCGTGGAGTGAGAATGGTGGAAATTGTGGAGTGGAGTGGATGGTGCGAAGGTGTGAATGGGGGAAGAGTGGACCCCCATCACGGATACCCGGGGCGGGTAGAGTAAGTGTTAGGTAGAGGGTACAGGTAAATTGTGGTTGGATATTGGCATCTGTGGTGCGGGTGAAAGAATGGTCTTTGGATGGGTGCATTAGTGTTGTGGAAATGGCTGGGCGTGTAGCCTGTTAGTGTGTGTAGTTGGTTTGGGCACTCCACCACTGTGAGGATGTCGGCCAGGTGAGGCCGCAGGTGGGCTCTGGGAGCCGGTAGTTGTTGTGAATGGGGCCCGAGGATCCGGAGGACGGACCCAGGTAGCCCAGTGCCAGAGGGCACCAGTGGGGTGACAGAGCCAGGAGAGGGCCTTCCCCAGTTAGTTAGGTTAGGGTGAGGAGCTAGGTAAGCTCGGGTGGCAACTGCAGTGGTGGAGGTGTGCAGGTGGGTAGACCTGCTGGGAGAGCTACACGTCGCAGCCCAGAAATTGTGCGAAGGCACCGGGAGATGAATCGGGGGAGTGAGACCCCAAATTGAGAAGCACCACAGTTTGGTCAATGGGAATTGGTTTTTAGAACCCATAGTGTAAGTGGCCAATGGATTGGCAGGGAAAGACCCCGGGTAGTGTAAAGTGTGTTAAAATCATTTAGAGGATAGTTAGGATGAAGGATCTCCTCGCACCATCTGCATCCACTCACCTGAGGTGACAGGTACTCCACACCATGCCATGTTTTATTATTTTTCATTAATGCAAATGTTTTGGATTGTGAGACGCATCATGACGTGGGTGTGACATTGTGCGTAATTCCATCTCTGCCTCCTTATGAGGATTGATGATGAATTTGGTGATGGCAAATTTTGAAGTAGAGGGATTGTGGAGACGAATTTGGTATAGGGGAAATATGGGGAAGACGTGACAGTAGTGACGAATTTGTAAATGGGTAGATTTTGTAAATATGGGGTAAGGGCAAGGGTAGTGTAGGTGACAGGGGGGTGACGTACGGTAGGGACGAGCTTTCTCACTTCGCCCTCCGTACGCATTTCGCCTTGCATTGCCTTATTGACGTGTACCCTTGTGACCTTACCCCTCGCTCAATTGTCTTTCTTTTGTCTCCCACATGACCTGTGCGCCATTGGGTGCCGAGGGGAGCGTGCGTGATGTGGCCATTGTGCGCCCGAGATTCCCAGAACCAGCATGCATTGCGTTGATGTACCACTTTATGGACCGCTGTTCTGCGGCCAAGTACCACTTGATGGACCCCAGGTTCTGGGGCAGGGCACCTCTGTTGGAAACCGGCCATAGTGGCCAGGGAATCTTGCTGGCGGACCTCGGTAAGGTGGCACCTATGCCAAACAGGTGGACCACCCTTAGTTGGCCCCTGAGGCCCTAAATAAAAAACGAACACAAGTTGTGCTTTTTTATATTTCCAAGTAGGCCGCATGAAGCCAGAAGACGTCGGGAAGAACATCGGCCCAGCAGAGAAAGAGAAGACCACCACCAGTTGTTTTGTTGTGTTTATTATGAACCATGGTGACTGCGCACCGAGTGGTGCTTTTGGTGCTTTGTGGTGCTTTGTGGTGCTTTTGGTGCTTTGGTGGTATTGGTACTGGTGCATCGATGCAATGCGTGCTGTCTCCTCCCTCCCAACAGGAATTTCTTTTTCTTGTTCCCTAAAAAGAAAAGAAAAAAAAAAACACAGGTCCTGGGTTGCGTTGTAAATAAGAAATCACGTCACTGTAAATAATGCTCCCCACCGTAAATGTATAGTTTGAGAATAATTCCGTAATGCGGTTAGCTGTGGGCTTGAGTCTGTTAGACAGGGTGCAATGCAATAGGGGGACATACTTATTTGTGTTTTAAGATTGTCACACTCAGGGTCAGGTTAATTGTAGAGGGAATTACACCTACGTGTCACACTAAGTTAAAGTTTAGTAGGCCCGAGCACGGGCCTGAAGAAAGGAGGGTGCAGTGTAACGGTTTTGAGAAGTGTAACGGGTTTTGAGAAGTGTAACAATTTTGGAGGAAGTGTAACGAATGTGAAAACGTTACAATGTGAACGTTACAAAAGTATGGTAACACCCTGGTAATGTAAATAATGGTCGCAGCCGTCCTCCTAGTTAATTCCATGAAACTTACACGCAGGCCACGATATATCTTTTTAAATAGTGTATTTCCTTATTCTATGTAGGCTAAATATGTGTTTCCCACTAGATTGACTTTGCATTGTATCAAACAAAATAAGCGTAGGCCCTTTCAATTCCCAAATCATCTCCGCTCTCCAAAGTTCCTTTCAAAAGGGTGCGAGTTGTGTTCAATCCCGCAAGCCGCCATTGCCCATGTGCTAATCTCGGAGAAGAAAGGCGTGTCTCCACCTCGTCATAGAGGGGAGGAGTGAGCCAGCCCTAACAGCCAATCAGCACCGCGGTGAGCGACCCGGTAGGCGTGCCCTCGGAGCCGGCGGCTTGATTCCGCCCCGAGTGATAAAAGCGACTGTAAGGGACTGCTTCACCAGATGACTTGGGAGATGACCTGGGAGATGAGCGAAGAGGCGACACCAAGAGGAGCGGTGAGATGCGAAACGCTCCAAGCCAAAGAGGAGAGGTACTCGGAAAGGAAACCAGCTTTGGAGAGACGCGCTGAAAGGAGGGAGACGGCTCCACCAGAAGAAGAGGAGCAGGTGTGCCGAGCCAGCGCGTGACGTCTACAGCAGCGGATACGCGACGGAGGGTTTTCCCGCCAAAAACCGCGAGGAATTGAGAACTGCTGCCTCCGACCCTCCTCCCTCTCCAGCAATCCACCTCAAGCCCTACCTGCCTGCAATATCCCCCGTGTAAGTGTGAACGTCGTCTGTCCTACTCGTTGTCTTGGGGTTAAGTAAAATGAATAGTGTAAGTTAACGATTCGCTGTGTGACTGCTTCTTCCATCCATTGCTTGTGTGTGTATAATAAATCTGTTCTTCCTCCGTACTCTGTCTTCTTCTCTTTTCCTTCTCTTTCGGTCGCTTTAGAGGTTTCCCGATTGAATATCTGCGGTGCGATCTGGTCAACGTCGGGTGGAATCGGGTTCTAATCGGGGAGTAACTGTTCGGACGCGGTAATACCAAACCGCTCGGTAAACTAACATCTAAAACTGCGTCTGTAACAATATATATGTATATATATATATATATATATATATATATATATATATATATATATATATATATATATATATATATATATATATATATATATTAAAGTAGCGGAAGTTTTGTGTCCGACCGTCATGCTACGTCATTACGTATATGATGTAATTACGGCGTAAACACCCGCTCACTTCGAGAGCGGCAGGAAAGGTCATTCCTCTTTGGGGTATATAGATTAGTCTCTCTATGGTCGGGTCTCAAGAACATTGGGTGTTTTCATTTACCAAGTTTCTTGTGGAGAGATCGCCTTGTGGTTTAAGCATTTGAGCAAGCACTCTATTCAAAACCCTTAAGGAAGGGTTGGCTTGGCAAACGCTATCTAGCTGCTTGGTAAATGAGCACAGTCTCAACCGTTGTGGGGTATATAGATTACAGTAGATCTTCCCTCAGTTCTGTAAGTAAAAGTTACCTCACGGATGTCGATATTCCTCAAAATTTATTTGTTTAATGTTATAAACAGCATTAACAACTGTTTAAAAAGCTGATCATATGTGTTTGTGGTTTATATTATTTTACAAGCCTGGCTACGCCGCTGTTAGACTTTTGGTCTTGTTTTATATGCAGCAGAGGTGCTGACCCACCAGCATTTGTGCTTGTTACAAGTGACGTTTTACCTCGAGATCATTATTTGCAGCAGGCCATAGCTCTGCAGAGCTGTTTACACTGATAGCTATGGATCTTACTCATCCTAACTATATATCTTCATCACAGGCATGCGTGATTTGGCATCGTGTGTGTGTGTGTGTGTGTGTGTGTGTGTGTGTGTGTGTGTGTGTGTGTGTGTGTGTGTGTGTGTGTGTGTGTGTGTGTGTGTGTGTGTGTGTGTGTGTGTGTGTGTGTGTGTGTGTGTGTGTGTGTGTGTGTGTGTGTGTGTGTGTGTTTTTTTTTTTGCCCTTGCTGATTTGTTATGGAAGCAAAACCATTATTATTTCCTTGCGATTCTACCACCGTCAGGGAGGGTGAGTGCTGAGCTTTTCTTCACACTTGATAGATTTTCAGCTGATAGCTTTCTAAATGAGGCCTCGGATGAATCGAGTTTGCACCCCATGGATCACTTGAAGAATGGGCGTTGCCCGATTCTTCGAACTAATTGCTTTAAGCCATGGAGCTCTGTATGTACATTGGAAATAATGCAATGAGCATAATCTTTTTGGAAGTAAAAGTCCAATCTCCAATATGAGGATTGTGGTTGTAGAATGTAGAGGATTGCAGAGAAATAATTGGACGTTTTGTCTTTGGCAACTGTTGTCCGTTTGATTTATGAAACGGCATGATGACTAGTGATATAATATGGGCCAATATCCCAGACGTAATGTTGGCAGTGGTGTCTTGCGGCCGATACGCTTTACCAGAGCCTCAATTATACACTCAATGGCAAGTTGTGAACGTTTCAGTGGCCAAGAACCGAAGATGGACGCGCCGCATTGTCGTTGCCGGTTGTTGAAATTTCCAGTCTGAGCAGTCATGGCAATCAAGCCCACGCCAATCATGGAAATGCAACACAGCTTTATAACGCTACCACCCAGTCGCTCTAGCCCAGACATGGCTGGCGTTCATCTGGAAATGTATGCAGACAATATTCAATAAAATCTGATCATGCAAGTAACAGATTCATGCAAACGCTGCACTGAAGAGGGTTTGATGAAATGCAATGCGTAAGTGCAGCTTTCATGGAAGTCTACTTGATGGATTTCAGGTGATCTCTCAAGTGGCAGAGCAGTGCATCGCAATAATGCAGGATGATTAAATAGTGTTGTTAGTGTGATGAGCGTTGTTAAGCTTCTCTTGGGACTTATAAAAAAGGGCTCGAGCTTGCAAGGAACATGGTTTTGCGCACACTCGTCCACCATTGCAACGCACCTCATGCACACTTCATAAAGTTTCATGGCAACATTGAAGGAACTGTCGTTCACTTCTCCGCTGTCCACCCTATATGGAGATGCTATTATCTCGTTCATTCAAACAATAAAATCTGCCATACTCTTTGCAGAGCGTTGGTGCTGCCAAAGCGGTTTCCTGGCAAGGGTTATGTTAGTTGGTTTGCCATTGCCTTCCCTGCATTGTCAGGGTAGGAATTTGTAATTTGGTTCTGGTGTGGATGATGGCTTTTTCTCTTTGTGGGACACCATGGGATATTTGACGTTCACCAATGATCCTAGGGGATGGCACACAGGTTGATGCCTCACCTTGCCTGTGCAGCACCAGGGTGACAGTTTCTAGCTGAGCCGAGATTCAGAATCGGGTGAGACCGCTCACAGGCGATTGTGCATACCTGTGCGCTATCCTGTCAGCCCTTTGATCTCAATAGGGGCGATATTTATTATGTATGTGAATATGATCGAATTTTGGAATGGAACCAACTTCATATCTTATTTATTTTACAGAAGGTGAGGCTCGGCGAGTCCAACAGCAGGGCAACAGGTTTATAGAATGACATGGGTAAATTGGGAACAGGCAAGCAAAAACGCAAGGACTCCAAACAGGTAGTTGAGTGACAGGAACGCCCAATGCATGTTCCTTCCTTCCTTCCCTTTTCCTTCCCTTCACCCTTCCCCTACCGTTCCTCCTACCCTTTCCTATGCTCCCATTTTCTCACAAACATTTGTCTTCTTTTCCCTACCCTCATTTCTGTTCCATCGCCCCCCCTCTCTTCCTTTTATCAATTATTCCCACATTCATTTATAACCTCTCCCCTAATCTTGCATATGTACGTAGTAAATAGACAGCCGTTTAAAGTTAAATGGTTTCCCTTAAAACCTACCACAAGTAATGGCAACATATGCTCTACAGAGGAACAAACTATCAACGCAGGTCATTCGGCCATGTGTTTGTGACGGTGTGTTTGGGGAAAAATAAAATAAATTATTTATAGAAGCATTGTCTGAATCTGTCCTATGGGGACACACCTTTGTCGTGAGCTTTTTCCTTAGAGGTGGAAAATGCGATTTTAATTCCCAAGTCTGTTCAATTCCTCCCACCCTGTCCCCCATTCATTGTGTTAATGTTTCTTTCTGGCCGAATCCCCAAATGCCGCTTCGCTCCTCATCTAACCTGCTGGCTTGGGACTAAAGCATGTACCTGACCTTTGACAGAAGTGATGCACCCTCGTGGTCACTTAAGACGTCCGTATGGAAAATAATGATAAAATGCAAATGGACTGAATACTATTTATTTACATCTACGTCTTTACGTTGTTATTCACCGGGGTTCAGTGGCAAGTTTCAATCCAACAAGCAAATGCACAATAAATGTATGACCCAGATTAGTCGACTGCGTACCACAATGACGAATCGTTATTGGCTTATTTGTTTTTGTGAAAAGTAATTCCACACACATGCCTCGGCCATGGTGACTCTTGCAAATGCAGCGCGAATGCCAAATGAATGAAGTGCATTGTGGTTTCCAAACCGCAACAGTACCCTCATGATTGTATTGGTAACCCAGCGATCCGTCGATCGGATTAAACCAGATACCTCTGGGACACACTGAGGCAGCTCTTCCACAGGGCCTGGGAAAGGAATCTGGAAGAGAGCGGCACACTTTCTAAGCTAGGAGATCCAGACCGAACTTGCGTAAACCGTTCTTCAAAGTCTCTTGCGGTTGGGTTGACCACTTCTTACAGGTGGGTGGCTACGTCCTGGGGTTACATGTAGCTGCAGGAAATGTTTGACAATGGAAGTCAGATGCCGGGTCAGCGTACGCCACCAGCCGGCCTTTCCACACTTCCTTCCTGGGTACCAGGTGGGGGCAAAGGAGGCTGTGAGCTCGGGACATGTCATCAACATGGAATAGCATTTGGAGTAAGATATCCAAATGAAAAAGGGAAAACGTGATTTCTCAAAGGCTAATTAGTAGGTTGTGATTGTTAAATAAGTGGTGATCTCTCACCTGCGGATGACACAATGTTGATGGGGAGGACATTACTGGATGAAATGTCTTGGAGAATACCATTTTGAAACTTGCAAGGGATAACATGCATACAAATGTGCAAGTCTGGAGTAAGGTTGAAATATTATTTGCCCTTTGTAATGAGATTTCTGGAAGACGACAAAAAATGTTGACGTCCCATGTTTGCTTGTTATACAAATTTTGTACTTTACAATAGCCGAGCCAAACTCTCCTACTTTCTTTATCCGAGACAGTCATCTCTTGCCAGAAAGCACAAGTCGCATTGGTCAGGTCAATTTGCCCGGACGTATTATCTTGAATTATTTATTTATTTTTTTGAGGGAGGAGGAATAGAAACCTTGTGACAACATGCTGATTATGTTTCAGTGGACAACGACTACAGTGTCAATATTTATTCTTGTATTGCAGCAACATACTCTTGTTTAAATTTGCAGTTATTGAAATTCACTTTTCACGAATCCTCTTACATGGGTAATAAAGATAGTGACAGGCCGCTGTCCTCGAGGTCCTTTGGCAGCGGCTATATTTCACTTTATTAGCTGAGCAGACAAAAGTTTAATTCCTTCTCTAAACCATCAAACCATAGCAGATCTTCCACGTGTTCAGGATATGAAATAAAAGGCAAAAAGTATTGGTTTGGTTAAAAATCAAGTTTCATACATGAAGATAATTGGCCTAGTCAAGGCCAGGTGTTGATACTTGAAAACATGGAAAGCCATAATGAGCCAGCTGTTTGATAGAGTGGTTAAATACTGACTGTTGTGGGTTTGATTCCAATAGCTACTCGCTCCCAGCAACTTGTAATTGGCAAGCGTGTTGAGTATGCCGAATGTTCCTCGGTTTGAGTGGAGGGGGCCTTGTCCTGCAGTGCATTGACGTAGACTGTTACGGTATAGCCGCCATGATTTGGTGGGCCAATGTATGTGGCTCGGGGTGAAATTACACCTTGCTAACTGTTCTCAGGTTGATGGGGGTAGTATGTGATAGGAGAGAGCAGTGGGTTGGAGAGGTTTCTGGCACGGTGACACAATCCACCTTTTGTTCCAGAGAGAGAAAGCTACTATCTGTAATTGCCATCCAGACCGCCCGACAACTTTGCTCGGTTTTTGAACAGCACTGAAGGCAGCCACTGTTTGGCGATAGACAGCAGCACACCTTCGTCCCTTGTGCAGCAGGAGCATAGATACCAATGGATTGTCTAACTTTTTATTTAATTTCAACTTGTCTTTTCACTTTGTCCTTGCCTCTGTGAGGTAAAGTGGCAGTCTGGTTGATCGGTCTCTATTTTTTTTTTTTTTGTGAAATCATTGTGATGCTAAAACTCTGGGTGGATAGGGAGGGGTGTTTTGTGTATGTGTCCTTGTTTGGAGTTTTTATGGTCCACTGAGGCATGCTTTGCACCTTGTAGCCAAAGTCATGTGAGTGGAATGGATCCCTTAGATTCTTTCTGAAAAAGGAAACGAGTAATTGTTGGAATTGTATTCATCTTGGGAAGATTGTGATGGAAACTAAACCACTGCATATTTCAGTGTTGCCCATGAAGCAAGATGGCGTCTTGAGCTCATTCTTGGGGTCACGGAGGTTAATCTTTGGTTTGAACACCGAGTTTGCGTCAACGTTGGCACATTGTTAGCTTGCAAGTCAACGGAACCTGCCCAATGTTTTTTTGTTTTTTTTTGCGGTGATGTAGTTGCTTGTAACCTTTCCAAACCAATTTTGGTGTTGGCAGAAATTCATTTCGTTGCAAAGCATTTTAAAAAATCTTGATTGTCTGTCAGTACTCATGCATGGATGCAAGGGGTGGAGGAATGGAGGGGACTTGTCAAATCGTGCAATGTGCATACTTTGGCAACGGTAATAGAAACCGTGTTGCTTTGGCATGTTAGATAAACTTAACCAGTTTTAATAGAAATTAAACTATCTCGGTGAACCAGTGTGATTTATTGGACATTGTAAGAAGTGTCAGCCTTTCAACGATGATGATGATTATGATGTATAGTGCCATAGTAGTTCAAAATGGCAAAGTATTACCGAGCAAGCTCTGGAATTTTTCCTGATTTGATCAGTGGTAAATTTTCTAATGCCATTGGTGTACGATATACATCTACATCGATATCATGGAGTTGAAGCTAGGTTGGAATGACACTAAATGGTGGAGAGACAATTTGGTTTGTTGGTTTAGGCTTGGACTTTGGCCTCTGGCTTTGACAAATTTGCAGACAAGAAAATTTTCCACTGTTCTAAAATATTTACTTTTTATTTTTGCAAGAAAGTAACTTACGGTCCAAAGTTTTCAAAACTACACATACTGCTTTGCCTGCATGCACAAGGTTTTTGTGGAGGAAAGCTTATCGTCTCGCAACAGCCAGTCATAACATGCGGCGATTCGCGCCTCACTTTTTTTGTGAGCTAATTTTTGTTAAACATTTCCATCGGTAACCTTTCGAAAGGTCTTTGTGATGGGGTTGTTAAAAATAGGTGCCCATTTTTTAACGTCTCCACAGGTCATTGCTTTGAAGCCAAACTTGCCTCTTGAGGATTTTGAGCCAGAACAGGTCTGATAAATCTGGGCATCCACTATACCCAAAGGGTTGATTTGATGGCCTTGTGTTCGAAAATAATGATGATGTAGAAATTGGTTTAAAATAAAAAAAATTAATACGTGGTTCTTCTTTCATCCATTTCATTCCCTTCCCAGTCTGCCTTTCTCTGCTGTTGGTTTTCCAGGAAGGATGCATTGTGGGTCTTTTTTGTTTCTATGCCGACGGGTAATTGGAGCTTGGCTGCCTGTGTATTGGGAAAGAAGGTCTTCTCAATGTGGCCACCTCTTTCCCCTCCATTTTTAAGGTGAATTTATTTGATCATGGAACTGTTGAGGTGTGGGCCCAAAATAGCCAGCCAATTAGTAACTATCGGTACAGATTTGATGCTACTCATTATGTTGTATCATCCTATCATTGCTTCCTCAGCCAACTATCAAAGATGTCGTAAGTAAAGCAGCGTCAAAGCCTGTTTAGTAGAAGTTGGTGTTAAACTTCAATGAAAAGTGGTGTTGCAGGCTGAGGGACAGCAGGATAGCTCAGTTGCTTCTGCCCTTTACTCTTGGATTTATTCGCCCGTACCGTTTTTGATGGGTGGTGCTGTCAGGCGAGCACTGCATTTTAGAGCACATCTTCCATCGGATGCGGGTACGTCATGCTGGTTGTATCGTTTGCATTTTGGTTTTGGACCTTAAAGATGCTATGGTATTTTTCGGAGTGCCTCCATAAGTATTGGAACAGTGAAGTCAAGTTTGTTGTTATTGCTATATACTCAAGAAATTTGGATTTGAGATCAGAAGATGAATGAGGCAAGAATACAGAAGGTCAGCTTTTATTTCTTGGTATTTATATGCATACATGTTTTATCATTGTAGAACAATAGCACTTTTTATGCTCAGTTCCCCCATTTAAGGTAAGGATAAGTATTGGAACAGATTAACTTAAAGTAAATTGAAGTCATATAATAGTTGGTATTTGGTTGCATATCTCTTGCATGCAATAACTGTCAAGCCTGTGATCCATTGACATCAACAACTCTTGGGATCTTCTTTTGAGATACTTTACCAAACCTTTACTGCAGCCATTTTCAGTTGTTGTTTGTTTGAGGGGTTTCTGACTTAAATCTCCTCTTCAGCAAGTAAAATGCTCCATCTATCTATAATTCCAGTAATCTCTGTCTGTCTGTCTGTACGTCTGTACGTTTGTCTGTGACCGCTGTTTCTCGACAACCACGGGTCCGATATACTTTTAACTTGCCAGGTATATTGCTGGGGACCCGAGGATGTGCCTTTTCAAGGTTTCATATTAATCGGACAATTACTTACCGAGCTATGTCCAAAAAACGATTCAACCAATCAGAGAGCAGCGAACGATCGCGTGTGCCGAACGTGGCGGGCACACTCTGCCTCGGATGGCACATTTGAGAGCGTATTCATTTATTTCACGTTTGCAAACTATGTTGGCGTTAAACTATGTTTTACAACTAATAAAAACGAATTTGCGTTTCATTCGCTTTCCTGCGCGTTTGTGCACGCGATGGCGATTTCTTTACCAAACTCCGGAAGCCGTTCGCTTTGGACCAAACCATTGCATGTAAATAGAGGGGGGGGGGGATTGTCACCACTCGCAAGCCGTTCGCTTTGGACCAAACCATTTCATGTAAATAGAGGGGGGGGATATAATTTTAGATATAGATATAGTACGGGCATGCCCTAGTTGGATTTAAATCAGGAGATTGACTTGGCCAGTCTAAAACCTTCCACCTTTTCCCCCTGATGAAGTACTTGGTTACGTTGGCAGTGTGTTTTGGGTCGTTGTCTTGCTGCATGGTGAAGCACCACCCAATGAGTTTGGAGGCATTTTCTTGTACATAGGCAGACAAAATGTTTCTGTACAATTCCAAATTCATTCTTCTGCTGCCATCATTAGTTACATCATCAATAAAGATGATCGAGCCAGTTACAGAGGCAGCCATGTAAATCCAATCCATGACACTATCTCCACCATGCTACACAGATGAGGTGGAATGCTTTGGATCACATGCAGTTCCTTCCTTTCTCCACACTTTTGCCTTTCCATCACTTTGGTAAAGGTTTATCTTTGTCTCATCTGTCCATAAAACTGTTCCAGAACTCTACTGGCTCGCCCCTTTACCTCTTGGCAAATTATGATATGGTCTTTCTATTTTTGCTGCTGATGAGACGTGATCTTGTGGCGTATCCTTTTTACCCTCGTCAGAGGAGAGGGTATTGCATTTGAGTCCGTTTTTGTTTATCTGTTTGTCCACACAGAATAAATACGATTTTCTCTTCAACCATTAGTTTGATTGACAGGAAATTTTCACCATAGGTCCACCACCTCCTGTAGATTTAAAAAAATGATTATTATAACGTCATATATCATGTGGTATGGGTGCTATCTTGGGGGGGGGGGGGGGGGGTGAAACTTTGCACCTCTATATCTCCCAAAGCGTTGCATAGACAAAATTGAGACATGGCTCATTGTAAAGAACTCTCTATTGGGAATAACACATGTTAATGATGATGCCATCGGTGCCTCCATTATGATGACCCCTCCATTATGACGTCATAATTCGACAAGTACAAAACTTCATGCGATCAAGATGAAGATTGTTGAGCATCATCTAGGGATAAATTGGTGGAGGAAAAAAATATATAATGATGACGTCATTGGTCACATGGTTTGACCGCCATATTTGTTTAAACGCAAAAGCCTTAAAAACCACTAAAAACGTCCTGGCAAGGGTTTGCAATCTCTGATTGCTCTTTCTTGTTAATTCTGCTGTCGAAGTCTTCTGAGAACGGTAGATTGTGATACTTTTGCCCATACACTCTGGTTTTTGGTGATGTCATTGACAGTTGTTTTTGGGTTTTTCTTCACAGCTCTGTTGATTTTTTTTTTCTGTCATCAACTGCAGTTGTTTTCCTTGGCTGGCCTGGACATTGTCTATTGCTAAATACACTCATGGTTTTTCTATTTCAAGATATTCATAATTGTATTTGCAATGCCCAATTCTTTTTGCGATGGTTCTAATTGAATTATTCTGTTCTTTCAGCTTCCAAATTGCTCGCTTTTCTTTCACAGACAGTTCTCTGGCATTCATGTTGGTTTTAAATGTCTTCTGCCTCCAAAGGCTAAAACCAAGACCAGGCATTCACAGCTCTTCTTTGTGTGAATGACCAATGCAACAAACGCCTGAGCAATAAGAAACACCTGTCAGTCATTTGTTCCAATACTTATGTCCACCTAAGAAGGGGTGACTGAACATAAAAAAGTGCTATTGTTCTACAATGGTAAAACATATACCCAGAGAAATACCAATAAATAAAATCTGACCTTCTGTATTTTTGCCTCATATTCATCTTTTTATCTCTAATCCAAATTTCTTGAGTATATAGCAATAAGAACAAATTTGATTTCACTGTTCCAATACTTATCGAGGGCACTGTATATTATTGTGAATGTTAATTGATAAGAAAATTTGATCTATTAAGTTAAATGGGGTGTGGATTTCTGCCAAGGCATGATGGGTCAAATGGCCTCTTCTTTTGTCTAGATTTCTTGTACGTATTATACGTTATGAAATGTAGTGTCTGGCCGTGCATTTGTCTGTCTCCCATTTACGGTGGTCGCTTCCCACGCTGCATTTGAAAAGCCCTGTATTCACTTTTGAAATGACAGAACTGACATGAATAATGTTGATGCTAAATGGTATGTCCAGTTTTTTTGTTGTTGTTTTTTGCCATCTTTTTAGACCGAATTGAACCTCTGCCACCCTGTGTTGCACCCCATTTTGTGGCGGGCGATATAAGTAGCTCGGAGCTTTGCCTCTGAGTGAAACCAAGAGTACAACATAATTGAACTTTTTAAAGTCCATGAAATAATTAATATTGATAAACTAACTTAAATTTTCCCATCACTGTGGAGGGGTAATCTTCTTCGTAATATATGATCCTTGTACTCGTAATTGTTTGGGCTTTTGTTCGTAAATTTCTTCCGATTCATTTCTTTTTCACAAATCTTTTGTGACTTTATGGACAGTGTTGCACGCAGCCCTGATGGATGATTGATTTAATGTAACAACACATATGAGAGATTAAATCGATTTTTCTTCCTTTTTTGTTTGTACTTGTGTGCATTTGTATGTTAAACTTGAAGGAGAATGATTGTAGATAAGCCACTTTTGTCTATTTGCTTTCTTTTGTAGTTTTTTAAGACTTTCGCAGGAAAAAATGTGAACAGACCAGTTCTCCTTGCTAAGATAGAAAATTGGAAACGTGCTTTTCTTCGGGACTAGCATTACCACTTGCAGGCCTGGGCTAGTTCCATGCAATCCATGAGCCACAGAACATTAGTTCTTCGGCCAATCACCTTCTGCTCACAGCCTTGGCGCAACGCACAGGTGACCATCAGCTGATACCATTTCTGCATTACATTTTTTTTTGCATTAATTTTGGCATTCCTTATTTATGTTTACTTCCAATGTAAACGTTTTGTGGTCCATTAATTACCTCCACCACCAAATGTGGGCAGAGGTTATGCTTTCTCCCCTGTCTGTTTGTCTGTCTGTCTGTCTGTCTGTCTCTGTCTGTCTGTCTGTTTGTCTGTTTGTTGGTCTGTGAGCAGGATATCTCAAGTTATGGACAGATTCAGACGAAACTTGTTGGGCGGCCATATTAATTCGATTTTGGGGAAGATGTGGATCCGGATACAATTTTTTTTTTTAAAATAAATAAATTAAATTTATTCTTCACCATTGAGAGATGGGGCCAAAAACAATATATAACACTACAACTCAAACGGTTGTGAATGGGTTATGACGAAATTTGGTGGATGAGTTGGTGAGATGACAAGAACAAGCCGATTAGATTTAGGTTCAGGTCTGGATCCAGATCCGGCCTATCTGTGTGATAAACTGTAAACTGTTAAGCCTGGTGGAGGTATGCGCTCTACCAAGTGCCGTTCTAGTTTATTTCTGAATAAGAGTGGTTTTGTCATTGTAGTTTTTTTTGTGCCTCCAAAGGTCAATGCAAATTGTCTGTTGAAAATCCCGTCTTGATTCTTGCCGTATCAAGGCAACGGCACTTGAACTCTGATCATGATTATTTCCATTGCCATTGTCGCATTGAAGTACGAGTGTCTTGCTGGTGGAGTGGGGAAAGGATTGTTGAATTGTCTTCATTCATGTGGACTTCATTTCTCATGACTGATCAGTGATCACCATGGAAACTTCCACACCTTGCGGTGCAGTGCCAACCTGTCCAAGTTCAAGACTTGTGAATGCCCTGATTCCCTGCTAAATATCGGCCTCGCCTTCACGTTAAAGTGGGGGTCAATGCTTAAGGTTTTTATTTTTAGGAGGCTTATTAATGGGATGCAGCTTCGCTGCCGTTTGTTCTTGTTTCTGTTTATTGGCAACTACTGAGATTGCTGTTCAACATTTAAAACCCTCCCACTCCCTCCAGTACGAGCTATTCATCTTCATAGTTCTGCATGTCCGAGATGGAGGTTCAAATTCTAACTGACAAGAGGTCAGAATGTCTGCATTGTCACTCATAAGCCGCATTCGCCTCAGTCTACGTCTTTTCTTTTCAAGCTTTGCTTCTCAAGAGGTCCATGTGTTACTCGGTCAGGATGAAAGGGAAACCACTCTGAACCTGGATCAATCCAACATAGGACATCTTGGCACTGAGCGATGCCTGGCATTAACTTCTGAGGTACATAGCTCTTAGCAGAAGCCATGGTCTCTGATCAAGGAGTAAACTGATAACAAAAAACGCAAAACAACTTTTGAAAGTTATAAAACAAAGACCAACTTTCCTTAATTTTTTTATTTTATTTTTGGAAAACCACCATATGGTGGTGTTTGAAGGCTGGCTGACTGCCAGGTGCCCCTGTGTCTGCTGCTCCGACTGTGCATGCTGAACATGTAGAATGAAGTCATTGGCAAGTCCTTGATCAAGAAAGGTTTCGGAGATACAATGAGAATGAATATGAATAAGGAAAGGGTGTATGATTTGTATGAGGGAGCCGATTACTTTGAACTAGAGGTTTATGTTCGTAAAAGCAGAGTAATTACGGTACATTATAGAAAAAATAAATTGAGGGCACTTGTATTTGTAATGTCACAATCAATGGCCATAATTGCGTTTCCAGCTTCATTTCGTGTGCTGAAAATCAAGATTGCAACAAGTGGGGTACCGGTAACTTGGTAGATATGGCTCTACATGATCCCAAAAAGTATTGGCGCATATCTAGTTATTCCGGGGGGATGGGGGGGGGGGGGGGTTATAGCCTTGTGTTGATGCATGATACAAATGGAATGGTGTTAAGAATGCTCTGGTTCAAGCAGTAAGAACAGGTCAGAATTAGGTTCTCAGTGATTTGGAAAAGTGACCTCGAGTTCAAATCCCAACTATGCTGGTTTGTCGTTCTTCCATGCTTTGGGATGACATAGATCCACATCAAACTATGATGTTGATTTGTTAATTGTGTTTTCCCCTCCTTCCTCGGATGATGATTAGATGCTTATGGTGACAGACGTGCAGAGCTGAAACAACGCTGTGTTTCCACAATACTGTCCCAGCCCTGTAAAATATACTCCCATTACGCATTCCTACCAATTGACGTTCTCATTTGCATGCAATTAGCAAATAAATGTCGGCAGAACAAGCTCTGGCTTTTATATGATGATTATCAAAACCAAGCTCATTTTCATCTGCTTTCTATGTCATGGAAACACGCGTGGGACATGGCTTTAAATGCAGAGATGCAACACAGCAACGGGCAGACGTTTTGTTATCGAGCTCTATTACAAGAATGTGGACAGTCGATCTCGTTTCAGAAATATTGTCAAACCTTTCCTTGAGCTGTCGGATGAGTTTAGGATCTTCCAACTGAGCCAGTAAACAAAGGATGCATTGTTTCCTTATAAATGCCTCTTGGGGAGACCAGGGTGCCCACGGTTGAGAGTTTCAAAGAAGAGAATTTTTCTCTGGACAGGTCACTCACTACTCCATTGCACACTGCAGCCGATTCGGCCTTCAATTAGGGCAGTAATTTGGAGCTTGCCCATGCTACCAGCACACAATGGCATACTCTTTTCAAAAAAATCACTGCGGGTTCTTTATTATCCACAAATGATTGACCCAAATGGGACAGCAGTCTTTTGACATCCCCCGCAAATGAATAGGGTATTCAGAGTTGTGCCTGTGAATAACCTGTGTGAATATGAAATGAATGAATGAATGATCGGTTTAAGGCCATTTTCCCCGCTAGAGCGGGGGTTAGCCTTGCGGGCCCCATGACAATCATGGTTCCCTGTTTGAGGCAATGTTTTTATGGCCGGATGCCCTTCCTGACGCCAACCCTTGGTCACGCTCTTACGATGCGCAGGGATACGGTGTACCTATTCTAAACGGGGGGTACACACCGGGATCATTCATCCCAGCAAGCTGGTACTCAATTTGCCGACCTCGGAAGGATGACAGGCTGAGTCAACCCCCCTGGCGTTAATTCAGCGATCGACCGGGATTCGAACCCAGGATCCTAGGATCCCAAGCCGGCACCCTAACCGCTTAGCCAACACCAGTGGCAGTTTGCAAATGTGGCAGTTTGTGTGGCAGTGTGTGGCAGTTTGCAAATTGGTCCTCTTATCCTTTTGTCCTTACAAGGTTACAAATCCGGTTTGGACGCATCGAGCGCATACTTGCTACCTTTGAGAGACCCCATCAGCTCATATGGAGATAAACAATTAAATTTACGTGATATATGATCAAAATTAGAATTTCCCCTTGGATCCTCATCCAATAAAATTTACCATTGAGAGCAGCAAATG
The DNA here is from genome assembly GCF_964187855.1 of Myxine glutinosa. Taxonomy (NCBI): domain Eukaryota; kingdom Metazoa; phylum Chordata; class Myxini; order Myxiniformes; family Myxinidae; genus Myxine; species Myxine glutinosa. The sequence goes on from NC_136261.1 coordinate 306,289,291, forward strand.
GGCCTCCTGAGAGGTAAACTGGGTACATTTGGGACAAAGTTCAGCAAGTGCACGAAGGTAATCTTTCAAGATCAGTACACCTCGAGTGTCAATGTCAGTTTTCAACGAAAATGTTTGTGGCTGATACTGATCTTTGTTCAATGAGAGTTGAATGAGATTCAAAATATGAACCTGAACCTTGAACCCCCTGTTCTCAGAACCCTTATCTTGTTTGATAGCCAAGTTTACTTCTCCGCAGCTCAAATGTAATGGGACATTTTCTTGTTTCAAATGTTCTATGCCGCCATGTCTGACCCACTGACGTATCTACACTCTTCAGAAGATTGAATGTTAATAATTCAGGTAATTATCTCCGCCATGGAAGGTGAACCGAGGTTGTTTTCACCCCGTCTGTCTGTCTTTCTGACTGTCTGTGAACAGGTTATCTCAAAAAGTTGTACATGTATTCTGACAAAATTTGGTGAACAGATTGGGTGCGTGACATGGAAGAATTGAATCGATTTTGGTCCTAATTCCAAATTTGAAGGTCCAAATCCAGATCTGGTAACGAGAATGGTTTAATTTTCAAGTGATTTTTCACCATTGATTGATGGGGCTAAAAACGATATTGCATGTTATGTCAAAGAGTTATGTGGAAGAGTTGTGACAAAACTAGGTGGATGAGTTGGTTGGGTGACGAGAACAACCCGATCGATTTTGGTTCACGTCCGAATCCAGACCCATCAGTGGGATCCAAAATATAAACATTTCAGCCTCGCAGCGGTATGCGCTCCACCGAGTGCCGTTCTCGTTACATCCACCACCAAAGGAGATGGAGGTTATGTTTTCACCCCTGTCTGTCCGTTTGTATGTCCGTTTGTTTGTGAACAAGATATCTCAAAAAGTTGTGGACAGATTTGGACGAAACTTGGTGGACCGGTTGGGTGTCTGACAAGGACAAATATATACGATTTTGGTGAAGATCTGAATATGGATTCGGATATGAGAATTATTTAATTTTTTCAGTGATTCTTCACCATTGAGTGATACTGCTAAAACCGATACATAGCAGGATATCTCAAAAAGTTATTGACGGATTTGGGCGAAACTTGGTGGAGAGGTTGTGTGTGAGACAAGGAAGAATCACTTCAATTTTGGTGAAGATCTGGATCCAGATAGTAGAATTTTTAAAGTGAATCTTCTGCATTGGGAAATAGGGCCAAAAACGATATATAGCCGGGTATCTCAAAAAGTTGACGGATGATTTTGATTAAATGTGATTCTGTATTGTGATTTTCTGTTCTACTCTATGATGCAAAACGTAAACTGTTCACCTGGTGGAGGTATGCTCTCTACTGGGTGCGGGTCTAGTTACCTCCACCACCAAAGGTGGATGGAGGTTATGTTTTCACCCTTGTTACTTGCCGGAAAAGATGCCGGCAAGTATGTTGATTGGTCGGTTTGTCTGTCTGTCTGTTTGTGCGCAGTACTACGTCTACATCGTTGCACATATGATCGCCAAACTTTACACACATATTTGTCTTGCCCTGGAATAGACTGTGCCCAATTTCTAACTCTCCAGCCCCAATGCCTCCATTATGACGTCATAATTCGACAAGTACAAAACTTCATCCAATCAAGATGCAATTTATTGAGTGCCCTGTCGGCATAAACTGGTGGAGAAAAAAAATTAAAGATGACGTCATCGGTCATGTGGTTCGGTCGCCATCTTGGAAAAATCGAAAAATTTTGCACCTCAATATCTCCGAAAGTGCTGAATAGAAAAAATTGAGACATGGCTCATTGTAAAGAACTCTCCATGGGGAATAAAATATGTTAATGATGATGTCATAGGTGCCTCCATTATGACGTCATAATTCGACAAGTACAAAACTTCATCCGATCAAGATGAAATTTCTTGAGCATAATCTAGGAATAAATTAGTTTAGAAAACAAATAATTGTCATCGGTCATGTGGTTCGGTCGCCATATTTGTCCAAAATGGCCGATAAAAAAGTACATTCCGACAAGTCCTCGGTGTTGACAGATTTTTCATCTGTTTGTCCGTTTGTTTGTGAACAAAATATCTCAACGTTGTGGACGAATTAGGACAAAATTTGGCAGAGATGTAGCGTATGTGACGACGATTAAATGATTCGATTTTGGTGAAGATCCGGCGAGTATAATTTTTGAAGTGATTCTTCACCATTGGAAGATAGGGCCAAAAACGATGCATAGCAGGATATCTCAAAAGGTTGTGGATGGATTGGGACGAAACTTGGTGGACCGGTTGGGTGTCTGACATGGATGATTCGATTCGATTTTGGTGAAGATCTGAACATGGATTCGGATATGAGAATTATTTAATTTTTTAAGTGTTTCTTCACCTTTGGGAGATATGGCCAAAAACGATACATAGCAGGATATCTCAAAAAGTTATGGATGGATTTGGACGAAACTTGGACAGGTTGTGTGTGACGAGGAATAATCGATTCAATTTTGGTGAAGATCCAGATCCAGATCCAGCTCGTATAATTTTTTAAGTGATTCTTCACCATTGAGTGATATGGCCAACCAGGCGGATGTATGCTCTCTACTGAGTGCCGTTCTAGTTTGTCATGTTTTATCTTTGTCTCAAAGTATAATGAAGTCTAGAATTCCCATATACACTACTCACAATAAGTTAGGGATATTGTGGGAGTGTTTTTATTTTTTTAAATTTTTTTATAGGGGTTAGGGTTAGGGTATTGAAATCAAGAATGCTGTGTTTTTTCACACTCATTAACAACCATAGAATTAGGACCAACAACTTTTTTCAACATAATTAATACACAAAATCAACCACACCGAAGAACCTGCCAATATCCTTAACTTATTGTGAGTCGTGTATTTCACTATTACGTAGCATTTGTGTGCAATTCCTCATCTGTAATAAAAGCACACATTGTAAGGGGAGTATCGGTGAAAATAACTGTTAATTAGTACATTACAATGATCGATAAGAATGGTGAAGGAGTCACGTGACCTCTCAAATGTTCTAATTGCTAATTTATTCAAAAACCGAATATATTACAAATACAACCTAACCATCAAGTTAAAGGTACTTTACTGCTCATGTAATGACATTACTCCCAAGGGTGAAAGAAGAGTTTGTAGAAAAATGTTACCACCTTGTCTAAATTATCCAAATATAGACCCTGTGAAAATTTTAAAACAAATGATTTTGATCTGTATTCATGTTCTGGCCATTGATGGAAAAACATTCAATATTGTCAGGAATATTCAATATTCAATATTCAGTGCATTCAAGCCCTGGTGTTGGCTTAGCGGTTAGGGTGCCGGCTTGGGATCCTAGGATCCTGGGTTCGAATCCCGGTCGATCGCTGAATTAACGCCAGGGGGGTTGACTCAGCCTGTCATCCTTCCGAGGTCGGCAAATTGAGCACCAGCTTGCTGGGATGAATGATCCCGGTGTGTACCCCGGCTTAGAATAGGTACACCATATCCCTGCACATCGTAAGAAGCGATTAAGGGTTGGCGTCAGGAATGGCATCCGGCCATAAAAACATTGCCTCAAACAGGGAACCATGATTGTCATGGGGCCCGCAAGGCTAACCCCCGCTTTAGCGGGGAAAATGGCCTTAAAACGATCATTCATTCATTCATTCATTCATATTGTCCACAGTCTCTACACAAAGGCATTCCAATAATGTCCAATTTTGTTGATATTTCTGTTCAATATTTTGCTACTTCATAAATAAAATGTTTGTCTCTAAACATGTGCTTAATTGTGATAGTCCACTGAATGCTTACTCGTAGTATGTTAGATCCTGGGCAATGCACGGTACCTGTGGGGGAGGGGGTGGGGTTGGAGGTGGCAGGGGCTTGGTGGGAGGAGGGACCTGGCATTGCCGAGCAACACCGGGTACTTTTCCTAGTTAATAATAAGTTGGCAAGTTTGTCTCTACTAGCAATGGTACCCGCCCTATGGGCGGGGCTTCAATTGGGAGGCCCAAATTAAAAGGCAAAATATCAGAAATTGAAGGCTTTTTTAAAATTTTAAACGATTCATATAAACATCTGTTAAATCATATCACACGCAAATCATCAAAATCTAAACAGTATTTGTAGAATTTCAATAAAAGCCACATCACTGTTCATATAGGTAAATATTATTCCATCGTGTTTGGAAAAACTGGAAAATTGGAGAAATTGGAAAAATTCGGAAAATTGGGAAAAACAATATAGCCTGTTTTACTCCAGGGGGTCCGAGGATTACCCACCCAAAATGTCGTTGCGACCGGTTCAGCCGTTTTTTTGCGGTACCTGGGAACGGACGGACGGATGGACAGACAGACAGACATTCGGTGAATTATAATAAGATTTGCACTAATAAACCAAACTACTTAAGTTATACTTTTATTAAGTGAATGACAAAAGATAATTGAATGTATTTTGAAAAAATTTGAATTCTTCTTATCTTTGGTAAAGAACTCCTCTTAATTTTCTCTCCCATGGGGAGACCTTTTCTTCCTAAAATATACTAATATTTTAAATTTATAGTGTGACAAAGTCTTTTACAAGAACATCTGAATCAGAAGGGAAAGACAAATCCCCACATGTAAATGTTTCCCTTTGGGGGTGAGGTGGTTTTTCTACCAAACAATTTCAGGTGTTGTTTTTTCTAATAAAGTATCCACAAATGTACTGTTCCAAATGAATCACCAGTCACTTTTATTTATTCATTCATTCATTCATTAATTCATGATTAATCATGTCTTCTCCCACCTGTGGAACTGTCTTCCTGAGTTTGTTCTTTTGAGCTCTTTCCTGCAGCTTTTCAAGTGCCTTACCCACCGCTCCCTCATGGTTCCTCCCATTTCTATTACTGAGATTTACTACATTGGTGAGATGCTGTTCACACTCTTCTTCTTCAATTTCGCTCCCTTGTTCTGTGGTGCATCCATTTTTTCTTGTCCTCCTGTTTTCTCTTCGCCACATTTGATCTTTTGACCTTTGCCTCCTGCTATTCTGCCCTTGCATAAGCCCAATACCTGTATGAAATAGAGGTATTTCACCAGTCACCCCGAAGCAATGTGACACTTTCTCTACGTTTTAGGTCCGCTCTGTTGCTCCAGTGTGCAAATGTTTTGCAAACTCATGGACGCACACGCGTGACCTCACTGAATGGCTCCCAGTCTTGGACGGTTGACCTCCCGGCCTCCAAGTCCACTCACGGCGTTCCGTTGGGTTGGCGTCTGGTTTCACTGGAGTGATGGAGCTGGGGGTGGTTGGGAATTTGGTGGCTGTAATGGGGGTGGGGTAGTGAGCTGACGTTTTTGATCAATGTGAAGGCTTTGGAGAGGGTGAGGCTTGATATTGACGTAGCTAGGTGTACCTGCTCGCCGGTTGTTGATCGGTAAGATCGGTGTGAAGAACACGTTGAAGGTCCTGGAGAGAGATTAAAACTGGGCATGTGAAATATTTTTCTTTTCGCCTTTCTCCGGCAGCCAACTTTGGCAATTGATTCCTGCAGTTTTGTTTTGTAATTCTCGAAGTAAATTTCGAATCTCTTGTACTTTGCTATATCTCCGACGTTAATAATTCAAATGAGGTGAGAGGAGTTAATTTAAGAAGTTGATTTCTCCTCTCTACTTGATCATAAAACCTGGCCACTTGTTGCCAAATGAGTTGGGATTGTTCAAAAAGTTATTTGAATGAGATGCAATGGTTCTAGACATGCCAGTTATTATTTTTACAAGTATGTTGTTTTTGTATACTGTTTTGTGATTTTTTTTTTTTTTTTTTCCCCCCATGATTTTACATATATTGTGTGTGTGCCTGCCTGTTATCATCTCTGGTTCATTTTGAACACCCAGAATGTGTTGCCTTTATCTTCCAGGTGTTGCTGAACCACGACGTGGCGATTGGAGCGTACAGAAAGTAAAATGCTTTCTATCGTGTCACGTCCGAGTAATTCTGTTATGACCAAAGGAAGGCCGTTCTTGTATTCGTATAAAACCCATTGTTTTTGGACTGGCACCACAATTTTCAAATGGCTTTTGGTTTGAGGGCGAGTCCTGGCTTGTCTGAAATTCCTTGTGTCGTGCGTCACGCAAGATTTGCGATGGGGGTGGTAGCAGGGATGTGGAAAAGGGGTGGTGGGGGTTGAGGTGAGCATGAGCTTTCGAGGAAGGGAATCTCGTTGGAGCGGGATGGAGGGCGTTGTGGAATGATGTGGGAACTGCCTCGTTTCTGTGGTTTTTCACCCCGCTGCATTGTTGTCTATTTTTGTTTGAGATCGTCAATGGACAATTTTTGTGGGTTAATAAACCTTGTTTGTAACTATGGTATTTATTTATTTATTTATTATCACTATATGACGCAAGACGCAGTAATACGAGGCCTTTTTTTATATAGTGGTTTGCAGCTTGCAATTTTAATTTACCATACAAGCTAATTTACCATTTACCATACAAGTAATCCCTGGTGTTGGGCTCGCGGCTAGGGTGCCGGCTTAGGATCCAAGGATCCTGGGTTCGAATCCCAGTCGATTGCTGAATTAACGCCAGGGGGGTTGACTCAGCCTGTTCATCCTTCCGAGGTCAGCTAATTGAGTACCAGTTCACTGGTAATTCCCTGTTTGTCGTTAAAGGCGGCAAAAAGGGTTGGCGTCAGGAAGGGCATCCGGCCGTAAAACATTGCTTCAAATAGGGGACCGAAAAACAACAACAACCACGGTTCCCGAAAAAGGCCAACCCCCGCTTTGCGGGGAAAAATGGCCTCTAAAGGTGGTTTTTTTTTTAATACAAGCTGCCACTGAAAAATGATCTTTCCATTAAGCTTGCTGTTGGCCTAACGATTTAAAGGAAGCTGGCTTAAGATATTCGGGTTCTTGAGTTCAAGCCTCTGTCATGCCATTAAATAACACCAGGTGGGTTGATTTAGCCCATCGTTCTTCCGTGGTCGACCAAATGAGTACCGGCTTACTGGAAACGGGGCACTGCATCGGCTGCACAGCCGCGTTCCCAGCAGTGATGCAACCAGCAGCCACAGGCTGAATACGAAATGATGGCGATCTTGCCACCGCTGAAAGTACCGGATTCTTTTTCTATGGCGATTGATCGCTTTACATTTTCTCCATTACATTGTCAACTGCAGGCTATGCATACGTTGTAACAGGCCTCAGAATACAATATTTGTTTCCCAAATTGTCGACTGAGGTGTGCTAACCGCCATTGGTAAGCAACACCGATGTCAAGTTTGTGGACTGGTTTGGACGAAATTTGGTGGAGAGGTTGTGTACGTGATGAGGACTATTTGATTCGATTTTGGTGAAGATCTGAATATGGATTCGGGTATGAGCATTTTTTTATTTTTTTTTTAAGTGATTCTTCACCATTGTGAAATCGGGCCAAAAACGATACGTAGCGGGATATCTCAAAAAGTTATGGGTGGATTTGGACGAAACTTGGACAGGTTGTGTGTGCTTCAACTCTATTCTATATTGTGCTTCCCTCAGTTAGTTCCTGACCACCTCGTAATGTTTCCATCTGACGTTGTGCCTGCTTCGGCTTCTTGTCCCATTTCTCGGTCTCCATTCTGCTATTGATTTTGCCCATCTGCCATCAGTTACCCAAGCTGGACGACCAGCCCATTTCCATGTTTGACGTCGGTAATTTTGGTCTGACTTCTGATCCAACGATTTTGTCTTTCTGTCTCATTTGCTAATACAAAGCAGATGTCTTTCCATACTGCGCTGAGCTGTAGTTTCAAACTTGTGCTCCAACCTTTTTGTCAATGGGACCTTATTTTAGCACCCTAGGGTGATAGCTGGCAGGACACATTGTGGCAAAACTTTACGTTTTGGCCATGTAGAGGCATATTGCTCTACATGATACTGTATTGCCTAATTTTCCAAAAGCATCCCACCCTATTTTTATTCTTTGTTGTATCATCAGGATGACTGTGATGCATTCTCACGACGTACGCAGATGTATGTTTGCACTAATACCTTTCTTTCCCAGAAGTCTGCTACTGACTCCTCTCCGGCCTTGCTCCCCCAGCTCTCTCTGGGCTCTGTCCCCCAAATATTCCTACAGGTCGCACAAGATCTGCCTGCAACCCTCTTATGGTTAAACTGCCAAAATCAAGACTCTGCTCACCTTCACTCCTTCATTCCTCTTTTCTCCCGCCTCTGGAACAAACTCCCACACTCCCTTCAATTCCACTCCTCCCTCCAGGTCTTTAAAACAGCGGTTCACCACCATCTCTTATCTTCCACCATCCAAAACCTTGATCATTTCTACCCCCGTTAATTCACCCCAGATCCACTTTTTTGAAATACCGACTTCTTTACTGGAAGTTCTAGCAGTGTCCATGTGTTTTATACCTCAACCACCCGCCCCCCCCCTTCCCGTGCCTCCTTCCCCCAAGCCCTCTCCCTCCCACAGATCTCCCATGTCCCTGTTCTCTACTGTTGTACTTGTGTGCTTCCCTCTCTCTCCACATCTTGTCTCCCGCTCCCCTTAATTGTATGTTTTATGTGTATGTTTGTGGTTTTTTTGTGATTAATGTTAACTCTTATACGAGCCTCGATATTGTATACAAAAAAAAAAAAAAAAGTCTAGCTTGGATGGATATCTTCCATTGTCACATTGTAACATTTTTGAGGCATGGTGTAACGTCTTCTCGCTCCTCATTTGATTTCAATTTTGTTGCTCTTTGTGTAATTGAATTGTAGCTGTGCCATTGTTGAAGATTTTTTGTTTTGTAATACTTAAGTAGGTATGGTTGATGCCATCAGACGCATACTAGACTTTGTCAATGCTATAGTGTCGGTGCGTCTGCGGACAATTTAAACAAAAACTGGTGAGTTGACAAAGGAATGCTAGCTGCTGCATGAAGCTAAGTGAAGCTGACGTTTAGGCATTAGCCCTTCGTTGGAGACGGAGTGAGCTCATTTCATCTTTTGCGCGACGATCTACGAACGCCCAAAACCCTAACCCTACTTTGCGTTGCTAGGGTAATATAAATCTTCTTGAAATTTTCATATATGTGCGGATCTTGGTTCGGACTAACGGTGCCGGTGTTTAAATTGAGCACCGACACATCTGTCACTTTTTGAGATTGGTCTCTCATAAATCGAGTCTTTCATTCTTGCTTTAATATTTTGATGGTAATTTAAGCAATTCTAATGGAGTTTATTTTTTATTGATGCAAATGTTTTATTATGGGAATAGTATCCCACTTGCATTGCTGTTATCTTGCCATCTGGAGTTGAATATGTTGCAACTCTGTAGTTTGTACACATCTCCGTTTATTCTTTGCTCACTCAGCCCAAAGACTCCCACTTGATAATTCCTCGTTCTTCCTTCAATTCACAAAGGCAGGGCTCTCACACGAGATATTGTGCGTTGTCCTGCAAATAGCTAAGTTCTTTGGGGAGCTGTGCCCTCCACTCCTGTAGCTGGGGAGTAAGAGCCACCGAGGACTGTTTCCTTGTGTTGTTTTATTTCTTTGGAGGATGTGGCCTACTTGCCATGCTAGCCACAGATGTGGATTGTTTGGGATGGTTGGGGGTATGGGAGGGCATGCCTACCATTTGATGGCATTTCTTCCACTATGGCGGCCACTACCCTTCTCAATTACCGAGTTGTCCGGCTTACTGAAGCGCTGCCTGGGATTTAGCATTGGCATAACTGACTGCACTGATTCATTCACCTTTTCCCCGATATATGCGTACATGAGCAGTGAGCAGCTGTCATCTTGGATGTCCAAGCTTAAAATCGACGTGAAGGATTGGAGTGATCATTACCTCCACCACCGAAGGTGGATGGAGGTTATGTTTTCACCCCTGTCTGTTTGTTACTTGGCAAAAAACTTTTTTTTTTGAGAAGTATGTTGATCACTCCGGTTTGTGTGTGTGTTTGTCTGTGTACTCACTTATAGTGGCCAACAGGTCATAATTTTAAACCTATCTTCACTGAACCTCACCAAATGGTGTTGGTGGACCCACGAAATCCTATTTATTTTTGAGGTCAAAAGGTTGACATAGGCCAAAGGTCAACCACTTTTCCCAAATTCATAAAATCCTCAATTTCCATCGGATTGACTTCAAATTTGAATAGGATTAACATATCGGCGAACTGAATTCATCCACCTATTTTTTAGGTCAACATAGGTCACAAGGTCAACATAGGCCAAAGGTCAACCACTTTCTTTCAAATTTCTAAAATCAATTTTCATCTGATTGACTTAAAATTTGAATAGGATTTACATATCAACTAACTGAATTCAAACAACTATTTTTGAGATCAACATAGGCCAAAGGTCAATCACTTTTTTCATATTTCTAAAATCCTCAATTTACATCCGATTGACTTGAAATCTGAATAGGATTTGCTTATCAGCTTACCGAAACCAACCACCAACTATTTTTGAGGTCAACATAGGCCAAAAGGTCAACATAGGCCAAATTTCTAAAATCATCAATTTTCAACGATTATTTTAGAAACTTGAAATTTGAAAAGGATTTACATATCGGCTAACTGCATTCAACCCCCAACTATTTTTGAGATCACCATAGGTCCTAAGGTCAACATAGGCCAAAGGTCAACCACTTTTTTTTGAATTCCTAAAATCTTCAATTTTCATCCGATTGACTTGAAATTTGAATAGGATTTACAAACCGGCTAACGGAATTCAACCACCAACTATTTTTCAGATCGGCTTAGGCCAAAGGTCAACCACTTTTTTTTGCATCTCTCAAATCCTCAATTTTCATCAGATTCAATTGAAATTTGAATGGGATTTACACATAAACTAACTGAATTCAACCACCAACTATTTTTGAGATCAGCAGAGGCCAAAAGGTCAACATAGGCCAAAGGTCAACCAAACAACAACAGGCATTTTAAGACCATTTTCCCTGCAAGAGCGGGGGTTAGCCTTGCGGTCCCCATGACAGTCTTCTCCATTTTTCCCTATTTTCTGCATCTCCCCTTGTTTAACCCCCTTGCCCGCATTTCTTCTTCGACCATCTTTAGCCAAGTCTTTCTCGGTCTTCCCCGTCCTCTACTTCCATCTACATTCATTTCCATCACTCTTCTCAATCAGTCACTTTCATCCTTCCTCAACACATGACCAAACCATCTCAACCTGGTCCTCTTCACAGCATCCATCACAGGCTCTATTCCCATCATCTTTCACAATTCATCATTTGTCTTCCTCTCTCTCAACGATACTCCACACATCCACCGAACCATTCGCATTTCCACCCTTTCCAGCCTTCGTTGCTGCTCCACGTTCATTACCCATGTCTCGCTCCCATAAATCATAACGCTTCTCACACATGCAGCATACACCTTTCCCTTCAGCTTCAACGACACTCCCCTCCTCGTCAACACGCCACTCAGTTCCCGAAACTTCTTCCATGCACATCTCACTCGAGCAACCGTTGCCGAGTCTGATCCACCTTCTCCATTCAGCATGTCTCCAAGGTAACAAAATATTTTCACACCTTCCAGTTTCATGCCGTCTCCAAGATCCAACTCAACATTTCCTCCATCTGCAGCTCCCTCTGTACACACCTTACACTTGAATGTAGCTGCCACACTGGCTAATGATCCTCTCAAACCAGCTACATTTTTGATGAACCCACTCAGCGCTTGCTTTACCACTTGCCATCACCTTCGTTTTTCCGATATTCACCTTCAGACCTTTTGTCTCCATACATTCCTTCCACTTGTTCATCTTCTCCTTCAGTCCATCCATACTTTCTGCAATCGACACCAGATTATCTGCATACAACTCCCACGGTAAACCCTCCTTTACGTTCTGAGCCAGCACCTCCATCACAGCTACAAATAGTAGTGGACTTAGTACCCACCCCTTTTGCACTCCCACTTTCACCTCAAACTCACCACTGTTCCCGTCCTTCGTCCTTACAGCTGTGCGCGCTCTTTTATACATTGCCATCACTACTCTGATCAACCATTCCTCCACTCCCAACTTCCTCAATGCCCATGTCACTACTTCACGTGGAAACCTATCGAATGCTTTCTCCAGATCAACAAACCCAAGAAACAACTTCTTCCTCTTCTCCATGTACTTCTACTGCAACTGCCTCACAATAAAAAGTGTGTCTGTCGTTCCTCTTCCTGGCATAAATCCAAACTGCATTTCGTCAATCTTCACTTTCTTCCTTATCCTCCTCCTCAAACCCCCTTTCCAATACCTTCATTCCATGCTCCAATAACTTTATCGCTCGATACGAGCCACAGTCCAGAGGGTCACCTTTCCCCTTGTATAGAGGGACGAGGGTACTCAGTTCCCAATCCACTGGAATGTGGCCTTCTTTCACCACCAGATTGCAGATCTCTGTCATTCTCTTCACACCCCAATTTCCCGCTGCCTTCAACATATCTCCCACAACTCCCGTCGGCCCTCCCGCTTTTCTACTCTTCATTGCTTTTATCGCTTCCTCAACTTCCTTCTCGGTTATCTTCTCTGCCGGTCCTAAAACTGGGTTACTCTCTATGTTGGCATCCCATTCATTCTCTGCATTCAACAGTATTTCCACATATCTCTTCCATCTTCCTTTAATTGTCCCCCGTCGCACAGCGGAGCGAAAGGGGGACTATGGTTTTCCCCTCCGTCCGTCCGTGCGTGCGTGCGTGTGTGCGTGCGGGCGTGCGTGCGTGTGTGCGTGCGTAAGTGAAGGACCGCATTCGAACTTGGTGTGTGGGTGCAACCCATGTCAAAATCCAAGATGGCCGCCGCCATGTATGTCTGATGCCATGTATGTCTGAACCTTGTGAGATGAATATCTTGAAAAATAAGCAAAGTACCAATTTCTAATTTGGTGTGTGGGTGTACCTCGGCCTAAGGAAGAACGCTATTGAAAATTGGGTCGCCACGTCAAAATCCAAGATGGCCGCCACCATATATATGTCTGAACCTTGTGAGCGAAATATCTTGAAAAATAAGCGAAGTACCAACTTCTAATCTGGTGTGTGGGTGTATCTAGGCACAAGCAAGAACGCTGTTTAAAATTGGGTCGCCACGTCAAAATCCAAGATGGCCGCCGCCATGTATGTGTGAACCTTGAGATGAATATCTTGAAAAATAAGCGAAGTACCAACTTCTAATTTGGTGTGTGGGTGTATCTCGGCATCAGGAAGACCGCTATAGAAAATTCGGTCGCCACGTCAAAATCCAAGATGGCCGCCGCCATGTATGTGTGAACCTTGTGAGATGAATATCTTGAAAAATAAGCGAAGTACCAACTTCTAATTTGGTGTATGGGTGTATCTCGGTATAAGGAAGAACGCGATTGAAAATTGGGTCGCCACGTCAAAATTCAAGATGGCCGCCACCATATACATCTCCCAACCTTGTGAGCGAAATAACTTGAAAAATAAGCGAAGTACCAACTTCTAATCTGGTGTGTGGGTGTATCTAGGCACAAGCAAGAACGCTGTTTAAAATTGGGTCGCCACGTCAAAGTCCAACATGGCCGCCGCCATGTATGTCTGAACCTTGAGATGAATATCTTGAAAAATAAGCGAAGTACCAACTTCTAATGTGGTGTGTGGGTGTATCTCGGCACAAGGAAGAACGCTATTGAAAATTGGGTTGCCACGTCAAAATCCAAGAAGGCCGCCGCCATGTATGCCTGAACCTTGTGAGCGGAATATCTTGAAAAATAAGCGAAGTACCAATTTCTAATCTGGTGTGTGGGTGTATCTCGGCATAAGGTAGAACGCTTTAGAAAATTGGGTCGCCACGTCAAAATCCAAGATGGCCGCCTCCATGTATGTCTGAACCTTGTGAGTGAAACATCATATCATAGCATGTTTTCTGCGTCTTCCACTTTGTCAACTCACATCACTTCCCCGACGGGGGACCGAGGCGTAACGCTTGTTCCATCTGGGTCCACAACGATTTGTCCCACTTCATCCTTCAAGCAACTCGCCCCCATCACATCACACCTCTCTTTCGCTATCTGCTTTGCAATCCTGAATACCGCTCTCAGACCCTCTTCCAAATCCAAGCGTTCTCCGAACATTTTCCTACATGCCTCCTGCGCCTTTGCTTGTACCCCAATTTAGAATAGGTACACCGTATCCCTGCGCATTGTAAGAGGCGACCAAGGGTTGAGCGGGAAGGGCATCCGGCCGTAGAACATTGCCTCAAACAGGGAACCATGATTGTCATGGGGCCTGCAAGGCTAACGCCCGCTCCAGCGGGGGAAAATGGCCTTAAAACGATCATTCATTCATTCATGTTTCCTCCTGCGCCTTTGCTACCTCTTTCTTGGCTGCCTTATAACTTTCATGCTCTGCCTTTTCTGCCCCCATACTCTTTGCCTTCTGCCATTCCTTGAACTTCTTCCTCTTCACGTCAATCTGCTTTCCAACTTCATCATCCCACCACCATGTTTCCGAGTGCCTCGGTAGTCCTTTTTTCCATCCACATACCTCACCAACGGCTCCCAACCGACTATCTTTCATTGACATCCAACGACTTTCAATCTCAACCACATCATCCTCGACCATACTCAGCCTCTCTGTTAATGCCTCCCTCACTGTCACCTCTTTCAACCTCCACACCTTCATTCTCGGTTGGTACTTCACCCGCCGAGCTCTCCTTGCACCTTTCACCCTTATGTCGCAGACAACCAAGTGGTGCTGTGAAACAGCCTCCTCCCCCGGGATCACCTTTGTGTCCCGGAGGTGCCCCCTATCTCGCCTACGCACCAGCAGGTAGTCAACGGTTGTCGTCGACCCACCTGACGTGTATTTAACAAGCTTATTATCCTCTTTCTGGAACTGAGTATGACAAATCAACAAATCAGCTCCATCAGCAAACTCCAAAGTCCTTTCACCTTTGACTCCATTTCTCACACCATATCCGTAACCCCCATGAACTCCCTCAAAACCGTCCATACTCCTTCCCACATGTCCATTTAGGTCTCCTGCTACCACAACAACTTCCTCATCTTTCACGTTTTCCATCAGCTTTGCTATTGTACACCAGAACTTGTCCTTCTCTTCATTGCTCCGACCAATCTGCGGAGCATATCCCAAGATGACGTTCACCAAGAGCTTTCCAATCATCATTTTCACCATCATCAACCTATCACTCATCTAGTCACACTCACCACACTGTCTACAAACTCCTCAGAAAACAGGACACCAACACCATTCACGCCTTCTGGGCACCCTTGCCACACTAACTTGTATTTCTGTCCCTGCCTACCCTTCACCATTCTCACACCACTTCCCTTCCATCTCGTCTCCTGCACACAACATATGTCCACTCTTCTTCTGACCAACACTTCCACCACTTCTCCTGATCGACCTGTCATTGTCCCTACATTCCATGTCCCAAACCTCAGAAACCGATCTCCACGTCGGGCATTAGACGTTTCGTCGTCATAAATGGAGTGATTTCCACCCTTGCTTCGATCGGGTTTCCCGCCTTGAGTTTTGACGAGAGGGAGTGGTGTCCCCCACGGGGTACTTCGGGCTGTACCCTGCCCATATGTTGTTGTAATTGTCATGGTTCTCTTTTTGAGGCAATGTTTTATTGGCCGGATGCCCTTACTGACGCCAACCATTTTTGGTCGCCTCTTACGACACGCAGGGATACAGTGTACCTATTCTAAACCGGGGTACACACCGGGTTAGACCAAAGGTCAACCACCTTTTTGAAATTTCCAAAATCCTCAATTTTAATCCGATTGACTTGAAAGTTGAAAAGGATTTTCATATCAGCTAACTGAATTCAACCACCAACTATTTTTGAGATCAACTTTGGTCATAAGGTCAACCACTTTTCTCATATCTCTAAAATCCTCAATTTTCATCCGAATGACTTGTAGTCTGAATTAGGATTTGCATATCAGCTTGCTGAAAACAAACCAACTATTTTTGAGGTCAGCATAGGCAAAAAGGTCAACATAGGCCTGATTTCTAAAATTGTCAATTTTCATCCGATTAACTTAAAATTTGAAGACTATGTGCATACCAGATCACTGAATTTAAACATTAATTATTTTGAAGTCAAAAGGATTCTTTAACTGAGTGCCATTCTACTTTGTTCTTTTTTGCCAAGTGTCGGTCTGAGTGATTTTTCATCTGTCTGTTTGTCTTTCTCTGTTTGTGAACAATGTGTCTCAAAAAGGTGTGGATGAATTTGGACGAAACTTAGTGTAGAGGTAGTGTATGCGACAAGGAAGAATTGATTTAATTTTGGTGAAGATCTGGCTGGTAGAATTTTTAGTGTTTCTTCACCATTGGGAGATGGGGCCAAAAACTATATATAGCAGGATATCTCAAAAAGTTGTGGATGGATTCGGACGAAACTTGGTGGAGAGGTTGGGTGTGTGACGAGGAAGAATTGATTCAATTTTGGTGAAGATCTGAATATGGTTTTGGATAGGAGAATTATTTAATTTTTTAAGTGACTCTTCACCATTGAGAGATTGGGTGAAAAGTGATATATAACATTTTAAAAAGTTATGGATGGTTTTGGACGAAACTTGGGGGATGAGTTGGTTCGGTGACGAGAACAAGCTGGTAGATTTTGGTTCTGGTCCGAATCCAGATCCGGCCTATCAGTGGAATACAAAACATAAACTTTTCAGCCTTGTGGAGGTGTGCGCTCTACCAAGTGCCGTTCTAGTTTGCTTTGCCTTTATCCATTTAATAGCTTTTATCAAATCCTTTCTTTGATTAAGAGTGTTGGTTGCCATAATTACTTTGAAAATAACTTCCTTGTATCAATCACTGTGACAATTGTGTAGTTGCTTCGTCGGCCAATAACTTTGGAATATGTAGATGCGTTTGACCAATTTTGAGAGGAATTATCAAAATCTCAGTTACCTACTTTAAAGACGTACTTTCTCAGCAAATCCCATTGCGGTACGTTTAATGTGTTGAAGGCTGAAAACCAGATTGTTGTCACCCTGGCAATTAGCCCACTTTATTCAAAAGGCCTACATTTTATTATGACAATTCTATTTACCTTAGTTTCTGTGGTGAATTTGAGATCCATTTCGAGATTTTATATATATATATTTTTGTGGAATAAGTCATTTTCTCACTAATGATTATTTCTTTTCCCTCAAAGGGACGTGTGACGTCTGAACAAACCCCAATAATGTTTTTTTGTTTTTTTTCGCATGAAACCTTGTCTCGATGATATCTCACATGTGCAATACTTTGTTAACTTCATTGGCATAATAAATACATTATGTGGGCTGCACTACAGGAATGCCTAAAACTGTAACTGTGAAATCTTAATAATTGTTATTTGTTATTTCCATATTCCTCTTGTCATCAAGGCACCCACACCCGGGTCACGGACGATTTGTTACTAATACATTGAATTCGGGACATTCAGCATCTGTGTTACATGGTGTTCTATTGAAGCAGCTCTAAACCGGGGCAACAATTTGTAATTTCGCCAGGGTACAGATACATATAATGACTTTATATTTTCTCAGGTGCCGTGGAATCTTTTAAGATCACATGGTAGTCCCTCAAAGGTACGATAGTCAGATTAAATTGTCCCTTTCAGAGGACAGTGACATGCTTGGAAATACCAAGATTTTGCATTATAGTTTATACGAGACAGATCGGCAACTAAATCGATACGAAACTGCTCAAAGTCAAGTCTGGTACCTCTGAGCTATTCTGTTATCCCAGATTGTTGAACAGTTTGAAATTGATCATGTTGAACAGTGATTGCCACTACCGTCCAAACTGCAACATCAGGTTTACTTACCTACTTGCTATGCTGTACTTGCCAAGCTTCATTTGTCTGTCATTTTCCTCCTTGCATGGCCAGCTTCTGGGAAAGGTTTACTCTTGAAATTGTAGTCTTCACCCTCAGCCATTTCCTCTCCTGGGTCAACCACATAGCTAAGTCGGCCTCCAAAGCCAACCACAGACTGGGCTTCCTCCGTCGATCCAGGTCTTTCCTTGGAAAAATCAGTGCTACTCACGGACTATAAGGCCTTATTCCATAGCTCATGGAGTACTGCTCTCTATAGACTTGTGACCCAGAATTACATCTGTCTCTCCTGGGTTCTGTGGAATATGAAGCTCTCAACATTGTTGGTGTCATAAGATAGACAAAGTTAAACGGAGGCATGTCGGCCCAGTATCCAACATTTCTGCCGTGCGTGATCAAGCAAGCATAGCTTTGCTGCGGAGAGTGGGGTCCTTTTGTTTTTGACATTTTGAGGGACAGTGGGAGCTGATGCCTTAGCCAAGTTTGTGGGCTGACTTCCCCATAGGTCATAAGTGTTGGTCAGACAGACCGCTGATTGTGTATTTGTGGAACATTCAGCATTTGGCGCACAAGATTTCTTCGGTGGCAATTTATCTACTATGTATGTACAGATCTTTAGGGTTGGGAAGTATTGTGAAATGTAAAAATTGAGAGACTGTAGAGTAGTGAAGTGGGTACTGAGGGGAATTGGGTGGGGGAGGGCAGGCTATTGGACTAAAGGACTTGTCTATATGTCTTCCGATCTCAATGCATCACCCATGATTGTGAGATCCCTAATTCATATCCCATATGTAATGTTGATTTGTCCATCGTCTCCAAATGTCGAACTTTTGGAAAAGTACACTAATGTCTATCGATGTCCTTCCAAGTTCCGTGCTCTATGGAATGAGATTATCGAGGTACAAAATATTTGTATTTAACCTTGAGTAACAGCAGAGCATGTGTTTAACTTGGGTCACATGATGGAACGAACAAAAAAATTCCCCAATATGGTCACAAATATTTCCATTTGGAGGTTTGGTTTGGGGAAATGTATCCTTGTTTTTGAGGTAAGGGAGGAGGTGGGGTGGTGGAGGGTGGGGTGGGGTGCAAGAAGAGCGCGAGAAGTATGAATATGATCAATTTGTGTTTTGGAATAACTTGCGTGTTAATCTAGGATTTTAGGTTTGCACAGATTGTGTGTACAAACGTTGGGAGTAGCACACTCACTTGTCTACCCTCAAAACATTCAAAATATTATATTTCCCATTAAATCTTTGACCTACGTACAGCACTTAGTATTGTTCATGACATTGTGCAGAAACAGATTACTAAACTTGGAACTTGTTACGCTTCCATTGTGGTGAAGGCGGATTCATTGCAAAACTAGAATGGCACTCGCTCGAGCGTAAACCTCCGCCAGGCTCAAAAGCTTACATTTTGTATCCTACCGATAGGCCGGATCTGGATCTTTTCCAAAATCGAATCGATTTGTCCTTGTCACACACCAAACCTGTCGTCTAAGTTTCATCCGAATCTGTCCATAACATTTTGGGACATCCTTCTCACAGACAAACAAAAACAAACAGACAAACAGACATGGGTGAAAACATAAGCTCCCGTCCACCTTCGGTGGCAGAGGTAATAATGATATTGCATCTCTGTGTTTGATTTGTTTGATATATTAGCCTGGTGTTGGCTTAGCGGTTAGGGTGCCGGCTTGGGATCCTAGGATCCTGGGTTCGAATCCCGGTCGATCGCTGAATTAATGCCAGGGGGGTTGACTCAGCCTGTCATCCTTCCGAGGTCGGCAAATTGAGTACCAGCTTGCTGGGATGAATGATCACGGTGTGCACCCCGGTTTAGAATAGGTGCACCATATCCCTGCGCATCGTAAGAGCGTGACCAAGGGTTGGCGTCAGGAAGGGCATCCGGCTATAAAAACATTGCCTCAAACAGGGAACCATGATTGTCGTGGGGCCCGCAAGGCTAACCCCCGCTCTAGCAGGGAAAATGGCCTTAAAACGATCATTCATTCATTCATTCATCTCTGTGATTAATAAACAGTCATTATTTATTTTGAACAAAATACAATTTTGGTTCCAATGTGGGGACTGGTGTGGGGGATTTGGAGGGGGGCGGGGGAAGAAGGTTCCTTTATGGCTTCAAACCCCACCTGGATCTCTTCTTGATTTATATGCCCCAGGTATCATAATTTGGTCTTCGTCATTCTTTTACGGTTAACAAGAAATTGGTAAAAAATACCATATTCCACCGTGTTGAGACCTGTTTTTGCTTCCTATATAATTTGTCAGGAATGGCAGAGAGTGAAAGACACCCTCCTTTGTGTAAATTCACCTGCAACTTGAGTCTGGTTCTGGTACATCGGGATTTTTCAACGTATCATGTCATTACTTCGCCACCCCACACCACACTTTTCTCTACCTTTTGCTGACATCTCCTTTTTCAGCATTGATTTTTCTCTGAATGCTTTTTTTTTTTTTTCTTGTTGTGAAGTTTGTTTTTCATGACTTTTTCACTTATTTTTATTAACGGCGTTGATCTGTTTCACTTAAATGTGACAGGACCTGTCTAAATATGACATCAAAATGGATTTGAAGTCTGAATCTGCCAACACTTCTGATACCAGTCTCAACAGATGGTAGCAACTCAGATGCACACGTTTACAAGATTGCCACATGACTGTGATCGTGTTCATAAATAAGATTTCAAAAATAAATTCTGCTCACCGCAACCTAAATAATGCTGCAAAGTAGTTTTTAAAATGAAAACATTTGTAACACAGGAATATACTTCCTTGAAACAAAATGAATGTTTGGTACCTTTCATCATTCATCAAGGTAGTTTATTGCTTGCTACGTAGCTGTCTTATCTATTTGATTTGTATTGCTAACAGAAGGAACTGAATCTCGACGCAAGCTATCCTTTTGATGGGGACCGATTGCCACTTGCTCCCTCTGCATTTTTTCTTGTTATGTTAAACAGAACTCGAGTCATGGAGGAGCTAAACGGCAGAGGGCAGTGGGTTCACAGACTGCCATGATCAATTGGAAACGGGGAGATGAAAAGATTGCACAAAAGTGGGTGCGTCGCAGAAGTAAAAGGAGCAGAGTGGGGTGAGAGGTAGAAGGGTTGTTAACAAGAGTAGAGGAGAACAGGGGTGGCTGTAGGCGAAATATTGAGGTGGCGATGGGGATCACTCTTTAAACTAGAGGTTCCAGGGAACCTGAACTCAACTGGTCTATATCAATATGGTTGGAATATGCATAATAGAACCACAAACTATATTGTTTTTATGTGCTAAAGAGGTACAGTAACGTTGAAGGTATCATGTTTAAACAGGAAACTAGAAAAAAATTGAGTTTTAAGTGAGGCATGAAAAGTAAAACTACAATTACTTTTCTCAGATTTCAGACTTGAATTTATTATGTGTTGAGGTTTGTTACATGCTGTTTACACACCAAGGTTCAGCCTTCTAGCTACATTAGGAAGTACCAGATTGACAAAAATTGATTTTTCAATATGGCCGCCCTGCCGTGACCATTTTTGGGCATGCAACGCCCAAATGCAATCCCAAACTAGTTTGTCTTAAAGATGCTGCATAACAAGTTTCATCAAATTTAATCAATATTTGTGACTTTTAGAGCGTAGACGTCGAATTGTTTACAGACGACAGACAGACACAGACAGACAGACGACAGACAGACGACAGATGGACGACGGACACTAGGTGTCGACAAAAACTCAGCTGGACATAGTCCAGTTGAGTTAAAAATGGAGGAGCATGACAGAGTGAGTCAGTTGGTTCCATAAACAAGAGAACAGAGTGATAAAGAAACAGGTGTGTGTTCGCCTTAGAATTGTGAAAGGTAGCCAGGTGTGGGATTCTGAAAGAATCCGTGTGCACTGTGCAATCGTAGCAACTTTGCCAGGCTTGGTGTAGATTGAAGGAGGATGCGGTGAGAGAAAACTGATCAGTCCACCAATCTGCCTGCAGTCGGTATTGGAAGCAGCCCTTGGGACTCTGCCTTCTGCCGAGCGATGCAAGTAACATGGGAAGCCTTGGACTCAATGGACGATGTGTGAGCAAGATGTCACAGTTGCTCCAACCTTAGGTGTGGACCCTTACTCCATTGTCCTTCAAATAATGGAGATGTACACCGTAATGTGCTCTGAGCTGCATAGAATGGACCTAGCTCTGTAGGAAATACCAAGGCATTGGTTGGCCTAGTAGGCCAGTTTGGAGATGTGTTCTGCCAAAAATTGGCTGTGATGACTGAAGCAAAGAAGCTCCAGAGACTGCAGCTCTTCCAGCGGTTGACCGGAGAAGTTGATGGGGGCAGGTGGAAGCGGTGGGGTGAGGGGTGTGCTGGTCACGGTAGGTTCAAAGGCAAAAGCAACTTCTTGTGGAGGGACAGAGTGAGAACATTGGATCTGCAGAGATTGATGCACAGCAGCATGCCTCTCATGTGTGGTTATACCTTTCTGGACAGGGTGGGGTCATATATTTAATTTTACTTTCTTGGGAAGTGGATAGATCATTGATGTAAACCAATGATATAAGGTCGGTTCTAAAACCCTACCTTTCGGAACACATGCCGAAAGAGGGTGATCTCGAGAGTGAATGACATCAAAGGCAGCCCGGTGCTTCCATTTCCATAGAAAATCTGATAATCATTCGAGGAGCCCATGAATACCATTAATAGACAGCTTGAAAGTAAAGCCAGACATCATTGAAAGCTCGAGAGATGACCCTGACCTCTCGTATGAGATTTAGTCAACCATCCATTTTGGGTTAAAACAAGGAACATGTGTTATGGATTTATGTGAATTTATGTGAATTACTATTCAGGTCATTGCTTATTCATGTTTAGTCGATTAAAGGTTGTTGTGATTAAAGGGTCAGGAGCCCTTCTGGGGAAAAGGAGACCGGAAACGGAAGAAGAAAAGACACGAGGTCCTGGAGAAGCGGCGATCTTCCTCTTCCTCACCGAGCTCCGACGTGAGCGGTATCGATATTGAGCAGCGTGGGGGACGCTGCGTTTGAAAGCCCGTCTGGCGAAAGGAGTTACCTGCGTGGGGTAATTACCCATTTACACGTCAAGTCGCCGTGGGTTCGTGCACGGAACCAAGCGTTCGGCACAGTTCGCCTCACCGTCTACAAGGACGCGTACGGGTCGCACCTTGGGCCTCGCACGCGTTGCAAGCCGCGCTTGGTTTTGCCCCGTTGCTTGGCAAGGACGTGTGCGCTGCAGCAGCTGTCTCCGGGACGTGACGTGCACGTTTGGAGCACGTCCGCCCGGGGTTCGTTCAACCGCCCGTGTGCGGAGAAGCCGACCTTCACCTAGGTCTGGAGGGGCCCAGAGACATTGTGAGGGACAGTGACCAAAGGGGTCGTGAGTGGGGAACGGGGGGGACACATATGTAAGATGGCCATCTTAGTGATTGATTGTTGATTGTTGATGGTTGTTGATTCCTTGGGGGAATATATTATTGATTACTCCGGATCCTTGGTGTGGGGTTTCTTATTGACTGGAATTCATATTGATTGCGTTACGAAAGCGTATAAATCATATATCTTTCTGGCGGGGTGCCTCCCACGGTCCGGGGGTCACCGAGACCAGGTAGTTACCGGGAGGACCACGTAACACATGTCCATGGTAGAATAGTTGGGGCAGAAGCCGAGCTGATGATGACAGATTGGAGAGTTTTAGTCCCTGAGGTCTACAGTAATGATGGATTCCATAATTTTGCTTATAATGGGGATGATGCTGATCGGTTTCTAATCGAGTGCATCAGATTTGGGACCATTCTTGTGAATAGAGGTGATATATGCAACTTTTCACGATGAATGTACAATACCATCTGAGAAATACCTGGCGAGAAGAGAAGGCCGAGGCATGCTTTTGAGGATTTTTTGTCAGCGAGAGCAGGGGTGGATGTTGGAGAAAGGTGAGGTGACGATGGGGAGCACTCTTTAAAAACTGGAGGAGGAGCATGACACCGGCAGTGTGTCAGTTCCACAGCCAAGAGAACAGGGTGGTAAAGAAATGGAGGTAGATGTTCACCTTAGATTGGTGAAAGGTAACCTGATGTGGGATTGTAAAATAATCCGTGTGGATCCTTGGCAGTCCTGGAGCGGATGTTTTATTTAGGATAGAGTCGAGGCTCATGCATGAGCTAGAACACTGACTGGATCAGGATGCAACAGAACAAAAGGAACAGCAGAAAGAGAAGGGAGAAATGGCAACAGCAAGGCTGAGGGACAAAATTGAGGGACAATGGGTGTGGATAGAAAAGGATGCATGTGGTGGACAGGATGGATAAAGGAAACCCTCAGGAAGGAAAAACTGAAAATTTGGAAAGAGGGGGGCTTTGGGTGGGATTGGGGTTAATGACGGTAGAAAAGATAATGGTTTTGGATTCCGCATGATCTGACATGGTGGTGAGCAGCTGTCTTGACATGGAGGGAAGAATGAGACTGAAGAGGATGTGGAAGTTGATTCCACAGGTGGGAAAAAAAGAGGAACAAATGAGTGGTGGTGGACAGTGGAGCTGGGTTTAGGTATTTTCACTAGAATGCGGTTGATGGTGTACCGTGTGAGCCCTGCAGAAACCTGGGGGATTGGCAGGGAGATCAATCCACGGGAGGGGAGGACAATCCACGGAAAGAGCAGAGGGTGCACGACCAGAAGGAAGGCGGCAGAAGTGCACGACCCGAAATGAGACAGCCGATCTGTCTGCGATGCTGAAATGATAGACCCATAAACTCCGTTTTATTGCTGGAGGTTCCAATCATTTTGAAGTCCTTGCATGGTTTCCAAAGCAACAAGCTGAGCACAACACAACAACACCATGCATTTTAAGGCCATTTTCCCTGCTAGAGCGGGGGTTAGCCTTGCGGTCCCCATGACAATCTTCTCCATTTTGCCCTATTTTCTGCATCTCTCCTTGTTTACCCCCTTGCCTGCATTTCTTCTTCCACCATCTTCAGCCAAGTCTTTCTCAGTCTTCCCCGTCCTCTACTTCCTTCTACATGCATTTCCATCACTCTTCTCAACCAGTCACTTTCATCCTTCCTCAACACATGACCAAACCATCTCAACCTGTTCCACTTCACAGCATCAA
Source organism: Myxine glutinosa (assembly GCF_964187855.1). NCBI lineage: Eukaryota > Metazoa > Chordata > Myxini > Myxiniformes > Myxinidae > Myxine > Myxine glutinosa. The sequence goes on from NC_136261.1 coordinate 306,314,203, forward strand.
TCACAGGCTCTATTCCCATCATCTTTCGCAATTCATCATTTGTCTTCCTCTCTCTCAACGATACTCCGCACATCCACCGAACCATTTGCATTTCCACCCTTTCCAGCCTTCGTTGCTGCTCTACATTCATGACCCATGTCTCGCTCCCATAAATCATAACACTTCTCACACATGCAGCATACACCTTTCCCTTCAGCTTCAACGACACCCCTCCTCATCAGCACGCCACTCAGTTCCCGAAACTTCTTCCATGCACATCTCACTCTCGCAACCGTTGCCGAGTCTGATCCACCTTCTCCATTCACCATGTCTCCAAGGTAGCAAAATGTTTTCACACCTTCCAGCTTCACGCCATCTCCAAGATCCAACTCAACATTTCCTCCATCTGCAGCTCCCTCTGTGCACACCTTACATTTGAATGTAGCTGCCACACTGGTTAATGACCCTCTCAGACCACTACATTTTTGATGAACCCACTCAGCGCACATTGTACATTGAATGGAGTTCACTCCGACACCCTTCCTGCACACAGCACATGGCCACTTCCCAGTCCTTTCCACCTCACCACATGCTTTACCACTTGCCATCACCTTCGTCTTTCCTACATTCACCTTCAGACATTTTGTCTCCATACATTCCTTCCACTTGTTCATCTTTTCCTTCAGTCCATCCATACTTTCCGCAATCAAAGCAACAAGCTGAGCAAGGTGCGAGAAAGGGGAGAGCAGTAATCCATCAAACTGCGGATGAAGGCCTTGTAGGTGTATAGAAGTTCAGGTGTGCCGAGAAAGGACTTTGTATGATGGAGGTTGCCCAGGTGGCAACTGGCTTTGGAGGCCAACTTTGAAATTTGGTTTTGCCAAGTAGATATCATGGCTGATAGTGAGACCCAGGAATTTGAATGACCGAAATTCCTCAAGAGGATTGTTAAGAAAGTAGATAGGAGAGGTTTGCCATACGGTTCATTCGGAGAAAGAGCGAGTGTGAGATACACTAAATGGCTAAAAGTATGTGGACACCCAAACATCACACCTGTATGTGCTCATCGAACATCGCATTCCAAAATCATGGGCATTAATAGAGAGTTGGTCCCCCCATTGCTGCTATAACAGCCTCCACGCTTCTGGGAAGGCTTTCCACTAGATGTTGGAACATTGCTGCAGGAATTTGCTTCCATTCAGACACAGGAGCATTTGTGAGGTCAGGCACTGAAGTTGGCGATTGGACCTGGCTCGCAGTCGGTGTTCCAATTCATCCCAAAGGTGTTCGATGGGGTTGAGGTCAGGGCTCTGTGCAGGCCAGTCAAGTTCTTCCATACCAATCGAGTCAAACCATTTCTGGATGTACTTCGCTTTGTGCACGGGGCCATTGTCATGCTGAAACAGGAAAGAGCCTTCCCCAAACTGTTGCCGCAAAGTTGGAAGCACACAATCGTCTAGAATGTTATTGTAAGCTGTAGCGTCAAGATTTCCCTTCACTGGAACTGAGGGGCTGAGCCCGAACCATGAAAAACAGCCGAAGACCATTATTCCTCGGAAGCACACAATCGTCTAGAATGTTATTGTAAGCTGTAGCGTCAAGATTTCCCTTCACTGGAACCAAGGGGCTGAGGGCAGGTAGCGTTCTCCTGGCATCCGCCAAACCCAGATTCGTCCGTCGGACTGCCAGTTGGTGAAGCGTGATTCATCACTCCAGAGAACATCTTTCGACTGCTCCAGAGTCAAATGGCGGCGAGCTTTACACCACCCCAGCCGACGCTTGGCATTGCGCATGGTGATCTTAGGCTTGTGTGCGGCTGCTCGGCCATGGAAATCCATTTCATGAATCTCCCGACGAACAGTTGTTGTGCTGACGTTGCTTCCAGAGGCGGTTTGGAACTTGTTAGTGAGTGTTGCAACCGAGGACAGATTATTTTTACGCGCTATGCGCTTCAGCACTCGGCGGTCCTGTTCTGTGAGCTTGTGTGGCCTACCACTTCGCGGCTGAGCTGTAGTTGCTCCTCGACGTTTTCCACTTCACTATAACAGCATTTGTAGTTGACCGGGGCAGCTCTAGCAGGGCAGAAATTTGACGAACTGACTTGTTGGAAAGGTCGCTTTCTATGACGGTGCCACGTTGAAAGTCACTGAGCTCTTCAGTACGGCCCATTCTACTGCTAATGTTTGTCGATGGAGATTGCATGGCTGTGTGCCATTATATATACATGTCAGCAATAGGTGTAGCTGAAACAGCCGAATCCACTAATTATAAGGGGTGTCCGCATACTTTTCGCCATGTAGTGTATGTCTATTTGTAAGACATATTCCAAGTGTTTGACCATCTTCTGATTTTTGTTAAAGTCTGAAGAGGGAAGATGCTGCAGCCCACCTGTTTGAAAGATGAGGGATGTCATGGCAGACGTTCGTCACCAGCAAATGGATAAATGGGATTTTCCAGAGAAATGAATATAAAGGGAATTTTCCAAAGGGGAAATTAAAATAAAGGGATGAGAATAAAATAAAGGCGATTTTTCAAGAGAAATGCATCATGTCCATATACAGCCTGTGTCCCTTAAAAAGGAAAATTCAAAAACTTGTTAGAGAACCAACAATTTGTTTAAGAACGTTTCAACGTGTATTGTTATTATTAGCTCACCTGGAACGACATTCAGTGGAGCTTATGTGATGGTGCATCGTCCGTCCCGTCAGTCCGTCTGTCCGTCAGTCCTTCCGTCCATCGTCCGTCAGTCCTTCCGTCCATCGTCCTTCCGTCCCGTCCGTCCGTCAGTCCTTCCGTCCGTCAGTCCTTCCGTCCGTCAGTCCCGTCCGTCCGTCAGTCCCGTCCGTCCGTCAGTCCCGTCAGTCCTTCCGTCCGTCAGTCCTTCCGTCCGTCAGTCCTTCCGTCCGTCAGTCCTTCCGTCCGTCAGTCCTTCCATCAGTCCTTCCGTCCGTCAGTCCTTCCGTCCGTCCGTCCGTCCGTCCGTCCGTCAGTCAGTCAGTCAGTCCGTCAGTCAGTCAGTCCTTCCGTCCGTCCGTCAGTCCTTCTGTCCGTCAGTCCTTCCGTCCGTCAGTCAGTCAGTCAGTCAGTCAGTCAGTCAGTCAGTCCTTCCGTCCGTCAGTCAGTCAGTCAGTCAGTCAGTCAGTCAGTCCTTCCGTCAGTCAGTCAGTCAGTCAGTCAGTCAGTCCTTCCGTCCGTCAGTCAGTCCTTCCGTCCGTCAGTCAGTCCTTCCGTCAGTCAGTCCTTCCGTCCGTCAGTCAGTCCTTCCGTCCGTCAGTCAGTCAGTCCTTCCGTCCGTCAGTCAGTCAGTCAGTCCTTCCGTCCGTCAGTCAGTCCTTCCGTCCGTCAGTCAGTCCTTCCGTCCGTCAGTCAGTCCTTCCGTCCGTCAGTCAGTCCTTCCGTCCGTCAGTCAGTCCTTCCGTCCGTCAGTCAGTCCTTCCGTCCGTCCGTCAGTCCTTCTGTCCGTCAGTCCTTCCGTCCGTCAGTCAGTCCTACCGTCCGTCAGTCAGTCCCGTCCGTCAGTCAGTCCTTCCGTCCGTCAGTCAGTCCTTCCGTCCGTCAGTCAGTCCTTCCGTCCGTCAGTCAGTCAGTCCTTCCGTCCGTCCGTCAGTCAGTCAGTCCTTCCGTCCGTCAGTCAGTCCTTCCGTCCGTCAGTCAGTCCTTCCGTCCGTCAGTCAGTCCTTCCGTCCGTCAGTCAGTCCTTCCGTCCGTCAGTCAGTCCTTCCGTCCGTCAGTCAGTCCTTCCGTCCGTCAGTCAGTCCTTCCGTCAGTCAGTCCTTCCGTCAGTCAGTCCTTCCGTCAGTCAGTCCTTCCGTCCGTCAGTCCTTCCGTCCGTCAGTCCTTCCGTCCGTCAGTCCTTCCGTCCGTCAGTCCTTCCGTCAGTCAGTCCCGTCCGTCCGTCAGTCAGTCCCGTCCGTCCGTCAGTCAGTCCCGTCCGTCCGTCAGTCAGTCCCGTCCGTCCCGTCCGTCCGTCCGTCAGTCCGATTCTTGAAATCTGATAAATCCGATTGACTTGAAAATTGAATAGCATTTGTATATTGTCACTAAATTGGGAAATGAACTATTTTTGAGGTCAAAAGGTCAAAGGTCCACTCAAGGTCAAATTTTAAAAATCAATTTTCATCTATGCCGTCAATTCTCAACCGATTGACTTGAAAATTGAACAGCATTTGCACACCGAGTCACTAAATTGTTAAACATACTATTTTTGAGGTCAAAAGGTCAAAGGTCAACTCAAGGTCAAACTTCCAAAATCATCACTTTTCATCTGAAAACCATCAGTCTTCATCCGATTGACTTGAAAATTGAACAGCATTTGCACACCGAGTCACTAAATTGTTAAACATACTATTTTTGAGGTCAAAAGGTCAAAGGTCAACTCAAGGTCAACCTTCCAAAATCATCATTTTTCATCTGAAAAATCGTCACTTTTCTTCCTGTTGACCCTAGCTTCGATCAAGATTGTCAATTTTAATCTTGATGAAATGGACAATTTGCTGTATCAATGGATTGTTGTGGGAGATATGTTGAAGGCAGCAGGAAGTTGGGGTGTGAAGAGAATGACAGAGATCTGTAATCTGGCGGTGAAAGAAGGCCGCATTCCAGTGGATTGGGAACTGAGTACCCTCGTCCCTCTATACAAGGGGAAAGGTGACCCTCTAGAGTGTGGCTCGTATCGAGCGATAAGGTTATTGGAGCATGGAATGAAGGTATTGGAAAGGATGTTGGAGAGGAGGATTGAAGATCGACAAAATGCAGTTTGGATTTATGCCAGGAAGAGGAACGACAGACGCACTCTTTATTGTGAGGCCGTTGCAGGAGAAGTACATGGAGAAGCGGAAGAAGTTGTTTCTTGGGTTTGTTGATCTGGAGAAAGCATTCGATAGGGTTCCACGCAAAGTATTGACATGGGCAATGAGGATTGAGGAAGTTAGGAGTGGAGGAATGGTTGATCAGAGTAGTGATGGCAATGTACAAAAGAGCACGCACAGCTGTAAGGACGAAGGACGGGAACAGTGGTGAGTTTGAGGTGAAGGTGGGAGTGCATCAGGAGTCGGTACTAAGTCAACTACTATTTGTAGCTGTGATGGAGGTGCTGGCTCAGAACGTAAAGGAGGGTTTACCGTGGGAGTTGTTGTATGCAGACGATCTGGTGTTGATTGCGGAAAGTATGGATGGACTGAAGGAAAAGATGAACAAGTGGAAGGAATGTATGGAGACAAAAGGTCTGAAGGTGAATATCGGAAAGACGAAGGTGATGGCAAGTGGTAAAGGTCATTTTTCCGGTACTTCCGGGTCATTCGCCTAGCAGGCTGAGCTGAGTCGGTCGTCCTGTGTATTTGATTGATTCTGTTGGATTTAGCGTGTGCTGTCGTGTTGTGCTTTGTGTGAATGATTGTGATGGATCCCTGTTTCGTTTCCTGGCTTATGGCGGCGTGTCTGCCCGTGAGATTTGCAGTACTTTGGTTTTTACTCGCCACCAAGTTGAAAATTTCGAACTGTAAGTACCCGCCATGTTTTTTCGTTGAGCCTCACGCAGCCCCGGTGTGTGCCTCTCAACAAGACAGTTCTTTTCCCCGTCTCGCCCCATCGCTCGTCCCACCGCTCGTCCCACCGCTCGTCCCACCGCCGCTCGTCCCACCGCTCGTCCCACCGCCCGGCCCATCGCATGTCCCATCGCCCGCCCCACCGCTTGCCCCACCGCTTGCCCCACCGCTTGCCCCACCGCTTGCCCCACCGCTTGCCCCACCGCTCGCCCCATCGCTCACCCCACCTCTGCACGCACTGCTGCATGTACCGAGCTCGACTATCCGCTCTAACTCCTCTATCCCGAGGCCTATTCGCTACACTCGGCAAAAACTTTTGTCTTTACACAACACCACTCGATTGACTCCTGGACTCGTGTCAGGCCTCAGAGAACTTGAAATCGGCATTGGTCTCCCGAGAAAACGCACAAAGCGAGGCAGGAGGAGAAAGCAGAGAAAAATACCGATTGTGATTTCTCTTCGCGACCAGCGACGGCCCGGCCCACATTTTAATAATTCCTGCGAAAAAGTGTCCCCTATCAACTTCAAGAACCTCATCTATCCCTGTAGAACATACACAGCACCAAAACAACACCGTTCTGACCTGTATCTCGCCTTATTCAACGCTCAGTCTGTGAGTAGTCCTGAAAAGTGAACCGAAATTACCTCTTTTATTCAAGATAACGATATCGACGTGTTTTTTCTGACCGAAACTTGGCTCCGACCCAGTGGCGATGAAGCGAGATGTGCTGATCTCACCCCACTTGGATACACCCTGCAGTCATTTCCTCGCTCCTCTAGGGGTGGGGGCGTGGCTGTTATTTACAGAGACAACTTCTCTCCCTTTGTCTCCTTCACCACGATGTTTTTGTTCGACCATTCATCCTACGAGCTAGCCCATGTCACCTTCACTCTGTCAGAAAACACTCTTCATTTCTTCTGCCTCTACCGACCTCCACCTAACTGGAAAAACAAGCTTACTGACTCTATGTTCGTGACCCAGCTTCCTAATCTGCTCGACCACTGCAATACTCTTCCTGGTTTCGTCTTGATTCTTGGAGATTTCAACGTTCACTACGACCAACCACAACTTCCTCTCACTTCAAAGATCATTGACCTCCTTTCTACTTTTAGTCTGTCTCAGTCTGTCTCCCAACCTACACACGTTAAAGGACACACGTTAAAGGATTGGTTAGTGCACAGATGCGATGATCAGTTGGTGCAGTCCACGTCAGTGACCTGTGCTATCACCTCGGACCACTTCTGTGTCACCAGCCACCTGAGTATTGCTGTTCCTCGTCTTCAGCCCACCTTCATCACTGCCCGCAACATTCGTGCCATCGACCGTTCCGCCTTTAAAGAGGACCTTCACATCCGTCTCTCTGGCCGTTCCTATGTCACTGCAGAAGACCTCGACTGTTGCCTCCGCGCAGCGTTGGACTGTCATGCTCCAGCGACACGGCGCACCGTTCCCAGACGCAGGAGTACTCCGTGGTTCAGCGCAGTCAGCGACGAAGTCAGGGCTGCCAAAAAGGAACGACGATGTGCCGCGAGACAGTGGCTGAAGACTAGCCTCACAGTCCATAAACAGTTGTATAACATAGCTAAAAGGCTAGTCATAAAAATCATTCTGAAAGCAAAAACGTCATATATTTCTGATCGGATTACTAGCAGCTCCTCCTGCAAGCAACTGTTCAGCATTACCAACCGCCTGTTTGCCACCAAAAATAAATCAGTTCTTCCCACTGTATTTCCTCAAAACGAACTACCCCAACGCTTCCTGCATTTCTTTCACAATAAAATTCAGTCAATAAGAAACAATCTTGACAAGCAGTCACTCCTTTCCTTCGATGATGCTGAACACTGCTTTCACGGACGACCTCTTAGTTCGTTTACTCCTGTTACTGAGGAAATTGTCAAATGTACAATCCTCAAGTCAAACACAAAAACATGTGATCTTGACCCCCTTCCCACCGATTTGTTTATTGAGTGTTTGGACACCCTCCTCCCATTTATTACTGCAGTTATCAATGATTCTCTGACTATGGGTTCATTTCCGTTTCTCTTTAAGCAAGCTCTTGTTAAACCACTTCTTAAAAGGCCCACCCTTGACCTTAATGACATGAAAAATTACCGTCCTATCTCCAACCTGTCTTTCCTGTCAAAGATCACAGAAAGAATTGTGCTATTACAGATGAATGACCATCTAGTTTCAAATAATCTTTTCAATTCTCGCCAGTCAGCATATAGACCAGGCCATAGCACCGAGACCGCTCTCCTAAGAATAACCAATGATCTTCTGACCTCTCTTGACTGTGGTAAGGTTTCCGTTCTTGCTCTTTTGGACTTGTGTGCCGCCTTTGACACGATTGACCAATAGTGTCTTAATTCGTCGTCTTGAAATCACATTTGGTATGACTGGTACTCCCCTTTCTTGGCTGATGTCCTATCTTACTGATAGAGTGCAAACAGTTGTTGTCATTGGCCAGAAATCAGCCCCTTCTCCACTTTCCTTTGGCGTTCCCCAGGGCTCAGTCCTGTGACCTATCGTCTTTCTTTTGTACACTCAGCCTCTATTTGATCTTGTTGCCAGACATTCAGTTGATCACCACGCCTTTGCAGACGACAATCAGCTGTACAAAGGAAGCACGATTCAACAAATCGTGCCCACTGTTGAAGTGTTAGAAGGCTGTATTGCCGATGTGAAAACATGGATGACCCAAAACAAACTTCAGCTGAACGATGCTAAAACAGAGTCTATGATTGTAAGATCGCACAGATGTCCTCTACAATGTTCACTTCCTACCACTATTCATGTTGGTGAAACCGATGTAAACTTTGTTTCGTCGGCCAAGAACCTTGGTGTGGTTTTCGACTGTAACATGACATTTTCCAAGCAAGTACTTCAAACTTGCAAATCAGCATACTTTCAGCTGCGAAAGATCGCATCTATTCGCCACTTTCTTACTCCTCAAGCTGCTCTAACTCTGGTCTGTGCCCTTGTCCTCTCAAGGCTAGACTATTGTAATTCTTTGTATGCTGGCTGCCCTCAGTTTCTCTTGGATAAGTTACAAAAGGTTCAAAACTCTTCCGTTCGTCTTGTCTGCAAGGCGAAGAAGTCTGACCATGTTACTCTGCTTCTTGAATCTTTACACTGGCTGCCTATCTCTGCTCGTGTGCAATACAAAATTTGCACACAATGTTATAAAGCATTGTGTGGAACGGGACCTCACTATCTCTCCGATTTGCTCACTCTCTATGAACCTCGGCGACGGCTTCGTTCAAGCGACGACTCTATGACCTTAGAGCCGCCGCGCACCAGCACTAAGTCGTTTGGCGAGAAATCCTTTTCCTTTGCTGCACCTCTGCTCTGGAATGACTTGCCTTCCTCTGTTCGACATGTTGACTCTCTTCCTGCCTTCAAAACCTCCCTCAAAACCTATCTGTTTCACAAGTCTTTCAAAGTCTAAGTCCTGTTTTCCCTTTGGTTTGAGGTGGGACAGAGATCGAGAGTATGTCTGTGTACATGTGTGGGGGAGGGAGGGGAGGAGGGGGGGAGTACACATCTGTGGGTTTTGAATGGGGAGGGAGAGGAATAGGGCAAGAGTGAAGGTGTGTCTGTGTTTGTGTATGTGTGTGCGTTCGCATGATAATGTAAAGCGCCATGAGGGTCGTTTACTCTGCTTGATGGGGCTATATAAGACTCCTTTATTATTATTATTAGGTTTACTCTCCATGAAATGGAGAGTAACCTATTATTACTGCTGGAGTTTTTCTTATTATTATTCTTCCGCCCTATTTTGCACCTCCGAAAACTTCATAATTAATGTTCTCAGCAACCGCTGGTCGGATTGACAGGAAATTTTCATCAAATGATCGTCTCGGCTCCTATAATTTTTTAATGCTAATTATGACGTCATAGGTCACGTGGTGTGGGCGCCATCTTGTAAAACAAATTCAACTTTTCCCCTCTGTATCTCCGAAACGGCTCAATGGAAAAATTTGAGGAATGGCTCATTCTAAAGAACTCTTCAATAGGAACAAAACACATGTGTATCGAGTATATTAAAGATGCTAACGTTAAGAGGTTAGAATTCGTCAAACAAAATATTTTCTCCCCCGAAAATGGGATTTTTTCCCCAGATGCTTAGTTTAAAAGAAAAACTCAGATTGAAAAAAATTTCGAAGTCATACGTCACATGGTTCGGCCGCCACCTCTTTTTTCGTGAAAAAACACAAAAAACCCGTTTTCTCCGCAACGGCTGAACGGATCGAGCCCAAACTTGGCATGCATATTCGCATACCCATGACGAACAAAAAAGTTCGGCACATAGCCGATGTGTGGAGGGGTGTGCATGTGGTGGGAAGGGTGTGGGGGTGTTTGTGTGTGTGTGGAGGGGTGTGCGTGTGTGTGTTTGGGGTGGGGTGGGGAGATGTGTGCGTGTGTTTGTGTGTGTGTTTGTGGATGTGTGTGTGGGTGTGGGCGGGTGGGTGGATATGTGTGTGTGGAGGGTGTATGTGTGGAGGGGTGTTCGTGTGGGGGAGGGGTGTGGGGGTGTTTGTGTGTGTGCATGTATGTTAGGGTTGGGGGTGGGGGTGAGGGTGTTTGTGTGTGTGTGTTAGGGGTGGGGGGATGTGTGTGTGTGTGTGTGTGTGTGTGTGTGTGTGTGTGTGTGTGTGTGTGTGTGTGTGTGTGTGTGTGTTGGGGGTGGGATGTGTGTTTGTGTGTGTGTCAGGGGTGGGGGGATATATGTGTGTGTGTGTGTTTGTGTGTGTGTGTGTGTGTGTGTGTTGGGGGTGGGGGGATGTGTGCATGTGTTTGTGTGCATGTGTTTGTATGTGGGTGGGGGGCAGGGGGAATGTGTGGGGATGTGTGTGTATGTGGGTGGGGGGCAGGGGGAATGTGTGGGGATGTGTGTGTGTGTGTGGGGGGGGGGGGGGGAGGGTGTCGGGGGATGTGTCTTGGGGGGAGGGGGATGTGCGTTTGTCTGGATATGTATGTGCGTGTGGGGGGAGGGGTGTGCGGGTGTGTGTGTGGATATGTGCGTGTGTGTTGGGTGTGGTGTGTGTGTGTGTGTGTTTGGTGGGGTGTGCATGTGGGGGGAGGGGGGTGTGTGTGTGTGTGTGTGTGTGTGTGTGTGTGTGTGTGTGTGTGTGTGTGTGTGTGTGTGTGTGTGTGTGTGTGTGTGTGTGTGTGTGTGTGTGTGTGTGTGTGTCGGGGTTGTATCAAAGGGGGTTGTGTCAAAGCATGTCCAATGAAAGTGGGGTTGTATCAAAAGTGGGGTTGTAGCAAAAGTGGGGTTGTATCAAAAGTGGGGTTGTTTCAAAAGTGGGTGCGAGTAAACCGGTCATCACTGCCAGCAGTTTTAAAGTGGCAGTTCTAGTTATTATTATTATTAAAGCATGTGGTGACATGGAAAGAACTGGGAAGTGGCCCTGTGCTGTGTGCAGGAAGGGTGTCGGAGTGAACTCCATTCAATGTACAATGTGCGCTGAGTGGGTTCATCAAAAATGTAGTGGTCTGAGAGGGTCATTAACCAGTGTGGCAGCTACATTCAAATGTAAGGTGGGCACAGAGGGAGCTGCAGATGGAGGAAATGTTGAGTTGGATCTTGGAGGCGGCGTGAAGCTGGAAGGTGTGAAAACATTTTGCTACCTCGGAGACATGCTGAATGGAGAAGGTGGATCAGACTCGGCAACGGTTGCTTTAGTGAGATCTGCATGGAAGTTTTGGGAACTGAGTGGCGTGCTGATGAGGAGGGGAGTGTCGTTGAAGCTGAAGGGAAAGGTGTATGCTGCATGTGTGAGAAGTGTTATGATTTATGGGAGCGAGACATGGGTAATGAACGTAGAGCAGCAACGAAGGCTGGAAAGGGTGGAAATGCGAATGGTTCGGTTGATGTGCAGAGTATCGTTGAGAGAGAGGAAGACAAATGATGAATTGCGAAAGATGATGGGAATAGAGCCTGTGATTGATGTTGTGAAGAGGAACAGGTTGAGATGGTTTGGTCATGTGTTGAGGAAGGATGAAAGTGACTGGTTGAGAAGAGTGATGGAAATGAATGTAGAAGGAAGTAGAGGACGGGGAAGACCGAGAAAGACTTGGCCAAAGATGGTGGAAGAAGAAATGCGGGCAAGGGGGTTAACAAGGAGAGATGCAGAAAATAGGGCAAGATGGAGAAGATTGTCATGGGGACCGTAAGGCTAACCCCCGCTCTAGCAGGGAAAATGGCCTTAAAATGCATGTTGTTGTTGTTGTTGCTGCTGTATCAATGGAATTTTTTTTCTTGGGGAGGGGTTGGGGGGTGGATTTTGCAAGTATCATGCTCTGCATGACGTCTTCATGTTTATTATTTGTTTTTCTTCAAAGTGTTTGGTTTATCAATATTTTATTTCAATATGTTTTATTTGGCAGAAGTCGGAATATGAAGAGAGAAGTCAGAAGTCATGCATCATTGTGTAATATTTTCTCTTAATGTCTCCTGCCAGCGTCTTTCATCGGTGGAGCTTGAAAGCCACGCCATAAACTTTAACATATCTCTGGAGAGTACTTCTGCTCTGCATGTGACATTAACAAGAGATTATAGTTTTTGTTTCTGTCTCTGCAAGATTGAAGCTCATGGAGGAGCAAGGTGACGGACGGTATCCTCAAGATTGATGGAGGGTATAGTGAAGGACATTGGAATATGGGTGCAAAACAGTTGGTGCAGCTTTGGTGTAGTTGGTGCAACTAAAAGAGTTGGTACAGCTGTTTCCCATAATGCTCTTCATTGTCGATTGGTGGGGCCGCACTTTTGACGTACTACCTCACTTCTAAGCCTCCGTATCTGAACGACACTGTATAAACTTTAGCATATATCTGGAGAGTAATTTTGCTCGACATGTCAGTGTTAACATGGGAGATCAGACTGCGACAATTGGATAGAGAGAACAAAGGAATTAATGGGGAACCAGTAAACCTGCAAGTGTGAGGGTTTGCGCTCGACAGGGAGGGGGGGTGGGGGTGAGGGGGGGAAGGGTTGGGTGGGGTGGTGAGATCAATCACACATGGTGTTTGCATACTTCCTGCTTTACGTCCTGGAAGGAAGGGTGGGATAGAACAGCCTCTGGAAGGTGGTTTCACATCGAGGAGAAGTAATTAACAAGAGTTGAGGTGTACGCTCAGCCTGGATTTTGGAAGTTTAACTTCAAGGTATTACTGGAAGAAAAAGCATTGCACTGGCTTTTGTTTCAATATGCCATACTGTATCATATATTATTGACTAGCTGAAGTACCCGGCGTTTCCCAGGAGGGGAGAGGGTTGGGGAAGGGGAGAAGGGGGAGGGAGGGGTTGGTGAAGGGGAAGAAGAGGGGGGGGGGCGGTCAGGAAGGAGGCCCATGCGTCGAGTGCTTTAACCTCAGTGTTGCCCAGGTAAAAAAAGCAAATTGTAATACCCTCTGTCACAATCACCAGGTGGTGCTACACCGTACACATTTACATAGAGAATTATGCCCTCCCCGCCCCCCCCCCCCCCCACACCCCACCTCACGTGAGGCCGCGGCAACATAGCCGATGTCACCCCCACACAAATTTGTATTTGTACCCTGAGTTTGGAATTTGTAACTTAAAAGATGTGGCCACCGTGCATAGAACATACAAAGATGGATGGATGGATAGAGAGATAGATAGAGAGAGAGATAGATAGAGAGATAGATACTAGATAGAGATAGACGGAGAGATAGAGAGAGAGAGAGAGAGAGATAGAGAGATAGATACTAGATAGAGATAGACGGAGAGATAGAGAGAGAGATAGAGATAGAGAGAGAGATAGAGAGAGAGAGAGATAGATAGAGAGATAGATAGAGAGATAGATACTAGATAGAGATAGACGGAGAGATAGATAGAGAGATAGATACTAGATAGAGATAGACGGAGAGACAGAGAGAGAGATAGAGAGATAGATAGAGAGATAGATAGAGAGAGAGAGAGATAGATAGAGAGATAGATAGAGAGATAGATAGAGAGATAGATAGAGAGATAGATACTAGATAGAGATAGACAGAGAGATAGATAGATAGAGAGATAGATAGAGAGATAGATAGAGAGATAGATACTAGATAGAGATAGACGGAGAGATAGAGAGAGAGATAGATAGAGAGATAGATACTAGATAGAGATAGAGAGAGATAGATAGAGAGATAGATAGAGAGACAGATACTAGATAGAGATAGATGGAGAGATAGAGGGAGAGATAGAGGGAGAGATAGACGGAGGGATAGACGGAGGGATAGACGGAGGGATAAATAGATGGAGGGATAAATAGATGGAGGGATAGATAGATGGAGGGATAGATTGATAGATGGAGGGATAGATTGATAGATGGAGGGATAGATTGATAGATGGAGGGATAGATTGATAGATGGAGGGATAGATTGATAGATGGAGGGATAGATTGATAGATGGAGGGATAGATTGATAGATGGAGGGATAGATTGATAGATGGAGGGATAGATTGATAGATGGAGGGATAGATTGATAGATGGAGGGATAGATTGATAGATGGAGGGATAGATTGATAGATGGAGGGATAGATTGATAGATGGAGGGATAGATTGATAGATGGAGGGATAGATTGATAGATGGAGGGATAGATTGATAGATGGAGGGATAGATTGATAGATGGAGGGATAGATTGATAGATGGAGGGATAGATTGATAGATGGAGGGATAGATTGATAGATGGAGGGATAGATTGATAGATGGAGGGATAGATTGATAGATGGAGGGATAGAATCATAGATGGAGGGATAGATTGATAGATGGAGGGATAGATTGATAGATGGAGGGATAGATTGATAGATGGAGGGATAGATTGATAGATGGAGGGATAGATTGATAGATGGAGGGATAGATTGATAGATGGAGGGATAGATTGATAGATGGAGGGATAGATTGATAGATGGAGGGATAGATTGATAGATGGAGGGATAGATTGATAGATGGAGGGATAGATTGATAGATGGAGGGATAGATTGATAGATGGAGGGATAGATTGATAGATGGAGGGATAGATTGATAGATGGAGGGATAGATTGATAGATGGAGGGATAGATTGATAGATGGAGGGATAGATTGATAGATGGAGGGATAGAATCATAGATGGAGGGATAGATTGATAGATGGAGGGATAGATTGATAGATGGAGGGATAGATTGATAGATGGAGGGATAGATTGATAGATGGAGGGATAGATTGATAGATGGAGGGATAGATTGATAGATGGAGGGATAGATTGATAGATGGAGGGATAGAATCATAGATGGAGGGATAGATTGATAGATGGAGGGATAGATTGATAGATGGAGGGATAGATTGATAGATGGAGGGATAGATTGATAGATGGAGGGATAGATTGATAGATGGAGGGATAGATTGATAGATGGAGGGATAGATTGATAGATGGAGGGATAGATTGATAGATGGAGGGATAGATTGATAGATGGAGGGATAGATTGATAGATGGAGGGATAGATTGATAGATGGAGGGATAGATTGATAGATGGAGGGATAGATTGATAGATGGAGGGATAGATTGATAGATGGAGGGATAGATTGATAGATGGAGGGATAGATTGATAGATGGAGGGATAGATTGATAGATGGAGGGATAGATTGATAGATGGAGGGATAGATTGATAGATGGAGGGATAGATTGATAGATGGAGGGATAGATTGATAGATGGAGGGATAGATTGATAGATGGAGGGATAGATTGATAGATGGAGGGATAGATTGATAGATGGAGGGATAGATTGATAGATGGAGGGATAGATTGATAGATGGAGGGATAGATTGATAGATGGAGGGATAGATTGATAGATGGAGGGATAGATTGATAGATGGAGGGATAGATTGATAGATGGAGGGATAGATTGATAGATGGAGGGATAGATTGATAGATGGAGGGATAGATTGATAGATGGAGGGATAGATTGATAGATGGAGGGATAGATTGATAGATGGAGGGATAGATTGATAGATGGAGGGATAGATTGATAGATGGAGGGATAGATTGATAGATGGAGGGATAGATTGATAGATGGAGGGATAGATTGATAGATGGAGGGATAGATTGATAGATGGAGGGATAGATTGATAGATGGAGGGATAGATTGATAGATGGAGGGATAGATTGATAGATGGAGGGATAGATTGATAGATGGAGGGATAGATTGATAGATGGAGGGATAGATTGATAGATGGAGGGATAGATTGATAGATGGAGGGATAGATTGATAGATGGAGGGATAGATTGATAGATGGAGGGATAGATTGATAGATGGAGGGATAGATTGATAGATGGAGGGATAGATTGATAGATGGAGGGATAGATTGATAGATGGAGGGATAGATTGATAGATGGAGGGATAGATTGATAGATGGAGGGATAGATTGATAGATGGAGGGATAGATTCATAGATGGAGGGATAGATTGATAGATGGAGGGATAGATTGATAGATGGAGGGATAGATTGATAGATGGAGGGATAGATTGATAGATGGAGGGATAGATTGATAGATGGAGGGATAGATTGATAGATGGAGGGATAGATTGATAGATGGAGGGATAGATTGATAGATGGAGGGATAGATTGATAGATGGAGGGATAGATTGATAGATGGAGGGATAGACTGATAGATGGAGGGATAGATTGATAGATGGAGTTATAGATTGATAGATGGAGGGATAGATTGATAGATGGAGGGATAGATTGATAGATGGAGGGATAGATTGATAGATGGAGGGATAGATTGATAGATGGAGGGATAGATTGATAGATGGAGGGATAGATTGATAGATGGAGTTATAGATTGATAGATGGGGGGATAGATTGATAGATGGAGGGATAGATTGATAGATGGAGGGATAGATTGATAGATGGAGGGATAGATTGATAGATGGAGGGATAGATTGATAGATGGAGGGATCGATAGATAGATAGATGGAGGGATCGATAGATAGATGGAGGGATCGATAGATAGATGGAGGGATTGATAGATAGATGGAGGGATAGATAGATAGATGGAGGGACAGATAGATAGATGGAGGGATAGATAGATAGATGGAGGGATAGATAGATAGATGGAGGTATAGATAGATAGATGGAGGTATAGATAGATAGATGGAGGTATAGATAGATAGATGGAGGTATAGATAGATAGATGGAGGGATAGATAGATAGATGGAGGGATAGATAGATAGATGGAGGGATAGATAGATAGATGGAGGGATAGATAGATAGATGGAGGGATAGATAGATAGATGGAGGGATAGATAGATAGATGGAGAGATAGATAGATAGATGGAGAGATAGATAGATAGATGGAGGGATAGATAGATAGATGGAGGGATAGATAGATAGATGGAGGGATAGATAGATAGATGGAGGGATAGATAGATAGATGGAGGGATAGATAGATAGATGGAGGGATAGATAGATAGATGGAGGGATAGATAGATAGATGGAGGGATAGATAGATAGATGGAGAGATAGATAGATAGATGGAGGGGTAGATAGATAGATGGAGAGATAGATAGATAGATGGAGGGATAGATAGATAGATAGATGGAGGGATAGATAGATAGATGGAGGGATAGATAGATAGATGGAGGGATAGATAGATAGATAGAGGGATCGATAGATAGATGGAGGGATAGATAGATAGATGGAGGGATCGATAGATGGAGGGATAGATAGATAGATGGAGGGATCGATAGATGGAGGGATAGATAGATAGATGGAGGGATCGATAGATGGAGGGATAGATAAATGTAGAGATCGAGGTATTTTTGCCTTTCATAGGTATAGATTACATCGATCCATAATGGGATGTACATGCAATGCATCATGTTCAACAGCTTGCAGCACTGCATCATGTGTCCTAACCTCAGTATTGAGGCCTTGTGGAGTGAAATCTCATTGTAAAACTGCAGGTTTTATTTGCAACACTGGCCACTGCATCACAGAGCATGCCATTATTTGAAGAGGCAATTAATGCTGATGGCCTTTCAGCACAGGCCAGTTGTTGTTTAATTCCTCTTCCTCCTCTCTCCCCTCACTCTTCTCCCCTTTCCTCACCTCATCTGCATCAATACATTGCGTTCTAAATTTAATGAGTGATGCTCACATGCCCGGTCAACTGAACCAACCCTCCAAATCTGCATCGTGCACAGACGAAACCAGGTCACCGTAAAAAATGCAATTTCAAAGCTGTCATCTGAATGAAATTTGATGCTTTTCTGATTTGGGAAGTGGGGATAAACAGACCTTTCACGTATATTGTATTTGCAAGGGCAGATCGGAGTTATCCTGACATGTCAGACACCCCGAGCTTTGCCTCAGGCCTTCGGGGCTGAATCGAAGATGCTGGGTTGTGCTAATGGCGTTTTCATTGCTGCTCTAATCTCTGCACTGCATCTCATCACCTCTCCCACAGTTGTTGCTGCGTCTCCAGGGAACAAAACAAAAGACTTGAGGCTGCTGCACTGCTGTGCATCTTCGTTGCAGCTTGGTAACTGCAAAAAGCAGTTACGGACCGCGAAATCATCTCGGCCGTTTCACCTCAGGGTGAGATGTGTGGAGGAGAAGGGAAACTGTTGAACTCAAACCAGGGAAACCATCCTTTTGACTACGTACGGTAACGGTACTACGTACGTACGGTACTGCCTCGTGTCGTAATCTCGCCACTCGTTCCGAGGCTTTGCATTTTTTTTCCCCCTGACGAATGGCTTTAGCCTCGCTTCCAGTTAAGCTGATTTTGGATTTATTTTAAGTCCTTCACGGTGCCTTCTGGACGAACCGGCGTGCCTTTTCACATGCAAACACCTCGCTCTGGCCCATGCTGGCAGAGAGATTGGTGGTGCTTGAGAATATCCCCACACTGGTTAGGCCAAGGGCGTTCCCACGCCATCTTCAGCCTCACAGCCTTCCTCTGTGCATAAACCACTATCTATTAATAGCTTCACCTTCACAGCATCCAAGCTGGGAACTTGGGCCACGCAATAGATACTTTTCAAGGCTTTTGTTATTTTCTTCCTTCCTCGCTCATCTTGATGTCGTATTGCTATGAACTGGATACGTGGTAACAAGAATATGTACAATGATAATTTTTCGAAATTTCTGTAACGGCCCTTTTTGGGGGGTGGGTGGGTGGAGGGGGGGGGGGGGTGGAGCTGGGTGGGGGCGTAACCTCTCTCCCCCCTCCCCCATATCATCTCTTAACCTATTGCATGTAATAAATGTGCACCTGTTGTGTGGAACCACCATCTGCGCAGTCGCTCTAATTGTAATGCCAACCATGCCCAGGTGGTTTGTGAGAGCTTATTGGTTTCAATCAAAAATCCTAGTCATTGCACACAGTTTTTGCACATACTAGAATGCCACTTCAGCAGTAATGTGAGTGAGCACGGAGCCAAGAGTCGTTTGCTTTTCGCTGCATCCAAACTGATTACAAGCCGCCTAAGCCTCGCAACTGCTCTGACTTGCAGTTTCCCACTTGCAGTGCGTCATGGGTGTAGTTAATGGCTGTTGGCTGTCTGCACAAGAACGGAAATCTAATTTTGAGTTTTGCCTGGACCACATTGAACTCATCTTGGGTGGTTCCCAAGTTAAACGGAATACCAAATTTAGTTTACTCTAAACTGTGGCTAATTTTGGATGAGGAATTGGGACAATTTTTGTGTGGGAGTAGACTACAGGGATCTGTACAACATTTGGAGTGTCTGTGATAAACTGTCTGGTGATGCAATCCAGCTGGGTTACAAAGGAATGACAATTATGAGATCATTTACGAAGTCTGCATTTCAACACTAAAACCTGCTGGATGAATGGTTTATATGAATATGAATGAATGATCGTTTTAAGGCCATTTTTCCCCACTAGAGCGGGGGTTATATTAGCCTTGCGGGCCCCATGACAATCACGGTTCCCTGTTTGAGGCAATGTTTTTATGGCCGGATGCCGTTCCTGACGCCCACCCTTAGTCGCCTCTTGCGATGCGCAGGGATACGGTGTACCTATTCTAAACCGGGGTACACACCGGGATCATTCATCCCAGCAAGCTGGTACTCAATTTGCCGACCTCGGAAGGATGACAGGCTGAGTCAACCCCCCTAGCGTCAATTCAGCGATCGACCGGGATTCGAACTCAGGATCCTAAGATCCCAAGCCGACACCCTAACCGCTAAGCCAACACCAGGCTATATGGGGAGTATATATTTATTTTTTGAAAAAAAGCATCCTTTATTATAGAAATGATGATTATATTAAGTAATTAGATGCCATTTGTGCACTTTTGAAATTATTGAAGTACATGATTCAAAGCGAGGTCAAACTTGCTTTTTTCATGGAATGCAAATCTTCGGCGTCATGCAAATGATCAAAAGGGAATTTCAGACTTTAAAATAACTGGTTTTGTTTTATTTTATTCCACTAAGTATGTTATTTTTTGACAATGCAAGTATGAGTAGTTAGTTTGGGTATGGCTGGGTGATTCCATACATGTGTATTAGTTGTGGTGTATGTGAGACGTCTCATCAAAAGGTGAATGTGCTCTCAGTGTTTGTTCATTCCTCATTCCTCACTCCTCGTGTTCTTAACATTTTATGCAAACAGTTGGACAGCCATTATTAACAATTAGAGGTTCCTTGTTTAACTCGTCAGCATGAATTGACATTTTATGCAAAGAGTTCATTAAAATGTCGTGTTGTCCATCAAATATAGCTGGCTTCTCCATGAAAAAAGGTTTTCTTGGGGTGGAATAGTGTTATTTGAACTGGGCGTCCCGTGTGCCGACGGGAGAGCAAGGGCGTGTGGGCTTTGCATTTTGTTTTGCCTTGCATCTATCATATAATGCAGTGATGACTCCATCAAATTTAAACACTCAACATGCTCAAATTACCTTATGGGTGCCTAGATGTCATTTGTTTCAGTCATTTAACCCTTTGTAATGTGGTTTGTTGCCTTCCCATCCCTGATTTGCTAATAATGTGAATACACACTATTTATTTACAGAAATAATATCCAACAAAAAATATTAACAGCAGTTAGAGGCATGCACTGTTAGGTTTCCGAAAACAATTTCAGCCTTCACAAAGAAAGGGAAAAAAATCAAACTGATGCAAACAAGTACAATCTGTTGCTAACTGTCGGGCAGAGGAAAATAAAGACCAGGATTCAAGAAAAAGATTAATGAGCAGTTCCCGGCACAGAAACCCAAATTTTTGATGCCGGACAGCTGTGATTGTATTCTTGGGAAAAGCATTTGAAAGGAAGGAAAACAATAAATAAATAAATTTTATTTTGCTGACTGTTGTCCAAGTTGTTAGTCTTTCAAGTCTTTCATGTAAAGATTTTGGCCCAGATCGACTGTATGAATAGATAATGGCAAAACAAATCAAAACGAGATGGTATTCATGGAATACTTACCTTGCACAGTCAACTTGGTGCGAGCCAAATTTTCTGTTTTTGAAGATTTTTTTTTTCTTTGATCCAATATGGCTGCCAGACCACGTGAGCGATAACATCATAAATTTATATTCTTTCATATAATTGTGGCATAGATCACGCTCAAATTTCAAACTGATCAGACCGTGTTCTCCCTGTCGAATTAAAAAAAAAAAAAACCAAAAAAAAAACCACCTTTAGAGGCCATTTTTTCCCCGCAAAGCGGGGGTTGGCCTTTTTCGGGAATCGTGGTTGTTGTTGTTTTTCGGTCCCCTTTTTGAAGCAATGTTTTACGGCCGGATGCCCTTCCTGACGCCAACCCTTTTTGCCGCCTTTAACGACAAACAGTGAGCTGGTACTCAATTAGCCGACCTCGGAAGGATGACAGGCTGAGTCAACCCCCTGGCGTTAATTCAGCAATCGACCGAGATTCGAACCCAGGATCCTTGGATCCTAAGCCGGCACCCTAGCCGCTAGCCCAACACCATGTCGAATTATGATGTCATAATTAAGGCACCAATGACGTCATCGTTAACAGCACTTATTCCCCATGCGGAGTTATTTACAATGAGCCACATTTCATTTTTTACCATGAAGCAGTTTCAGAGATATAGAGGTGTGATGTTTTTCCAAGATGGTGCCCATACCACATGACCTTGTCAATCGGACTAACAATTGCAGAGAAAAAAAAATCATAATGATCGGATCAAGTGTTGTACTTGTCGAATTATGTCATCATATAGAAGGCACCAATGACATCACCATTATCATATCTGATTCCCCATGGGGAGTACTTGACAACATACCATGTTTCAATTTTATTCCATGAAGCGGTTTTGGAGATATAGAGGTGCAATGTTTTTTTATTTTTCCAAGATAGTGCCTGTACCACGTGATCTGTGACGTCATTAGTATCATTAAAAAAATTCTACAGGAGGAGGCGCAACTATGGTCAATTTTGTGCATCAGACTAACGGTTTCAGATAAAAAAAAATTCATACTGATCAGATCAAGCATTGCACTAGTCACATTATGACGTCATATTGAAGGCACCGATGACATGATTATTAACAAATCTTATTCCCCATGGGGAGTCTTGACAATGAGCCATGTTTCAATTTTTTCCATTGAGCTGTTTCAGAGATGCAGAGGTATAACGTTTTTCCAAGATGGTGCCCATACCATGTAACATATGGCATCATAATTTTGAATAAAAATATTCTACAGGAGGAGGTGGTCCTATGGTAAACTTTCGTGTCAATCGGACTAACGATTGCCAACAAATGAATTTTAATAATGCAGACACACACTAATCTATATTATAATAGCCGTAGATGATTCTGTCTGTCTGTCTGTTGGGTGTCTGTGATTTATGGGATGTGTTGGGATTTATGGGATTTATGGGACATGAGATGTGCATGGAAGAAGTTTTGGGAATTGAGTGGCGTGCTGATGATGAGGGGAGTGTCGTTGAAGCTGAAGGGAAAGGTGTATGCTGCATGTGTGAGAAGTGTTATGATTTATGGGAGCGAGACATGGGTAATGAACGTAGAGCAGCAACGAAGGTTGGAAAGGGTGGAAATGCGAATGGTTCGACGGATGTGCGGAGTATCGTTGAGAGAGAGGAAGACGAATGATGAATTGCGAAAGATGATGGGAATAGAGCCTGTGATTGATGCTGTGAAGAGGAACAGGTTGAGATGGTTTGGTCATGTGTTGAGGAAGGATGAAAGTGACTGGTTGAGAAGAGTGATGGAAATGAATGTAGAAGGAAGTAGAAGACGGGGAAGACCGAGAAAGACTTGGCTAAAGATGGTGGAAGAAGAAATGCGGGCAAGGGGGTAAACAAGGAGAGATGCAGAAAATAGGGCAAAATGGAGAAGATTGTCATGGGGACCGCAAGGCTAACCCCCGCTCTAGCAGGGAAAATGGCCTTTAAAATGCATGTTGTTGTTGTTGTCTGTTGGGTGTCTGTCTGGGGTGTGGTTTGCAGAGTAGCTCCACCCATAGCTCCACCCATTGCTCCACCCATTCTGGGAGTGGCTTCATATAATTATAAACAAATATCCACCATTTTATTAACTCGCATAGCTTTGAGGCCTGTTTTGTAGGCCCCGTGGTGTCTTGCTCTCTCCCAGTTTTATTTCAAATCAAATTCGATATATCATTTCATTTTTCACAGTCGCTAACATAGTTTTAGACTCGGTTGAAAAAAAACGGGAAGAAAATCCGATGAAAGTTGCCGTTTATAGAACGAAATGAATTCTCAAACGCCTGTAACTTCAACTTCAAGGCCATTGAGTCTCTCTCACGCCTTTATCTCCAATCTAACTCACCATATGATTTCATTTTTATCGATGGTTTCAGACCAGACTGATCTGGACAGCTGAAGGGTCAGCAATAATTGAGAACATTCCACACACGCGGGAAAATGCAGAGATATATTTTTTTAAATCGCGTCATGGTGTATCACACACCGCCCAACATGACACCGACGGCAACGTGTCAATATATATTAAAAATTCGCTTTTGCTTTTCCGTTAAGATATATTACTTTTTCGTTTGATGACAGTCGTCACAAAAACGTCAACAATGATGCCGACATATATTTCTTCGTTTTTATTTCGTTCAACATTATTAGCCGGAAGTAAAATATGTTTCAGGAAATTACCGATATTTCTTCGTTTTTTTTATTAGTTATGTGCGCATACACTTTAAATAGGTTTATTTGAAATCTTTAATTTTCCACAAACATTCCACACACGCGGGAAAATGCAGATATATTTTTTAAAATCGCGTCATGGTGTATCATACACCGCCCAACATGACACCGATGGCAACGTGTCGATATATATTAAAAATTCGCTTTTGCTTTTCCGTTAAGATATATTACTTTTTCGTTTGATGACAGTCGTCACAAAAACGTCAACAATGATGCCGACATATATTTCTTCGTTTTTATTTCATTCAACATTATTAGCCGGAAGTAAAATATGTTTCAGGAAATTACCGAGAGATATTTCTTCGTTTTTTTTATTAGTTATGTGCGCATACACTTTAAATAGGTTTATTTGAAATCTTTAATTTTCCACAATATCATTTACTTGCCATTTATCATTTGATGATTACGAGACACTTCCTCTTGAGGATCGTGACAATTCATGCGCTGCGTGGAAACTTCTATTTCCAAAATGAATGAGACGATCGATGAAGAACGCAGACTTGAACAGGATGTAGCAAGAAAGCGAATGAGACGGGCGAACGAGTCCATCGACGAACGTCAATGCAAACTTGCGGGGTCACCCATGGGAATCCCACGGGCATGGATGTGTGTGACATTTCGACATATTGAGTTAGATGCTGCACATTCATTTTTACAAAATGGTTACTGGCAAGTCATCAGATCCAGAAATGGTGTAATGAACACAATTTATTTACGCGCAAGCAAGAAAGCAAGACGGGCCGATTTCTGATTCCGACGGGCCGACGGGCGAGACGGGCCGATTTGGAGCAAGGAAAAGAATGAGACGGGAGAAAAACGAGAGAAACGAGACGGGGAAAGCCGATTGGAGAGGCGAGTGAGGAGCGATTGGAGAGGCGAGTGAGGAGCGATTGGAGAGGCGAGTGAGGAGCGATTGGAGAGGCGAGTGAGGAGCGATTGGAGAGGCGAGTGAGGAGCGATTGGAGAGGCGAGTGAGGAGC
Source organism: Myxine glutinosa (assembly GCF_964187855.1). NCBI lineage: Eukaryota > Metazoa > Chordata > Myxini > Myxiniformes > Myxinidae > Myxine > Myxine glutinosa. Next base: position 306,338,893 of record NC_136261.1, read on the forward strand.
GATTGGAGAGGCGAGTGAGGAGCGATTGGAGAGGCGAGTGAGGAGCGATTGGAGAGGCGAGTGAGGAGCGATTGGAGAGGCGAGTGAGGAGCGATTGGAGAGGCGAGTGAGGAGCGATTGGAGAGGCGAGTGAGGAGCGATTGGAGAGGCGAGGAGTGCTAGGTGGAGAGAGGAGAGTGTCAGGTGGAGAGAGGAGAGTGTCAGGTGGAGAGAGGAGAGTGTCAGGTGGAGAGAGGAGAGTGTCAGGTGGAGAGAGGAGAGTGTCAGGTGGAGAGTGGAGAGTGTCAGGTGGAGAGTGGAGAGTGTCAGGTGGAGAGAGGAGAGTGTCAGGTGGAGAGAGGAGAGTGTCAGGTGGAGAGAGGAGAGTGTCAGGTGGAGAGAGGAGAGTGTCAGGTGGAGAGAGGAGAGTGTCAGGTGGAGAGGAGTGAGGGGTCACATATTATGTGAAATAAATAAATTGTGTTCATTACACCATTTCTGGATCTGATGACTTGCCAGTAACCATTTTGTAAAAATGAATGCAGCATCTAACTCAATATGTCGAAATGTCACACACATCCATGCCCGTGGGATTCCCACGGGTGACCCCACTATATTTCTTCGTTTTTATTTCATTCAACATTATTATCCGGAAGTAAAGGTTCACATGTTCATTTCACGTGTGCAAAAACAAACTCCATTTCACGTGTGCATGGACATGAAACACAGACGGGAAATTGCTTAGAGATATTTCGTTCGAAGCAATTATACACCGCCCCAATAAAATATTTCACCGATACACCGAGCGAATTTCAGCGAATTTCACCGAGTTTCAGGAAATTACCCAGAGATATTTCTTCGTTTTTATTTCATTAGTTACTAGCAGAAGTACTCAGCGTTGCCGGGTGGGGGAGGGGGGAAGGGCATGTACACTTTAAACATGTATATACATGTGTGATGTGGGATATATAAATGTGGGACGTGTGTGTGTGTGTGTGTGTGTGTGTGTGTGTGTGTGTGTGTGTGTGTGTGTGTGTGTGTGTGCGCGTGCATATATGTGTATATATATGTCTGTGTGTGTGTGTGTGTGTGTGTGTGTGTGTGTGTGTGTGTGTGTGTGTGTGTGTGTGTGTGTGTGTATGTGTATGTGTATGTGTATGTATATATATGTGTGTGTGTGTGTGTGCATATGTGTGTATGTGTGTGCATGTGTGTCGATGTACATTTGTCTGTATGTGTTTGTGTGTGTGTGTGTGTGTATGTATGTGTGTGTGTGGGTGTACATGTGTGTATGTGTATATATATATATGTGTGTGTATATGTGTGTATGTGCATATGTGTATGTGTGTCGGTGTACATGTGTGTGTACATGTGTGTGTGTATATGTGTGTGTGTGTGTGTGTGTGTGTGTGTGTGTGTGTGTATGTGTGTGTGTGTGTGTGTGTGTGTGTGTGTGTGTGTGTGTGTGTGTGTGTGTGTGTGTGTGTGTGTGTGTGTGTGTATATGAATATGTGTGTATGTGTATGCATGTGTGTGTGTGTGTGTGTATGTGTGTGTATCCATGTGTGTGTGTGTATGTGTGTGTATCCATATGTGTATGTGTATATGTGTGTATGTGTATATGCATGTGTCGGTGTGTATATGCATGTGTGTGTGGATGTGTGTGTGTGGATGTGTATTTGCGTGTGTATGTGTGTCGGTGTACGTGTGTGTGTGTGTGTGTGTGTGTGTGTGTGTGTGTGTGTGTGTGTGTGTGTGTGTGTGTGTGTGTGTGTGTGTGTGTGTGTGTGTGTGTGTGTGTGAATAAGAGAGAGACCGAATTGTGAGATACAGAAATGAAAAAACGAGGTGTGTGTGTGTGTGTGTGTGTGTGTGTGTGTGTGTGTGTGTGTGTGTGTGTGTGTGTGTGTTATTGTGAAACAGGTGCAGCATCTAACTCAATATGTCGAAATGTCACACACGTCCATGCCCGTGGGATTCCCACGGGTGACCCCACTAGTTTTTAATAATGCAGCAATGAAGGAGCCTGGTGTTGGCTTAGCGGTTAGTGTGCCGGCTTCGGATCCTAGGATCCTGGGTTCGAATCCCGGTCGATCGCTGAATTAACGCCAGGGGGGGTTGACTCAGCCTGTCATCCTTCCGAGGTCGGCAAATTGAGTACCAGCTTGCTGGGATGAATGATCACGGTGTGTACCCGGATTCAGGATAGGTACACCGTATCCCTGCGCATCGTCAGAGCGTGACCAAGGGTTGGCGTCAGGAAGGGCATCCGGCCATAAAAACATTGCCTCAAAAACAGGGAACCATGGTTGTCATGGGGCCCCCAAGGCTAACCCCCACTCTAGCGGGGAAAATGGCCTTAAAACGATCATTCATTCATTCATAATGAAGGGTGGAAATGCGAATGGTTCGGTGGATGTGTGGAATATCGTTGAGAGAGGAAGACAAATGATGAATTTTGAAAGATGATGGGAATAGAGCCTGTGATGGATGCTGTGAAAAGAAACAGGTTGAGATGGTTTGGTCATGTGTTGAGGAAAGATGAAAGTGACTGTTTGAGAAGAGTGATGGAAATGAATGTGGAAGGAAGTAGAGTACGGGGAAGACCGAGAAAGACTTGGCTGAAGGTGGTGGAAGATGAAATGCGGGCAAGGGGGTTAACAAGGGGAGATGCAGAAAATAGGGCAAAATGGAGAAGATTGTCATGGGGGTCCGCAAGGCTAACCCCTGCTCCAGCAGGGAAAATGGCCTTAAAATGCCTGTTGTTGTTGTCGACACACGTATGCTACACGTACGCAACCGAATGCCGAACCTTGCTTTTCGCTTCGTGAGAGCAGGATAATAACTGGAAAAAGCAGGGATTGTAATCACCTTGAAGTATCACACCCCGAGTCTTGGTCTCCTATGGCCAAGAAGAATACCAATGCATGATTGGGTTGAGAAGGATATTTGTATCATCAATAAGTCATCATTAACCCATATGCTTTGATAGGTCTTTCTTATAGGATAGTACTGATTTGGCAGTGACTGCACTGTCTGGTAGTTTATTCCACTTTTCCACTCTCGATGGCTGCAGAAGTATTGCTTGACATCCAAACGACGATGAGCACAGTGCTTTTATTTTCAATAAATCTCCCCTCATACTTGCACATTCTGCTATTTCAAAGAGTAACCCTTCTTATGTAGTGTCTATCTGATGGAAGATGCACTCATTTTGGAGAATGTCTCAACGTCATCTCCTAGTTTCCAATGGTGTCAGGTTCAATCTTTAGTGTAGCTTCATATGGTAGGTGGTTCTTGGGATGAGTTATGTGGCCATCATTTGGAACATTTCCAGTCCCCTTTTATCCTCCTTTAGATGGGATGCCAAGGTTACATACAATAGTCACGGTGTACACAAATAGGGGGAATTGTACAGCTACAATGATTTTTTTTTTTTAGTTCTGTCTGAAATGTTTATTCGTATCGTACAAAGGACAGTTGGCTTTCTTGGGCTGTTGAAGCACATTGAGAGGGGCTTTTAAGAGACTTCTGAATTAACCCTCTCAGATATTGTTCCTCTTCACTCTCCGTGAGCTGATAATTCCCCATGTTGTGTACTGTGGCTTCCCATTACCCATTACTCCACATTCTGGTTTTAGTTTAATTTAATTTGTTATGTTTCATTCCAAGTCTGGAGGTGGTTTGTGTCTTCATGTAGGTTTCAAATTCTTCCTTCGTCCGATACCATGTGTGATACATTGGTGTCCACAAATTTGCTGATCAGTCTCCTGAATGCAAATTTTCATTGTAATGATTCATTTACAGTGTCTTCAGAAAGTATTCACACCCCTTGTCTCTTTCACATTTTGTTGTTACAGCCTGAATTTAAGTTGGTTCTGTAATAGTAAACAAGAAAAAGAGCAATCGGAGATTGCAAACCTTCGCCAGGATGTATTTTCAGTGGGTTTTAAGGCTTTTGTGTTAAAACAAATATGGCGGCCGAACCACGTGACCGATGACGTCATCATTATATTTTTTCTAAAGTAATTTATTCCTAGATTATGCTCAAGAAATTTCATCTTGATCGGATGAAGTTTTGTACTTGTCGAATTATGACGTCATAATGGAGACATATGATATCATCATTAACATATTTTATTCCCCATGTAGAGTTCTTTACAATGAGCCATATCTCAATTTTTTCTATTCATCATTTTCGGAGATATAGAGGTGCAATTTTTTTCGGTTTTTTCAAGATGGCGGCTGAACCACGTGACCGATGACGTCATCATTTTCTTTTTCTCCGCCAGTTTATGCCGACATGGCGCTCAAGAAATTTCATCTCGATTCGATGAAGTTTTGTACTTGTCGAATTATGACATCATAATGGAGGCACCTATGACATCATCATTAACTTATTTTATTCCACATGGAGAGTTCTTTACAATGAGCCGTGTTTCATTTTTTTTCTATTCAGTGCTTTCCGAGATATAGAGGTGCAAAGTTTTTCGATTTTTCCAAGATGGATGACGAACCACGTGACCTATGACGTAATTATTATTTTAGAAATTCTACAGGTGGAGTTGTACCTTCGGTGAAGATTTCCTGTCAATCGGACCAACGGTTGCAGAGAAAATCATATTTATTCTGTGCGGACAAACAGCCAAACAAACAAACTAGAAATCGGTCAGAGACCGAGGACTTGCCGGAATGTACTTTTTTTTTTCAGGGGTGTTGGTTAGAAGGGAATCAGATAAGGTTTGACAGTTATTAGTAAAAAAAACAAATTTTGACCTTGAGTTTGACCTTTTTAGGTCAAAGGTCATGGTGTCAAATGAAATGTCGTATGCAACTTCCTATATGTCAGTAACAGTAAGTGCATGCACATCTCTTGTACTTTTAGAGTTATAGTGGTTTGAAATATATTTTAAATGAAAACTCGACCCCCCTGATTTCACGTTATGGTGACCTTGAGCTTGACCTTGGGCCTAGAGAGTTAAAAATTGGGCACAGTCTATTCCAGGGCAAGGCAAATATGTGTGTAAAGTATGGCGATGCTATGTGCAACGATGTAGACGTAGTACTGCGCACAGACAGACAGACAGACAGACAGACCAACCAACATACTTGCCGGAAAAATTCCGGCACAAACAGACAAACAAACGGACTCAAATGCAATACCCTCTCCTCTGGCGAGGGTAAACATGTATGTGTAGAAATACCAAGAAATAAAAGCTGACCTTCTGTACTCTTGCCTCACATTCATCTTTTGATCTCAAATCCAAATTTTTAAAGTCTATAGCAATAATAACAAATTTGGCTTCACTGTTCCAATACTTATGGAGGGCATGAGATAAAGAAGTATAATGGCCCAAGCACTGATCCTTGTGTGACAAAGCTTGTAATATCTCCCCATTTTTATTTGGTAACTCATCTGATAATGTTCTTGATCCACTGTAGAACTTTGCCACCTACTCCATCTGCTGCAATTTTGGCAATGAGCCATTTGTGTGGAATTGTATCAAAAGCCTCGACCATAGCCATGTACACCATATCAATTTGGATAGCTTTGTCACTTTGTTTAAATAGTAAGGTTTTATAGATGCTTTGGAGAATGGTCATGTGATCGATTTAAAGCATGTGATCGTGTACTGTTCAGGAAGGACATCGAGGGATCATTAACGTCCACCAGCTAATGCTGACAGATGGGCTGACCAGCTTGACGTCCATTTAGGGGATGGCACACATTGAATTCCTCGCCCTGCATGTGGAACACCAAGATGACAATTTGTAGCTGTGGCAAGACTCAAACCAATGCAAGACAGCCCAGAGGGGAGTGTGCATACCTCTTGGCTATCCAACCAACCATAATTGAGTTTTGCTTCCCTTTCCTAATAATTTCCATCATAATATTCCCTGCTTTTTGCCCCCAACTGGGCTTCAGTTTGACTCGGAGCTTATATTTTGGGCCCTGTCCAGTCCATCCTTCCTTCCCTCTGTGCATCTATCGCCTCCACACGAATATGACTAGATGCATTTTTTTGTCATATTTTGCACATTTATGCAATAATATCTCGACATTAGCTTGGTCAAATAATTTTGGGATCAGAGCCAATTGGGAATTTTAGGTTTATTTATTTATTTACTTATATTTTTGGAAGAGGGGGTTTTTATTTATTAAAATCTAAAATCTACATGTTCCATTTTAAAGGTGTGTTTGGGGGCTGTTTCCTTTGATGATGACCTGTATTCTTACTTCTATTCTCGTTCTGCGGAAGCAGTATAATCCTAAACCAAACTTTCTTTTGCAGATTCCAAGAATGTTTCCATACTTTTGATCTCTAACATATGTCCTTTTTGACCTCTTCTCCCTCCCTCCTCCTCTGCCTCCCCTATCCCCCCCATGTCTTTAGGCCTAATCCTGCCATGGTGCTCATCGCTTTGCTTGTCCTTGGCCTATTGGTGTTTGAGGTTTCCATCGCAGACTTGCCAGCTGTGAAGATATTTACCTCAAAAACTCTGCTCAACCACATGGTGGTAGACAGTATTAATACAGGGGAAGTTTATGTTGGAGCAGTCAACTACCTCTACCATCTTTCGCCTACACTGAAATGTTATGAGGAGAGAAATACTGGGCCTCGGAAAGACAGCATCAAATGCTTGCCTGAGTACGGCAGCCATTGTGAGGTGCACCTCAGAAATAGCTCGAACCAGCTGCTTATACTTTGGCCGAAACAGGAGCGGCTCATCGTGTGTAGCTCCTTGCTCATGGGCACATGCATGCAGCTAAATGCTTCCAACATCTCAGATGTTGTGTTCCAGCACAAGGAGCTATCTTACAACCTAATGGTAGCCTCAAGTGATCCCAAAGTACCTTCTGTGGCAGTGATTGTGAACTTGCCAAACCCTCTGGAACCGACTCTTCTAGTTGGCACGGGGAAACCTCTTGCAGAAGACTTCAAACCCATCAGCACTCGCTCTCTCACAGGTGATAAGATATTTATAACCAAGGACAATTTGGAATTGAGAATCCAGAAAGAGACGAATTACCAGTTCCACTTCATCCTGGCCTTTCAGGAAAACAAGCATGCATATGTCTTGTTCACAAGGTTGGCGAAGGATGGCGAAGATAAAAACAAACGAAAAACCTACCTGTCAAGTCTTTGCGTGCCACATCACAACTATGAATCCTATATTGAAGTTCCGCTGTCTTGCGGGGAAAAAGATGTGGCTAAGGATGCTTTTGTTGGTGCAATTGGTACTCAGCTGGCAATGAACATGAATGCGTCTAAAAATGAGAATTATGCGAATGTTACAGCGGACAGTAAGGCATTGTTCGTGTCTTTCATCTCGCACGAAAGTGCAACTGACAAAACTGATACAAAATCAGCAATATGTGCCTTCACACTGCTGCGGCTGGATCTCATGTTGAAAAATACGCGCACAAACTGCTACGATGGAGATTTGGAAAAGGCATTTGTGCAGTATGGAAGTTTGAATTGCAAAGAGAGCACCAGCACGACATATGTAAGTCACCTGCGTAAATTGCTATTCAATTGTGTTCCCTGCAGGGCCCCACCTTTCATTCACATTGTATCTTATGTTATGATTTCTCACTTTATGTTAAGTAGACATGGCATGGTAGTTCATTCAGAAGTGACGTCGTCACCTTTTCTGCCATGTCTCCACTTGTGAGGTGTTCTGAACTATTTCGGCCAAAGCCAGGAATTTGGCATCTCAAGTAGCAAGACTCTCACAATAGATTATTCTGAATCGGCAAAACGTGTGCGTGCGTGCGTGCGTGCGCGTGCGTGCGATGTTTTTTGTGGCGTTCTACTGGAGATTTCTGATGTGGAATGTGATACACCAAAATTATCATCATGATCTCCGAAGTTGATTGGGCTAATTCACTTTAAATAATCCAGAAGAATTCCCATGTTTCTAAATTCATGCCATCTTGAGGTCTATAGAGCAGTTTAATAAGTCCTTCCGTGGCATGGTATTTAAATTACAAAATAAATAACAAAAACAATGATAACATTGTAACAAAGCATATATTAATTAATACTAATAGTATTAACAACAATAATAACAAACGTGTAATCCCCCCAACCCCATCAAGCAGTACAGCATGCTTCAAGGCCGTCAAGACCATTGAAAATTTTGTCCAATGGACCAATGGGCCCACTGGTTCCTCAAAACATGCCAGTTCGTGGTTCTGGGCGTCTGCTATTGGGAAGCATAACAGAGTTTGGATAAAACGTAATCTAGTTTGCCATGCATTACCTCAAAATTTGCTATTGGAGACATGGCATGCGTTGTTTAATCCATCTTCAATTACCATTAAAAATGAATCCACATACAAACTGGCTTGTTGGTCCTTTTCAGGTAAGGAAAGGTGCTGCAGCATCAAAGATTATGTACAAGCAAACCTTCTGAAGGGACGTTGAGTCTTCTGTTCAATCTTCTAGCATTTACTTATTAACAATCTTCTAGCCATCTTGTAGCTTATTAATGTCGAAGATCTCATGGTGTCATTCAAAACGAAGGAATAAGACAATATTCATCAGTATCCTTGCCAACATTCTAAATTGGGCAACTATCGGGGACACCTCTTCATGATGGTTCCACCACGCAAGTTGGGGGCCAAATTTTCCTCATTCTTTCCTGCTGCCTGGATTTGTCAGGGCAATGCAGTCATGGTTAGTGTCGATTGGAACCCATGGACCGACCCTTTCCCTCTTGTCCCTTCTCTCTCTCTTCTCTGTCTATCGCTCTCTCTCTCTCTCTCTCTCTCTCTCTCTCTCTCTCTCTCTCTCTCTCTCTTCCTCTCTTCCTCTCTTCCTCTCTTCCTCTCTCTCTTCCTCTCTCTCTTCCTCTCTTCCTCTCTCTCTTCCTCTCTTCCTCTCTTCCTCTCTCCCTCTCTCTCTCTTCCTCTCTCTCTCTCTTCCTCTCTCTCTCCCTTCCTCTCTCTCTCTCTTCCTCTCTCTCTCTCTTCCTCTCTCTCTCTTCCTCTCTCTCTTCCTCTCTCTCTTCCTCTCTCTCTCTTCCTCTCTCTCTCTGTCCCTCTGTCCCTCTGTCCCTCTGTCCCTCTCTTCCTCTCTTCCTCTCTTCCTCTCTTCCTCTCTTCCTCTCTTCCTCTCTTCCTCATCTCCAGACTTTGAGAAGGAGGGGTACACCATCCTGGATGTGGGGGTGTCTCTGGGTTGCTCCTGTGAGATTGATCGGCTGTTTAAGTGCCGCGGGCTTGTTTGAGAAAACTGTCTGGGGCTATACAACATCAATAACAACAACATTCTAAATTGTTTCACTAACGTACATGGATGGACTAGGTCCTGCATCAGCATCGTAAACAGTCCCAGGAACGATGCAACAAGCAGCCAGATGGTACAAATATGAAAGAGTGCAGAAGAGGAACATGACAAGCGGCCTCACAAATGCACCTTTTCAGAAATATCCCTGATTTATCTCAAAGTTTTGTATTCACCTTGTTGTACTTTTCCTTCCTTCCCTTTACCCTTTTTTGACCTTTTTCTAGTCAGCTGAAATATATCCTTGTGGAGGGGATCACCTTGTTCATCCCATCACAGGCAAGGAGGTGCTTTCACTTACTCCGCTGTTAACGTATGACGGGGTGGTCACTGCAATTGCTTCCACAACTGAGGAACACCTTGCATTCATTTACCTGGGAACACAAGATGGTGATTTGCTGAAGGTGGGCATATTCTTTTCAAATAAATGTCAGCATAAAGGGAGTCATCGAGGTTAAAAATGTTGACATGCTTCTGACTATTGTAGCAGGTGTGAGCTTTTGACATTATAGGGGATGCAAAGGGAGACTAAATAAACAAGCATTCTGAGTATTGCGCTGCAATACATGTCCCCTACCGGCAGTCTGTCGTCCGGAAAACTGTTGGGGAAATTACCAAAGTTCAAAGTGCCATAACTTTGTCCAAAATGATCTAAACGTCACGAAGTTCGAACTTGATCTGTAACTTATCATGAGGAAACGATGTACCAAGTTTGAAATGATTAGCATTAAGAGTTTAGAAAAAAGGTCCGGAAAGCTGTTCTGTGCGTGAGGGACGGACAGACGGAGGGACGGAGTGCAAACCTATACAGTATTCCCCTCCGGTGTACACTGGTAGGGGACTTTTAACTGAGGATCGAGAGGTGCACTAAATGAAGAGATTTGTTAAATCTATTGTTTTTGTTCTTTCTAACCTGTTTTTGCAGTATGTTTAAAGGACACATTAGAGAGAACTTTCAGCTTCACATAAGTGTCTTTCTGTGGTGCGATGTGTTTGTATTGTGTTGTTGGTGGTGGGTTGTTGTTGGTGGTAGTTGTGGTGTTGGTGTTGATGTTTTTTTATTTTTAAGCCTCACCCATTCTCAGAGGAATCAGCGAAGCTATTGTGGTGTTTGTCATTCCGTCCATGCATAGATCTGCTTTATTCGACATCATTCATTCACATATATGATGTATATATACAGTGACATTCTGCAGTTAAAAGCACTTGCCAGGTTCTTATTTTTAATATGAAATTGGAACAAAGTTTTCCAGTTTAATCGTACCAAATGAAGAAATCGCAGCATCTGTGGCCACAGCAAATTTTTTCAATAAAACATTTGCAGCATTTCTCTCAGGCCTTCTTAGTCAGGCCATTTCTCTTAGTCGAGCTGGCCAGTCAAATCATCTGAGATGTGCTGCGTCAAGTCAAGTCATCTGATAAGTAAAGCCCGTTTGGGCTTGACTGCCAGGCCTGGGTGACTTTGGGCACAGTTCAAAGTCGTTTAATCACCTATACTCTGTCAAATAAGTATGAAATGAAAGCCCACAAAATCTTGTTTCTCACAGTCTGAGAGTCCTTTAGGTGCTTTTTTTGCAAACTCCAAGCCGGCTTTCATGTGTCTTTCACTGAGGAGAGGCTTCCGTATGGCCACTCTGCCATAAAGCCCAGGTCGGTGGAGTGCAGCAGTGATGGTTGTCCTTCTGGAAGTTTCTCCCATCTCCACACAGGATCTCTGGAGCTCAGCCAGAGTGACCATCGGGTTCTTGGTCACCTCTCTTACCAAGGCCCTTCTCCCCCGATTGCTCAGTTTGGCCGGGTGGCCAGCTCTAGGAAGAGTCCTGGTTGTTCCAAACTTCTTCCATTTAAGAATTATGGAGGCCACTGTGCTCTTGGGAACCTTCAATGCAGCAGAGATTTTTTGTAGGCTTCCCCAAATCTGTGCCTCGACACAATCCTGTCTCTGAGCTCTGCAGGCAGTTCCTTCGACCTCATGGCTTGGTTTTTGCTCTGATATGCATTGTCAGCTGTGAGATCTGATATAGAGAGGTGTGTGCCTTTCCAAATCATGTCCAATCAATTGAATTTACCACAGGTGGACTCCAATCAAGGTGTAGAAACATCTCAAAGATGATCAAGAGAAATGGGAGGCACCTGAGCTAAATTTCAAGTGTCATAGCTAAGGGTCTGAATACTTATGTAAATGTGATATTTCAGTTTTTTCTTTTTAATAAATTTGCAAAACTTTCTAAAATCCTGTTTTCTCTTTGTCATTATGGGGTATTGAGTGTAGATTGATGAGGGAAAAAATGAATTTAAACGATTTCAGCATAAGGCTGCAACATAACAAAATGGGAAAAAAGTGAAGGGGTCTGAATACTTTCTGAATGCACTGTACCTTTGATGACAATTCAATAAATGCGAAAGTTGATACATGTGGGAAAATTTTATGTCCAGACCGGGAATCGAACCGAGGCCCTCTGGAAAACCGTACCTGTGCTCTGCTATCTGAGTTATCTGGGTGACCCTGACCAAGCATGCAATTTTCCCACACATATGATTGCCACTCTCTTTCACCCCTGCTTCTGGGGCACCCGCCGCCGACAATAGGAGCACCAATGACCTGAACACGAGAGGGTCTTCCGTCCGCTGTTATAAACACCACTGGGGGCGTAGTGAAGCAATTACATGAATGAACAGGATTAAATAATTAAATTGATGTGTGGGATTGGAGGAAGACCCTCTAGTGTTCAGGCTGTTGGTGCTCCTATGGTTGGCAGCGAGTGCCCCGGAAGCAGTGGCAGAAAGTGGTGTGGCAATCGTATGTGTCGGAAAATTGCATCCTCAGTCAGGGTCGCCCAGATATATCAGATGGCAGAGCACTGGTACGGTTTTCCAGACGACCTGGGTTCGATTTCTGGTCTGGACACGTAATTTTCCCACATGTATCAATTTAATTATTTAATCCTGTTCATTAATGTAAATGTGAAAGTAGAAGTTCTGCAGGAAGGGATTTTAAAATGTATTTCTCCCCCTACAATGTAAACCATTGTATGCCGAGGTCATGGAATGAAAAGTTTCACTCACCCTTCATTGTATATTTTGCCAATTTTTAAGTTTTAATGTCGTAATTATGAAAACTTATCTCATGAATATTTCACTCATTTGTGTTGAACAATTTTGTGAGATTAAAAATAAGGATATGAAAAGTTCCTTTTGTAAATATAAGCATTGTCGTTTAATAATAACAATGACATCTGTTATGCGAACTGTATCCCTAATCCGACTCTTGTACCAAGATGTTGTTTTTTTGTTGTTTTTTTTGCATGCAAGATCGAGGCTCATGTAAGAGGGTTCTCCTTTTTTCAAGGAAGCTATCACGTGGTTTGTTTAGCACAATGCTGCCTTCGTCTGTGAGCTTTCTTCACTTTCCATGATCGAATGGCGGCTTCTGGTGATGAACAAAACTGTCGTAATTTGGTGTAATTTGTAGTAAATTTTGGGGAGGAAAATTTATTGATCTAAATGAAATAATAAAAAGATTGCCATGTTGCATGTCATGGTAAAACATTTTGTGTGCGTGTCGATGTGCAGGCGTTCTTGTACAGTACTGAAGTTACAACTGAGACATTGTCCATGGGACGTATAAATTCTGCAATACTGCCCGACATGGAACCAGACCGGAATGGCTCTCACCTCTACGTCATGGCTGGAAAAAAGGTGGGCGTCTCTCGAGATATTTAGCCCAGTCATGCCTTTCTCAGTCTGCAGTGTTGCTGTGGTGGTTGTTGTTGTTTGTAGCTCTTCTACATGCCTCTCCCCTGCACCCCTCTCCACCACCTTTGCTTTGATTGGTCAGCGTTCTTGTGCTTTTCATTTTCAATTCATAGTGGTGGTTGATGTTGGGAGAATGTGTGGAGAGTGGGTGCAGGGGTCGCTGATGCAGTGCCCCAATAGGTGAGCACAGGTATTGGTTTAAGTGGCCGCCAGTAACTCACCTTGGTGTCTTTTACATCCACCAACTAATGCGAGTCGAAGGACACTGAGGGATGGTTGGAATGATACACTGGATGTCTTGTCTGCTTAAAGAAAAAAGCTGTTGCACTTTACTCCACAGAATAGTTAGGGCATTGTTGATGCTATCTATTATGGCAGCAGATTAGGTTGTTTTTTTAAATTATTATTATTATTATTATTATTATTATTATCATCATGAGTTCCCTAACAAGGAACTTTAATGCAAGAGACAGTATGTGAAACGGTTGCCAACCAAAGGTTGTTTGTCCGTGTTCTTTCCTATTAAATGCTGGGCATCAAGCAAGGAAGCAGACATAGCATTTCAGTCTTTGGTGTGATTTGGCCGGTGTTCGAACCGCCGACCCTCCCGAGTCAGAGTGGACACTCTAACCATTACGCCACTGAGGGCAATGTAGATTTGTGTCGGGCAAATTATTTTGACCAATTCGTTGAAATACCTTTGTCCTTTGAGCTATAATATAGGTGAGGGGAGAGTATTCGTTGCTGCAAAACAAAAAACTGATATTGCTTTACCCTACATATAAAGCAATATTGTTTAATCATAGCTTTACCCTATACCCTTTACATAGCTTTATCTAATGGAGCGTTTTGTATCGTAATTTTGAATTGCCACGGGCAGATCACGTTTTCTCTTTTCCTTTTTTTGTATACTTCATCGAGGCTCATATAAGAGCCAACACGTGGAACCTATGATAAAGGGAGCGGGGCACAAGAGACAACAGTAGAGAACAGCGACATCAGGAGATCTGTGGAAGAAAAAAGGCTGGGGTGGGGGTACAGGGGATAGACAAATGTACACCACAGGGACTTTCAGGAAAGAAAACAATTTGAAGATGAGTTTAGGGTGTATTAACGGAGGTAGAAAAGATCAAGGTTTTTGGATGGGGAAAGATAAGAGATGGTGGTGGACAGCTGGTTTGAAAATCTGGACGGAGGAGTGGGATTGAAGAAAGTGTGGGAGCTTGTTCCAGAAGTGGAAAAAAGAGGAATGAAAGAGTGAAGGTGAGCAGAGAGCCTTTATTTTGGCAGTTTCACCAGAAAAGGGTTGCTGACAGCCCTTGTGTGTCCTGAAGGAATATTTTGGGGACAGAGCACAGACAGCTGGGGGAGTCGCCGGAGAGGAGTCGGTGGAATACAGCAAGACCGCCAACCTGCCTGTGGTGAGAGAGTGAAAGGTCCTCCGAATTAGCTTTATCGAGGGAGATACCAATGATTCTGAAAGCTTTGGATTCAACAGCGTGAAGCTGAGCTCGGTGTGAGGCAGGAGCACCAGCCCAGAGGGGAGAGCAGTATTCCACTGAGCTGCGGATGAAAGCTTTGTATGTGGTGAGGAGCTCATAAGTGCCCAGGAAGGACTTTGCACGGCGGAGGATGCCCAGTCGGCGACTGGCTTTGGAGGCCAGCTTGGAAATGTAGTTTTCCCCGGAAAGATCATGGCAGATAGTGAGACCCAAAAGCTTGAGTGACAGAACTTCTTCGAGAGGATTGTTGAGAAAGTAGATGGGAGGGTTTTCCAGACGGTATTTTCGGAGAGACAAAGTGAGAGTGTGGGATTTGTCAGGACTAAAAGTCATGTTCCACTTGTTTGACCAGTTTGTGATTTTATCCAGGTCTGCAGAGAGTGAAGAGGCTGCTGCCTGCCGATCTGAGGGTTGAGATATGGAGTGGCAGAGGGTGGAGTCATCAGCATTGAGATAGAGAGGATTCTCCAGAGTCCTTTGATATAAGAGATCATGAATGAAGACCAGAAAAAGCACAGGGCCCAGAACACTGCCTTGAGGAACAACAGCCTGGACAGGAAGGGGAGATGACAGAATTCCATTTGGAGCTACACATTGATTACAAGAGGAGAGGAGGTCTGCGAGCCAAGCATAGAGATTTCCATGGATACCATGAGAGGAGGGTTTGGAGGGCAGGGTGCCAGACCATATCAAAGGCACGAGATATGTCAAGGGAGACAGCTCTGATTTCCTGTCTGGTATTGAGGACTTCCATCCATTGTTGAGATAGCAGAAGCAGCATGTCCAGAGTAGTGACCTGGTCTGAATCCAAATTGATCAGAGATCAAGCCATTGGAGAAGAGGAAGGATTTAATATCAGAAGTGATGATGGATTCCATGACCTTGCTGATAATTATTGGGAGCAGGCTGATTCGTTTTTTGAAGGTCTGTAGTTTAAAGGATCTGTTTTTGCACCTTTTTGTTTTCTTTCTTTGTTTTCTTTCTTTGTTTTCTTTATTTACATTCTTCACCTTTTTTGTCTTCTTTATGCATTACATTTTCTGCATATCCATGCTTTACTTCTTTATTTATTCTGTTTTGTTATTGTTTCTTTATTGAGGCATCTCAATATTATTATTAGTATTAGTATTAGCCTGGTGTTGGCTTAGCGGTTAGGGTGCCGGCTTGGGATCCTAGGATCCTGGGTTCGAATCCCGATCGATCGCTGAATTAACGCCAGGGGGGTTGACTCAGCCTGTCATTCCGAGGTCGGCAAATTGAGTACCAGCTTACTGGGATGAATGATCACGGTGTGTACCCCGATTTAGAATAGGTACACCGTATCCCTGCGCATCGTAACCAAGGTGACCAAGGGTTTGCGTCAGGAAGGGCATCCGGCCATAAAAACATTGCCTCAAACAGGGAACCATGATTGCCATGGGGCCCGCAAGGCTAACCCCTGCTCTAGCGGGGAAAATGGCCTTAAAACGATCATTCATTCATTTTCATACATTGTTATTGTTTCTTCCTCTGCTTGTATTTGTGCATAGTTTGTCACATTTTTGATAATATACTATTCTTTCACCATTTTGGTTGACAATATTTTCTGTGCTGAGCAGATCCTCCATTGTGTTCACCCTGTGGATATTCAGATCCCAGTAACAAGATTGTATGTTGGGAGAGATTCACCAAACTGGATGACAACTCATCCATGTTTCCCTAAAATAGCTCTGACGCTATTGTATTTTTTTTTTTAAAATGTCGTATATCGTAACTTTCCTTCATCGTCATTGTAAGATTTGGATGAACTGGCAAAGCCATTGTGTTTGGTTTATCAGAATTGTGTTGCAAGTCAGAGGCGTGATATCTCAGGAGTTTTCCACATTCATGACTTTTCCCCACAAATGTCCATTTGCAGATAATGCTTGTTGAAACGCAGCACTGCAGCGAGCACACGGACTGCATGGCCTGTATAGAAGCACGTGATGCTTCCTGTGGTTGGTGCTTATTCGAGGGCAGGTATGATTGATTGATTTCACGTGTGCGATCAAGATTTTAATTTCATTTTATTATCGCGTCTTGAGGCAGTAACTCTTGATACATTTTTGCCATTGTTGTGAGTATTGCTGTGTTGTGCTGCATATCACAGGTGTACTCGCCATTCCGATTGCCCCAATACGTCCGACACTCGTTGGCTGTGGAGCTACAATCGCCATTGTCTGCAGCCAATCGTGACACCGAGGAATGCCAGTCGGAATGCAAAGAGCGAGGTGTTTCTCATGAAGTCATTGCTGCCTTCATTTAATTTGATTTATTGTTTTCATCATTCGACTCTATTCTTTTATACACTGTGGTGGCCAAAAATATTGGCACCCTTGCACTTATTTCAAAGAATGCATCATTTCTTCTAGAAAATTGTTGAAATTAAAAAAAAAATTTGGTATCCACATATGTATTTCTTTGGTTTGCAGTGAGGGAAAAAAATAATTAAAAAAAGCTGACAAAATGACTAAATCTTACCTTATTCCACACAGAAATATTAAAATGGCCCGGACAATATTATTGCCACATTTTAGAAGTTGTTAGAAATAATTAGATTTCAAGCAGGTAATTCTTCTTTACTTTGGAATTGAACTCACCTGTGGTGAGTTGCAGGTGCCTGCAATATAAATATCACTCATTCAATCAGTTTGAATAGAGAAAATGAGTCATACTGCTATTTTGTGTCACTGTGTACCGCAATGAGCATGGAGAAAAGAAAGAAAACCAGATAATTGTCTGAGGAGGTCAGACACAAGATTGTAGCCAAGCATGGACAATCTGAAGGCGACAAGTCCATCTCCAGAGACCTTGATGTTCCTGTGTCCACCATACGCAATGTTATCAGGAAGTTTAAGGCCCATGGCACTGCAGCCAACCTCCCTGGATGTGTCCGCAAGATAAAACTTGATCTAAGATTGTAGCAAAGGATTGTTCGAATAGTGGAGAAAGCACTTCGAACAACTGCCAAACAGATTCAAGCTGACCTTCAGACACTAGGTACGACAGGTTCAACTCACACCATCCGTCGCCAACTCAATGAAAGGGGGTTCTATGGTCGGAGACCCACGAGCACCCCATTGCTAAGAGAGACATAAGAAAGCCCGACTGGAGTTTTTCAAAAACACACCTGAACAAGCCAAAATCCTTATTAGAGAATGTCCTGTGGACAGATGAGACCAAATTAGCTTTTTGGTAAAGCACATCATCTCTATGTTTTCAGAAAACAAAATGAAGCCTTCAAAGAAAAGAACACCTTCGCTACAGTCAAACATGGTGGAGGTTCAGTGATGTTTTGGGGTTGCTGCGCTGCCTCTGGCACTGGGTGCCTTGAATGTGTGCATGGCATCATGAAATGAGATTACCAAGGAATTTTGGAGCACAATGTTCAACCCAGTGTCAGAAAGCTAGGTCTCCGTCGAAGGTAATGGGTCTTGCAGCAGGACAATGACCCCAACCCCGCTTCAAAAAGCACCCAGGAATGGTTCAAGACCAAACGCTGGACTGTTCTGAAGTGGCCAGCAAAGAGTCAAGATCTAAATCCCATTGAACACCTATGGGGATATCTGAAAACAGCATTTGGGAGAAGGCACCCTTCAAATCTGGGAGAACTGGAGCAGTTTGCACAAGAAGAGTGGGCCAAACTGCCAGTAGAGAGGTGTAGGGAGCTCATTCATGGCTATAGGAAGTGCTTGACTGCAGTTATTTTGTCCAAAGGTTGTGCGACCAAATATTAAGTCTCGGGTGTGAATAATTTTGTCAATGCCATTTCTTTTTCTTTTCTGATTTAAAAGGATATATTAAGTTCTGAATCAAAAACAAAGGTTCTGTAATATTAACAGTGAAATACAAAATTGTGGAGGCAAAATGCCTTTGTCAATTTCAACTTCTTTTTGAGAAAATTGGGAGTTATTTGAAAAAAAAGTGCAAGGGTACCAATATTTTTGGCCACGACTGTACAACATGTTACATTTTTTTAATATATTTTTTTAATACTGAATCGAGGCTCGTGAAAGTGCTAAAAAGCTCAATTCACTAATGAGCTGAATTTCCGTGGTTTCTCCTGTTAATTCGATGCCACATTGTTGCACAAAACCTCCATATGCACCTTAAAACTATAAACCAGTCTATTTCGGTGCACTGTTGGATGAAGGCCTAAATTCATAGAGTGGTGGTTGGCATTCACGCTACACTTGCAAATTCTGGTTTTGCGAGAGTGAGCAGCCATCGGAATCGAATCCACACCGAGTGCAGAAAGCAACAAGCCTTTAACCATTCGGCAAAATGGGCAGTTCTCAAAAGGCACCCCGTTTGCAAAGAATCGGTCATTGTTTGCCTTAAAATTTGATACCGATTTGTGTTAATCATTGAATTTGCTGCCTTTGGTTAGCGGTGTAGTTGCCCATGAAAATGGCTTACGTTATGGTTACCCGTGGCATTAACCATGTTCATACCTCTCGTGTCTGTTTGCACCAGATACCGTATCTGCTTTTGCCAATTGATGAACCACGCCTTAAAAAAATTTATGATCCTTGCTGTTAGCACTTTATATTCATGGTGCTGTCATTGTAGTTCAGACCATGATCATTGTTTGAAGATTCATTGGCCTCTGTCACCTTGACTAACTGCTATGTGTGTGTGCATTTAACGTTACAAAATTTCTTGCCAAAACTATCAAATTAAACTTTTTTACAAGTTGGCCTGTTGGTGTTCCCATCTGAACCCCTGGCTTATTTTTATGGTACAGGGAACCCAGGTTAGAATCCCAACATGCCGTTTCTTTGTCTATTGTCGACTAAAGTCGATGATTTTAATGCATTACAAGCATAGTACCCCTTTTTTTTTTTTTTTAAGACATATTTGTCCTCATGATTTATCTCCAAGTTCTTCTGCGAGCCTTCAATCAAAATAAAGTGTTTTAGGTTTAGAAAAAAAACCACACATGTAAAAGTCACAGCATGAAAATTACAACAGTACTCAGTATATACGATATATGTACTCAGTATATACAGCGAATATGATTGCCAGGCTGAACTTTTACGTTTTGTATCCCACTGATATGCCGTATCTGTATCTGGACCTGAACCAAAATCTAATCAGCTTCGTCTTGTCTCCTATGCAACTCATCCACCAAGTTTGTCCAAATCTATCCACAATCTTTTGAAATATCGTGCATCAATATCGTTTTTGGCCCTATCTCAAAATGGTGACGAATCACTTTCAAAAATTCTCAATTCAGATTCGGATCTTCACCAAAATTGAATCAATTAGTCCTTGATGCACACCCAACCTGTCCTCCAAGATTCGTCCAAATCCATCCATAATTTTTTTGAGATATCATGCTCCATGTTGTTTTTGGCCCCATCTCTCAATGGTCAAGAATCACCGACATTTTTGTACCCGGATCCAGATCTTCACCAACATCTAATCTATTGGTCCTTGGCACACACCCAACCTGTCCACCAAGTTTGGTCCGAATCCATCCACAATTTTGAGATTATCCTGCACAGACAAACAGGGGTGAAAACAAAACCTCCGTCTAAGTTCGGTGGCGGAGGTAACAAGGAAGGAGCACTTGACAGGTGACTTGACAGGTTTATTTATTTATTTTTTGTACACAAAGTCGAGGCTCGTGTAAGAGCCAACACATTAAACACAAAAAACATAAACGGACACATAAAACATACAATAAAGGGAGTGGGAGACGAGAGGGGGAGAGAGCGAAGCACACACGCACAATAACAGTAGAGAACAGGGACGTCGGTAGATCTGTGGAAGAGAGAGGGCTGGGGGTGGGTCTATGGGTACACGGTATAAAACAATTGGACACTACTAGGAATTTCAGGAATTATGTCGGAGATTGAAAGAGGTGGATTTTAGGTGTATTAACAGGGTTGGAAAAGATCAAGGTTTTGAATGTGGGAAGATATGAGATGGTGGTGAACAGAATTATCAACACAAAATGACTTCCAAAAATACAGAATATGAGTTGGAATGTAGGACCCAGTCCACCCTCAGCCTATATACTATGTTCATCTTCCTGTGTTCATGAAATGTGTTTCTGGTCCTGCAACGTTGAGATGGACAAATGTGGTTGTGCACACTGCAGCAAAAAAGTAAAAATTGCAGCCTTGTCTATTAAACGTTCTCAGTTTTGGAATCTAGTCTGACTTACGAGGCATCCATTGTTAGCCATAACCAAATGAAGCTATCTCGCATCATGCCTTATTTTTTGTTGACAGTTTTCTAAGGGGTGAAAAGGGGTTGGGGGAGGAGGAGGTCAAAATAGGATTTCCAGCTCTGAAGAAAATGTCTGGGAAATTGGTATTCCTGACTATTGATCCATCTCTTAAGGTTTAGGATATACATTTGTGGAAGCACTCCAGCACGCACAGAATTGCCATTTTGGCACAATTAATCGCTGCAAGTTCACATTGACTACTGCAACAAATTTGAAGAATTTGAGAGTTGTTTATTTTGAGGTAGTTTATGTCTCCTTTCCATTTTCCATTGTGAAAGTTGTCATTTAAATACCTTCTGTTATTAACATTGCATAATGCATCTCACATTGTATTTTGACAGAGCACTTTCACTAGAATTACGACAATTATCAATTTTCCCACATCATAATGCAAATTTCTCTTTAGCTGGAACTGCAAGTGGATGGGCTGCCTGATCCTGACAAAAAGGAAAACTTCCGTTGCTCCTTCAACAATATTTCTACACCTGCTACAAGAGTAGGGACGTTGCTCAAATGCAATACACCAGACACAGATGCTATCCCCTGGAATACTAGTAAGTGGTGCTTAACGTTAATACTTTAACCGAATCATTAATACTTTACTATTTTGAAATTTTTGCAAGGGCTAAATGAAGTTGAGGGTTAACCTTATAGAGGTAGCCATAAATATCTTCCTGAACCCTCTGTTAGTGCGGCGGGGCTTTGGACATGGTTAGTAACATTGCCAGAGGTTTGAGATACCCTGCCGCCCTAACGGAGGGTTAAAGATGAGTGTAGCGGAACAAAAGCAAAAACACACTTCCAACCATCTTCATAGTTGAGAAACGTTTTAGGGCTGCAAGATAATGCATGGTGATGTGGACTTTTGGGATAACTTGTTTGATGCTTCCTGCTGAACACTTGATTCATGGGACAGTGATTGATTTTATACACATTGTGTTGATCTGCCCGTCATATGCATGCACTTGCTCTGGTTCTCTTTCCGAACAACGTGTGCACTGTTGCACTTGTTGCTTTGAGATTTGCAGATTATAGAATTTTATTTGTATCGAGGCACGTGGAAGAGATAGTCCTAGTACACTGAACGGATGAGGATGCAATCGGGGAAAGAGAGAGGGGGGAAACACCAACAGCAAAGTTGAAGGCGAAGAAAGAGGAAGGCAGACAAACGATGAGTGTGGGGAGGAATGGAAGGCAGGAGATGATGCATGGGGTGGGTGGGCAAGATGGATTCAGGAGGAATGAATGAATGAATAATCCTTTTAAGGCCATTTTCCCCGCTAGAGCGGGGGTTAGCCTTGCGGTCCCCATGATAAAACAAATAATTGATCACCAGATTTTAAAAAATTCAACAAATGGTTGTTGGCCTTCTCCAAAAGCCTTCTCTCTTGTGTGATGACAGATGCAGACATTGTCATTTTGGACCTGGTCGTTATGTATGGACACATTCGTATTGGCGCCACCAACTTCACTTTTTTCGACTGCTCCGCCATTGTCAAGCTCAACAAACAAGCCCCGTGAGTTTCTACAATCTTCGTTTTTTTACAAGACTATCCTGCTTCTGTCCCTGTTTTTTCTTCATACATAAATGCAAGTCTTTGTAACAAGATCAAGACTCCAGCTTTGGGAGTTGTTTTTGTTCATTGTGTGCATGTGTGCGTGCGTGTGCGCACAGATGCACGGCTTGCGTTGGTAGTCCATGGCCATGCCATTGGTGCGTTCTTGATCATCGCTGCTCTGCCACTCTGCAATGTGAGGGGGCAGTAATACACAATGAACAGGTAAGCATTAACCTGTCAGGTGGATCTCTAAATGGCAGGGCTGATCATAATCTTAGTTTTGTGACCTATTTGAGGACATCCACTTTTTAAAAGAGATGCAAAGGCACTTGTGCTATTAAAAGTCTTCCATTAGGGAAAAAGAAGACACATCCAACTCATTGAATTTGTCGCTGAACAAAGGCTTGGGTCAAACGTTCAGACATTCGATGAGTTGAAAACTCAACTCTGAATGTGCTTTTGCTGCTATCTCAGGAATGATTGGATGCTCTCAACCTCAAACAAGATGTTTTTGCCATTTCCTTGGACCTATCTCAGGCATTTGATAGTCTGTCATACTGCTTTGCTTGCCAACTTCTCTGCCCTGGCAAAGATGGCTGCCTTCATTCCTAGATTTCTGATGTCCTCAACCCACAATCGATGTGTTTCCACCAATGTAACCCTCTCCTCCCCTTCCCAGTGGAGGCCCCAAGGCATTGTTTTGTGCCCAATCTTGTTCCTCATTTGTATATATGAGCTGAAGGGCCCATCTACGACAGGCACTTCAGCACTGTTTTTCTCAAACAGCTCATATAACCATGTTCTGTGATTGGTGCATTACTTAATTAGTTTCAAATTAAATTATTTTCTCTGCAGATATATCTTTGCAATTGAAATTGAACTTCACTTTTTCATCCACTTTTGGGCTAGCGCAACACACCACCACCAGGGGGCTCTATATCAGCGACATGCTTATATACCCACATATGTGACAGCTGCATTATAGTCAGAAGACGACCTCTCTGATGCTCTGGAAAGCCCTCTTCCTTTTTTCAGATACCTCCACATTGTGTTGTACAATACCCCCATCCCTCTGCAAGGCAGATAGAAGTTGAATCTCTCTCTCTGCTGTTGTGGAAATGATTAGCCTCTCATCTGATAAGTGGAACATGTTCTTCAATCCTGGAAAATCTCAGTCTCACCCTATCGCTATGGAAGCATTATCAAACGAACCCACCTATCTATTTTCTTGGTCATACATTGGAAGAGGTTCAGTCTCTTGAGCTTTTAAGTGTCACCATCATCCAAAACCATACCTTTCCTGGGCCGACCACATAGCAAAGCTGGCCTCCAAAGCCAACTGCAGAATGGGCATACTCTGTCAATCCAAGTCTTTCCTTGGAAAATCGTAGCTACTCAAATCTACAAGACCTTTTTCCATAGCTCAATGGAATACTGCTATCCTATATGGGCTGACACCCAAGCATTACTTCTGGCTACTGGATTCTGCGGAATATAAAGTTCTCAAAATTATTGCAATCTCCTGTGATGTTGAAGCACAAGGCCTGTTGCTCTCTTCACAGGCAGGTCGTTGGTCATTGGTTGGTTTCGAAACTTGGTGGACAAGTTGTGTGCGCGACAAGGAAGAATCGATTCGATTTTGGTGAAGATCTGAATTCGGATTCGGATATGAGATTTATTTAATTTTTAAGTGATTCGTCACCATTGCGTAATAGGGCCAACCAGGTGGAGGTATGCTCTCTACTGAGTGCCGTTCTAGTTGGTTTCTGTTTTCATCTATTCTCCAGTGCTGAATTCATCCATGGGGGGAATCGTTCTCACGTGACTGTCTCTGCTCTCTCAGTCCTCTGATCCCCCCGATCAACGCCAGGATGCACACATTTTTACAGTAACCACTTCTGGTTAAATTTCCAAAATGCAGACTGCCTGCACACCACAACGCTTTTGCTTCTCGCTTTTCCCATGTATGAAACCACCTTCCAGAAGCTGTTCTGTCTCTCTTCCCTCCAGGATTTGAAGCAAACAATGTACAGCCATCTCTTGTCTTCCCCAATTCTGACCGATTGTCTTTGTTACCCCCATTAACTTTTCCCAACAACCATTTGACATCGTTTCAGTCTTTCTTCCCCTCCCTCTCCTCCTTTCCTGCTTATTCATTCCCTTGACGTCTGTCCCTCTGTCAGTTCTACCTTGAGCTTCTACTTCCATGAGCCTTGCTCCCGTACTTTTTTTTTTTTTTTTTAACCACAGTGATCTTCACGTGGTACGATGCATGACACATTCGCCAAGCCTTGATATACTTTCCGAGGGAGTTGGAGTGGAAGGAAGGAGGTCAGTGATAGAGGGTGGGGATGGTGGTGGTGTGGTGGTGGTGGCTTATGGTTGATGCATTGTCTGCAAAAAAAACCCTCCAAGAACTATAATGTCGTCTCAACACAGTTCAGACTTGAGCCTTTGTCCATGCGAAAAATTCAACGTTTAAATGTGCCTGATTTCTTTGTTTTGTTATTTCCCAACGACATCTTAATTATTTTTTGATTAAATGTCATATTTATCAAATCATTCCCATTTCGTATATTACCAGTAGAGGGAGACGGTTTCATAATATTTATGTTTGCATTCCACTGTTTTGGCTGATTTGATGCAAATTCCGGATTGGTTCATGATGTGACATCACTTGGCCACAACCCATTCAGGATTGTGCAATCGAGTTCTGCGCCGTTACACTTTCGTACTGCAATTATGATTGCATTGCGCGATATATACGCAACCATTTTGAACATGCCTACTACCTGCCCTTTCCTTTAATGCAATAAACGTAATTGGATCACTGGTAGCTGTCACCTTAGTTGAAACTGAATTGGGCAACTTACTGTACATGTTCCTTGTCTGACTGCTGCACAGCACAATACTCAGTTGCATAATAATCTTGAACATGCCTCGGTGATTTCCATGTTTTCCTCTAATTGATTCTGGATAATCATGGAAACCATGCTATTATAGGGTGAAGGGAGCGTGGGAATGTGGGAAGGGATGGGAGGAACCTAAAAGCCCTTTAAGGCTCGTTTCTGCTGAGCATTGAGGGGGTTCCATGAGGCCGAGTGGCAAAGAGGGAGAACGCCGTTTTACTTTGGCCGTCAGCACCGATTAACCGGAATACAAGGCTGAGCTCAGCAAGCTTCTTAAGCCAGGTCGGCAAGGTTGTCCAATCTGTGGGGTGAGCATCCATGGGCGATCCTTCAGCGAAGGCAAATAAGTGAGGAATTTTTCCAAGTGAAATTGAAAGAATTCCTCCTCCCCAACATGACGAGCATCGCGCACGATACCTTGTACGGTGCCAAAATTGATCTTTCACAGCAGCAAAATGCAAATGCACCTGAAATTATTTGATGGAGCCCTGGTCCCATACACAGTAAATTTATTGACCTTATCAGTCACTAGGCCCCATTAATGCACGGTTTAAACGGGCCTTTCGTGCCATGGAAATTACTCATCGGTTTAAGGTGAATGTAAATGTTGTAATTTGTTCATTGTCATGTTTAAAATGAAATGTTCAGTGTTGTTTTAAATGACACTTTGTTTGTTGCTTTGTGACTCTAATTTTACTTTTTCATTATTTCTGATGTTGAAAGCAGTCAGAAGTTGTATTGTGCTTATAATCAATAGGTAACTTTGTTCTTCTTTTTTTTTTTCTCCTCTCCTCGTCATCTTTGTTTCTTTTTTTTCTACTTTGCTAATGTCTTGTTTCCTCATCATCTCTGTTGTCATCTTGCTTGTTTTTTTCTGCCATTGAACTTGTCTGCGCTGGGGTTTCCCCTTGCAACCTGTTTTTATCTCACCAGTGGCAGTTTGTAGAGCAGCCCATATCTCCACCTACCATCAGCCCCCTAACATTGTATAACCTGTCTCCCAGTAGCTCTATGCTCACACCTTCTTTGGATTCTACCACAGCCACCTTTATATACTCTTACATTGCATCAACTCAAGCTGAAAGCAAATGGCCGACCTCCTCTTTGGTTCCATCCAGCATCAATTTGGCAACGTCTTTCACCATTCCTCCACCAAGTGCCTCCGTTACCATCTTGTTTGATACTGCTAACCCAGACTCACAATTTTCCAGTACTTCTCTCCCACCTGTTTCAAATACACCCTTTCTACCTATTTATACACCTGTGCATCCCATTTCCACCATGGCATCCCTTCCCCCTGCGGCATCCCTTCCCCCTGCAGCATCCCTTCCCCCTGTGGCATCCCCTCCCCCTGCGGCATCCCTTGCCCCTACAGCATCCCTTCCCACCATGGCATTCCTCTCCCACGCAGCATCCCTCTCCCCCGCTGCATCCCTCTCCCCCGCTGCATCCCTCTCCCCCGCGGCATCCCTCTCCCCCATGGCATCCCTCTCCCCCACGGCATCCCTCTCCCCCGTGGCATCCCTCTCCCCCGTGACATCCCTCTCCCCCGTGGCATCCCTCTCCCCCGTGGCATCCCTCTCCCCCGTGGCATCCCTCTCCCCCGTGGCATCCCTCTCCCCCGTGGCATCTCTCTCCCCCGTGACATCCCTCCATTACAGAGCATCCCTCCTGCCCACGGCATCCCTTCCTCCCATGGCATCCTTTCCCTCTGCAGCATCCCTTCTCCGCACGACATCATTTCCCCCCGTGGCATCCCATCCCCCGGCGGCATCTCTCTCCCACCACTTGTCTGCCTTGCCCATCATGCCAAATTCTACTTCTTCACTGCCTCTTTATCCATCAGCATCCATTTATCCACTGCATTTTCTTGAATCTTTGCGACCCTCTGCCATGCTTTTCCCTTTGCCACATCCTTATTCTGCCCCTGGCCTAACTTCCCGGCCTGCACAGCCTGGCCGGCTCACCAGCATGCCTCTCAGATCAGGCCGTCTGAATGTGAGTACTGTACCTCAAAATATTGCCATCCTGCCTGCTCGAGTTCACCATGGATTCTAACCATCGCCATGCTCTAACCCCTCGAGAACTTATCATACCCACTCCAAATCCCTTTGCCTTTTCTCCTTTGCTTTCTCCCGACCATCAAATAAATTCGTCTCTCGGTCAAGGTGAAGTTCAATTCACTGTCACAGCCCTTACTACATCATCCAATCTTGCTCCTTGTATTGCTGGCCCATTTCTTTTCCTTCTTTCCTGCCTGCTGTCCCAGCTTTCCATCCTTACCTTTTGACCTGCTTTGCAATTCCAACTGACCTCTAACTATCAAATAATTTGGTCACTTGGCCTGCAGTAGTTGTAGTACTGTACTAACAAAAGGATTAAATCATTGTTGTGATTCATAAAAGTTCGCCTTACTGGGAAAATGGTCACAGACGGTCACAGACGGTCACAGACGGTCACAGACGGTCACAGACGGTCACAGACGGGTCACAGAATGGTCACAGAATGGTCACATGAATTTCTGCAATAATAAGCATCCAAACTTTGACAGCACTGAAAAGTAATTTTAAAAGGCTTCCTTGGTATTGGGTGCCACTTGTGCATGAATAAATAAAGGAGAGCCTTCTTCACTTCTTTTCCCATGCTTTTGCAAATCTCGAAAGTCCTGTTCCTTGTCAAAGGGATTTAAAACTTTTATAACTATATATATATCGATGTTTCTCGAAGTTTAAAATTCATTTTCGTTTCCCGCAGCCTTCTTACCCAACCATGTATGGATCCCCTAAGTTGTGTCCGAAGCATGTCTCATCCATCGAGGCTCTTGTCCAAATTTGAGCAAATCCCAAGGATGGAATCCGAAGCATGCATATATTAAGTGTTCTCGTCCATTGACACATTTATATTTTTGCGTTATAATGCATGCGTTAATCCGTGGCTTTTCCATCGTTTAACGTTATGTGACTCCAGTTATGTAACGTTATGTGACTTATGTGACCAGTTCAAATCAAAGGTGAACTGGAGTCACATAAGTATATCTGTTTGATGGTGATGTTTATAAGGTTTTATAACTTACCTTTGTCATTTTTGAGGGGTATAGTCATTAGGTGTATTTATTGAAGCATTTCAATTTGGTGCATGTATCGGGGTTACTTGCAACCAACATCACTTCATGTATGAACTACAGTGTTATGGTAACAAGTGAGGATTTCTTTTTTGGAACAGGGGCAATATATCTTTAAATAAGGCAAATATGGCAGAAACTGTGACGCTACTTCCTCCAATATGCTCCATACAAACCCTTCCTACCCTACCTTACCTCTAATGTTAACTCTTGATAATTAAAATATAGGAATTTTATCTTAAAGGTTCTAAAGGGTATAACTAGGTCTATAGGATTTTATGGATCTAAAGGATCTTAGTGGATTTGAGAGAGTTTTAGGGGTCTAAAGGTTATTAGGGGGTCTTAAGGTTCCAAAAGGTCTTCGGGGTCAAAAGGGTCTTTGGGGTATTGAGGATCTTAGGGGTCCATAATGTCTTGAAGGGTATATAGGGTCTAAAGGGCGTTTGGCGGTCGAAAGAGCCTTTGGGGGTCGAAAGGGCCTTTGATGTCGAGGGGGTCTTCGGGGTTTTTATGGTCTAAAGCAGGTGCTGCCAAACCCGGGGTCGTGACCATAACTTCAAAAAGAAACCCCTCAAACTCGAGGGGTTTTTTCTGGGAGGGGGCGGGGGGAGGGGTGATTTTTCACGTCAAAAGCATTTTCTCTGACAATTTTTATCGTAGGTACTGGTACCATTTGGGTCGTGAGGCGAATGTCATTTCAAATTGAGTCGTGGACAAAAAATAACTTTGGGAACCACTGGTCTAAAGGGACTTGATGGTCTTCAAGGGTCTTAAGGATACTAAGGGATCTTAGGGGTCTAAAAGGTCTTGGATGTTTTAGGGTCTCTGGTGTCTTAAAGGGTGTTGGTGTTCTAAAGGGTGTTAGGGTTTTCAATGGTCTTAGGGGTCTCAAAGGGTCTTTGGGTTTGAAGGGGTTTTAAGTGTCTTAAGGTATCTTAGGGGTATTACGATTTATAGGGGTATTTTAGGCGTTAGTGGTCTTAATGTGTCTTAGGGTTGTAAAGCATATTTTAGGTCTTAAAGGGTCTAATGTAATTGATGCACACGGTCACATTATTTGTGGACAGACAGACAGACAGACAGACCCAAATGCAATACCCACTCCAGCGAGGGTAATCTGTGTTCTTTCACATGGAAGCCGATCCACATTTCTGCTGCTGTATTTTTTGAGCAAGAGTCCATAATGCTACAGTCTCGAATAATGAAACGTGCAGAAAGCTCTGGGGCAAATATAGGTCAATGGACATGAAGTAGGTTTGGCACAAGAACTGGATCCACAATGAAAATGACTTGTGCCATCAACATTCACTGTAGTATCTTTATATTTCTATGTCCTTTAAGGACATTAATGTCTTTTTTCTTTTTTTTTATATTTTGATTTTTTTCATTTAAATTTGTTTTCCCATTTTACTTGGTTCAATTTTTTCCTGTAATTTTCATCATCGTAATGATTTTCTGGAAGTTCTGAGCAGCGCCAATTAAAGTCACATAAGTAAATATGATCTAGTCTCCAACCAGTCCATTGGCATAATTTTAGTAGGTGAATCTTTTTTTAAATTATTATTATTAATGGTGGCTTAGCCTGGTGTTGGCTTAGCGGTTCGGGTGCCGGCTTGGGATCCTAGGATCCTGGGTTCGAATCCCGGTCGATCGCTAAATTAACACCAGGGGGGTTGACTCAGCCTGTCATCCTTCCGAGGTCGGCAAATTGAGTACCAGCTTGCTGGAATGAATGATCCCGGTGTGTACCCCGGTTTAGAATAGGTACACCGTATCCCTGCGCATCGTAAGAGGTGACTAAGTGTTGGCGCCAGGAAGGGCATCCGGCCATAAAAACATTGCCTCAAACAGGGAACCATGATTGTCATGGGGCCCGCAAGGCTAACCCCTGCTCTTGCGGGGAAAATGGCCTTTTTAAACGATCATTCATTCATTCATTCATTCATATTATTGCCCAATTGCTTTTGTATTCTTATTGCAGTCATGAGTTTCTGGATGCTCCAAGGGGAGCCCAATTAACAGTAAATTAGCACAAGTGAATGGTGGTGGGATTTGATTTGCTACCTCTCAAAATGATATTATTTGGTATACCTAAAAAGAATAGTGTCAACATGAATTGAAACAAATGCGAGGGTAGTCTCTGAAACGGTGGCATGCAACCCGGCGATGGTGGTCTAAATAACACCCTGTTCTAATTGCGAGAGTTGACTATAACTCCTCCCATCCTTCTCTCTCAAATTACCCGGCCTCCACCCCTCCAATCTCTCCTATCCTCTCTCGTCTTCTTTTTTATCAATAACTCGTCCATACTTTATTCAAAATAAATCAAATAAGTGAATGAGTGGTCAAAAAAGGTACCACTCCCCTTGCCCTCATCCAAGAGAAATATTTTTAACGTTGTGATAAATATTAAGCATGCTCCACAAGAAATGTGATTTAATCTTGAAAAGAAAAATAAACTTGTAAAATCTAAATGCAGTACTTCATTTCTCATCGTGTTAGATTCATCGGTCCTCTTAACATCTGAGGTTTAGTCTAATTTTATGTTATCAAAGTCTCTTGTTAAATTGCTTTGCTTTATTTATTTCTGTATATGCTTGTTAATTGCGAAAATCTAAGATTTTTCAAGTACCGGTATATTGGTTGGTCTTGTGTGTTATTCTGTCTGTCTGTCTGTCTGTCTGTCTGTCTGTCTGTCTGTGTTAGTTGCCTATAGGTCACAATTTTAAACCGATCTTTACAAAACTTCACCAAATGGTGGAGTTGGCCATAAGAAAGAAGCCTATTGATTTTGATGTCAAAAGGTCCAACAACTCAACATACGCCAAAGGTCAACAATTTAAGGTGGAATTTCTAAAATCCTCAATTTTCATCCAATTGACTTGAAATTTGAAGAGGATTTGCATATCAGGTCACTTGATTCAACCACCAATTATTTTTAGGACTAAAGGTGAAAGTCAACATTGGCCAAATTTCTAAAATTGTCAATTTTCATCTGATTACTTGAAATTTGAAAATGGTTTGCAAATCAGATCAATGAATTAAACCTCCAATTAGTTTTGATGTCAGCATCAGTCAAAAGGTCAACATAGGCCATAGGTCAACAACAAATTTTAGGGATTTTGCCAATTTATCGTCTTATGCACAATATATTTACTTGTGGAAATGAAAGAATTTTTCTTGAATATTGGTTGGTCTTGCTTTTTTATTTAAAATTTAAGTGAAGCCTTCAATTTTCAAACTTGTAAACCAGATTGTTATATAAATTTGTTTCCAACCTTTATACGGTTGGACTGCAAAGTTCTGCAAAGAGACTTTGGAAAGCAACACTGCATTAAACAAACTCTCTCGCTTGTTTGTAGCATTTTTGTCATGTATAAATAAGAGGTTTAAGAGTGTGGCACCAACCTCTTCCAGGAGTGAATTTCACGCAGCTTCAGGACTGACTGCAGCTGTATCATTTGCTGTATCGCAACTTTGAGAGCTTCATAAAAAAATTTTCGTTTTATTTAAGTGAAAGTTTGTTTCAGTTTCTGTAGATGAGCTGTTGTGGATTTTGTATGCAACATCGATTACATTCTGTTTTCAGAATTCTTCTGCTTCAAATGGTTTGATGAAAGGTCCTGCAGCTTGTCCTCGCATCAGCAGTTTCGCCGAGAACTATCTAATTCCAGCGGAGACCAGCTTGAAGGTCACTGTGATTGCTCAGAATCTCAATTTACTCGTGGAGGTAAGCTGATAAGGAATAACTGATAAGGAATGAAGGTGATGAGGAATAACTTCTGCTTTACCTTGCATTTCCCGACAATTTACATTGTAACTTTATTTTGTGGCCCACTTTTCCAGGTTGCTGAAATCCATTCGGTGTTTTTGGTATATTATCACTGAATGTTTTGGTATCCTGTCATCCGTACGTTAACCATTATGCCTTCTTTTCTCAACCTCCACTCGCACATGTCAACCTGTGAACAGCCAAAGTACCAGTGTGAGTTTGATTCTGAGGTTGGTGGAGATCAAACAACAATTCAGCCTGACGCCATGGCGTACGAGTCAGGCTTCACCAACATTACCTGTAATGCACACAAGGTGAGGTTTGTCGAGCTTGTACATTGTTTGAAACCGACCAAAGATTATTTCGACCATGATGGTTTCTTTTCATTTTCTTAGCTGATGGTAATAATTTGTGTCATACATTGTCTTCATCCACTTGCAAGAGCCATTGTAACCATACAATTTCACTTTAATGTGGCCGAAAAAAAAATCCAAACTGAGATCAGAAATGCTGTTCCTGGTTTGTGAGAATAATAAGCAAATTAATAGAACAATGCATTCTCAGTTGATTGATTGAATGAATGAATGAATGATCGTTTTAAGGCCATTCTCCCCGCTAGAGCGGGCCCCATGACAATCATGGTTCCCTGTTTGAGGCAATGTTTTTATGGCCGGATGCCCTTCCTGACGCCAACCCTTGGTCACACTCTTCGATGCGCTGGGATACAGTGTGCCTATTCTGAGTCGGGGTACACACAGTGATCATTCATCCCAGCAAGCTGGTACTCAATTTGCCGGCCTCGGAAGGATGACTGGCTGAGTCAACCCCCCTGGCGTTAATTCAGCGATCGACCGGGATTCGAACCCAGGATCCTAGGATCCCAAGCCGGCACCCTAACCGCTAAGCCAACGCCAGGCTATTTGATTCTCAGTCAGTTGATTGATCAATCAATCTCAGTTGATTGATTAATTAATTTATTGCTTTATTTTTGTTTGTCTGGGTGCCCCTGTCTATCTTTCTGTCTGTCTACCTTTATACCTGCCATTATAGAGCTCAATTATAGGACTTAATGGTGTATGTTATTTTTATGTCCTCACAAAGACCCCGTGACTACAAATAGGTCAACTCCCCCATAATCGGCATGTAATACCTGCTCCCACACGAAGCAGCGCTATGCTATCATACATATTTACACATAGAGAATTAGCATCTTCCCCCACCCTGAAGCCCTGACTATGAATTTATTTACCACCTAAAACCAACCCCTGCTCACCATGAGTAGAACCAGCGGTTTTCAACTAATTGCGTCCAGTAATGCATAGAAGTCAAACAACCACACACAAACAACCACATGCACACACACAACCTACGATGCACACGTGCACAACATGCCACACACATGTGCACAACCTACCACATACATACATACATACACACACACACACACACACACACACACACACACACACACACACACACACACACACACGCACACAACCTAATACACATGCACACAACCTAATACACATGCACACAACCTAACGCACACACATGCCACAACTTAACACACATGACACAAGATTTATGCATTGAAGATATACTTTTCCAAGCTCAATTCAAGCTGACACCACAAGAAGCCAGGAGCATAACCAATTTGGCTCTGTTTGTGAGTCTCGTTTACATCAGGCAGTGGAACAAGAGGAATAAAACACATGGACACTGCTGGGACTTCCAGGAAAGAAGTTGGTATTTCAAAAAAGTGGATCTGGGGTGAATTAACGGTGGTAGAAAAGATCAAGATTTGGATGGGGGAAGATAAGAGATGATGGTGAACAGCTGTTTTAAAGACTTGGAGGGAAGAGTGGGATTGAAGGGAGCGTGGGAGATTGTTCCAGAGGCGGGAGAAAAGAGGAATGAAAGAGTGAAGGCGAGCAGAGCGTCTTGATTTTCACCAGAAGCAGTTTCACCAGAAGAGGTTTGCTGGTAGATCTTGAGCGACCTGTCGGAATATTTGGGGGACAGAGCACAGACAGAGTTGGGGTAGCTAGGCGGGGAGGAGTCAGTAGAAGATAGAAAGACCACCTACCTGCCTGTGGTGAGTAAGTGAAAGGACCTCAGAATCGGCTTCATCGTGGGAGATTCCAATGATTCTGAAAGCTTTGGTTTCAACAGCGTGAAGCCGAGCTAGATGTGAGGCAGGAGCCCAAAGGGGAGAGCAGTATTCCATTGAGCTGCGGATGAAAGCCTTGTATGTGGTGAGGAGCTCAGGTGTTCCAAGGAAGAACTTTGCACGACGGAGGATGCCCAGTCGGCGACTGGCTTTGGAGGCCAGCTTGGAAATGTGGTTTTCCCAGGAAAGATCATGGCTGATAGTGAGACCCAAAAGGTTGAGTGACAGAACTTCTTGGAGAGGATTGTTGAGAAAGTCGATGGGAGGGTTTTCCAGTCGGCCTTTTCGGAGAGACGTAGTGAGAGTGTGAGATTTGTCAGAATTGAAAGACAAGTTCCACTTGTTTGACCAGTCTGATTTTGTCCAGGTCTGCAGAGAGTTAGGAGGCTGCAGGCTGCCGATCTGAGGAATGAGCTTTGGAGCAGCAGAGAGTGGAGTCATCAGCAAAGAGCTGGAGAGCATTTTCCAGAGAGTCGGAGAGATCATTGATGAAGACAAGAAAAAGCACAGGGCCCAGAACACTGCCTTGGGGAATTCCAGCCTGGACAGGAAGGGGAGATGAGATAAATCTATTATTCAGGGCCACACGTTGACGACGACCAGAGAGGAAGTCCGCAAGTCATACATGGAGAGGAATCTCAATATTTTCGAGAGAAACCCCCCAGACAGTGGACTGACGATACTTTTTTCAACGAACTTTGGGATCGGTCCTCTCGGATGAAAGTAGAAAATAACACGCCGGGACGGGGCATCAAGCTGATCCAAAAATACAACGAGACACTGACGAAAGACGAAGAACAGAAATATTCCTTCTTCGACTGGTGGCAAATCACAGAAAAAAGCTCCCCACTCCATCAAAGGCAGCTGTCAGTTTTTCAAGCGAATGATTGTTTTATGCTTCGTGGGTCCTTTGATTTATGAGTGCAACATGGGGCAACCTCTAAATATTGTTTTTTGTGAAAATGTTTTTGTGTGCTTTTTTATTTACGTCAAAAGAAATAAAAATAACCTTGTAGAAAAAGGAAATTTGTTCTTGTTTTTTTGGACCACCCTAACACACGCATACATGTGCGCACAACCTACCTACCACACACACGTACACAACACTCCTAACATGCGCACGTGCACAACACACCTAACACACATGCAAACAACACACCTAACACATGCAAACAACACACATATCACACAGTCCTATCACACACACACACACACACACACACACACACACAGACACACACACCTGCACAACACACCTAACACACATGTGCACAACACTCCTAAAACACACACCTAACACACACACCAACCGACAACTCAGACGATCCTCAAAAGAGCCTGCAGAGCAAAACTTCGACAATACAAAAACTTCACTAACTGGTCCATGAATCATGAACCTTTACTGAAATGGAAGTGGATACTTTGAGACCTGGGAGGGCTCCATTCCACCTTCTAAAACCCACATATGGAGTTGACAACCAAACACACACACACACACACGCACACGCACACGCACACACACACACACACACACACACACCAGTCCACCACTACATGCTGAAGAGCCAAAGCAATGGACAAATCGACCGCGACGTTTGTCATTGGAATCTCTTGGTATGGTATCAAACAAACATTTTGCTTGTGCACACCGATGCGATCACATTACGCGATACATGTCCTACTTTTCGCTTTACTTCTGATTAATGAGCCTGCAAATTTTGTCCCTCACTTGGATACTTTCGCCTTCCTTTTTGTGGGAAGTTTAAGATTATGAAATTATGGGGAAAAAGTAATTCTTGTTTCAATATAATTTTAAAATCATCACCTCCCCCTCCAATGCCCCCCCCCCCCCCTTCACCCTGTGGATTATGAAATTATGGGGAAAATAATTATTTCCAGCTTTTTCTCCCGAATAATCCTCAGCAAACTGCATTTGTGTGCACAGTTGTGTGTGCATGTACTTGCACTCCTGCTTCTGCACATTTGTGCATTCAGACCTGCCTTTGCCACATGTACACCTGCTTGTCTGCACATGTATGTAACAGACTATTTCCATGTATTCTTGCAAATGTAAATATCCCCATCCCCCTACCTTCGTCCCTGAATTGAATTGAAGAATTGCTGTGCGTAAGTGTGCACATGATTACTAATGAAAATATTTGATGAATTTCATCCCTGATGCTTCAGAAAGCCAAGTTTCAATCTGTTGTAGAGTATAATTTGTAATGAAATTGAATTATTTACACTGTTGCAGGATGGATTACTGGTAACCAATGAAATTTTTCTGTTGGTGGTATTTTGATCATTACAGCTCACCCATGAACTCTGAAAGATTTATATAACCATTACACTCCTGCCTTGTGTGCAGTTTAACTACAAGGCGAAGAACACGGAATTCCTTATTCCTCTGACTCTGCGATGGAAAAAGAATCCCTATGCCATCGTAGACAACCCATTGGGGCTGAAGCGTAAGTGTGCAGTGCTACGTTATCTTCACACCACAGGAAAACCTTAATGAGGATTATAAAGTTCCTTCAAGCTGTCAAATTGAGGAAGTCTCTTTCAAAATGTAATCGAATCGTGCATTGTCTGGAAAAGTTCCAAAACCACGTAGCAGTGCTCAGAAATGTACAGGTGGCCGCAATGTCTTGTCACCCCTTGTAAAAATTGTGCCATTTCCTTTTATCATCTATCTATAATTCCAGTAATCTCTGTGTGTGTGTCTGTGTGTGTGTGTGTGTGTGTGTGTGTGTGTGTGTGTGTGTGTGTGTGTGTGTTTGTCTGTGACCGCTGTTTCTCGACAACCACGGGTCCGATATACTTGAAACTTTCCAGGTATATTGCTGGGGACCTGAGGATGTGCCTTTTCAAGGTTTCATATTAATCGGAGAAGTAGTTACCGAGCTATGGCGATTTATTTACCAAACTCCGCAAGCCGTTCGCTTTGGCTTTGCGAATGGACCAAACCATTTCATGGACCAAACCATTTCATGTAAATAGAGGGGGGGGGGGGGGGTTGTCACCGTACTCGCAAGCCGTTCGCTTTGGCTTTGCGAATGGACCAAACCATTTCATGTAAATAGAGGGGGGGGGATTGTCAC
>NC_136261.1:306381313-306456313 GCF_964187855.1 Myxine glutinosa
GTCCAAAAACTGGGTTACTCTCTATGTTGCCATCCCATTCATTCTCTGTATTCAACAGCATTTCCATATATCTTTTCCATCTTCCTTTAATTCCACCTGGGTCCACAACGATTTGTCCCACTTCATCCTTCAAGCAACTCACCCTCATCACATC
This sequence comes from Myxine glutinosa, assembly GCF_964187855.1. NCBI lineage: Eukaryota > Metazoa > Chordata > Myxini > Myxiniformes > Myxinidae > Myxine > Myxine glutinosa. Next base: position 306,381,468 of record NC_136261.1, read on the forward strand.
ACACCTCTCTTTCGCTATCTGCTTTGCAATCCTGAATACCGCTCTCTGACCCTCTTCCGAATCCAAGCGTTCTCCGAACATTTTCCTCCATGCCTCCTGCGCCTTTGCTACCTCTTTCTTTGCAGCCTTCTTGGCTGCCTTATAACTTTCATGCTCTGCTTTTTCTGCGCCCGTACCCTTTGCCTTCTGCCAATCCTTGAACTTCTTCCTCTTCTCGTCAAATCCGCTTTCCAACTTCATCATCCCACCACCATGTTTCCGAGTGCCTCGGTGGTCCTTCTGTCCATCCACATACCTCACCAACGGCTCCCAACAGACTATCTTTCATTGACATCCAACCACTTTCAAGCTCAACGACATCATCCTCTACCCTACTCAGCCTCTCTTTTAATGCCTCCCTTACTGTCACCTCTTTCAACCTCCACACCTTCATTCTCAGTTGGTACTTCACCCGCCGAGCTCTCCTCGCACCTTTCACCCTTATGTCGCAGACAACCAAGTGGTGCTGTGAAACAGCCTCCTCCCCCGGGATCACCTTTGTGTCCCGGAGGTGCCCTCTATCTCGCCTACGCACCATCAGGTAGTCGACCCACCTGACGTGTATGTAATATTGTAATAAGCTTGTTATCCTCTTTCTTGAACTGATTATTACAAATCAGCTCCATCAGCAAACTCCAAAATCCTTTCACCTTCTCCATTTCTCACACCATATCCGTAACCCCCATGAACTCCCTCAAAACCGTCCATACTCCTTCCCACATGTCCATTTAGGTCTCCTCCTACCACAACAACTTCCTCATCTTTCACGTTTTCCATCAGCTTCTCCATCGCACACCAGAACTTGTCCTTCTCTTCATCGCTCCGACCAACCTGCGGAGCATATCCCGAGATGATGTTCACCAAGAGCTTCCCAATCATTTTCACCATCATCAACCTATCACTCACTCTAGTCATACTCACCACACTGTCTACAAACTCCTCAGAAAACAGGACACCAACACCATTCACGCCCTCCGGGCACCGTTGCCACACAAACTTGTATTTCTGTCCCTGCCTAACCTTCACCATTCTCACACCACTTCCCTTCCATCTCGTCTCTTGCACACAACATATGTCCACTCTTCTTCTGATCAATACTTCCACCACTTCTTCTGATCTCCCTGTCATTGTCCCTACATTCCATGTCCCAAACCTCAGAAACCGATCTCCACTTCGGGCTGTACCCTCCTCATATGTAGTTGTAATTGTCATGGTTCTCTTTTTGAGGCAATGTTTTCATGGCCGGATGCCCTTCCTGACGCCAACCCTCTAAGTCGCCTCTTACGACACGCAGGGATACGGTGTACCTATTCTAAACCAGGATACACACCGGGAAACGTTCAAAACATGGAAATTCTGAGGGGGCGGGGGGGGGGGGGGCGGCGGCGTCAGCACAACACCAGTCATATATATATATATATATATATATATATATATATACTGCATACAACAACAACAACAACAACATGCATTTTTAGGCCATTTTCCCTGCTAGAGCAGGGGTTAGCCTTGCGGTCCCCATGACAATCTTCTCCATCTTGCCCTATTTTCTGCATCTCTCCTTGTTAACCCCCTTGCCCGCATTTCTTCTTCCACCATCTTTGGCCAAGTCTTTCTCGGTCTTCCCCGTCCTCTACTTCCTTCTACATTCATTTCCGTCACTCTTCTCAACCAGTCACTTTCATCCTTCCTCAACACATGACCAAACCATCTCAACCTGTTCCTCTTCACAACATCAATCACAGGCTCTATTCCCATCATTTTTCGCAATTCATCATTTGTCTTCCTCTCTCTCTCAACGATACTCCGCACATCCATCGAGGCATTCGCATTTCCACCCTTTCCAACCTTCGTTGCTGCTCTACGTTCATTACCGATGTGTCGCTCCCATAAATCATAACACTTCTCACACATGCAGCATGCACCTTTCCCTTCAGCTTCAACGACACTCCCCTCCTCATCAGCACGCCACTCAGTTCCCGAAACTTCTTCCATGCACATCTCACTCTAGCAACCGTTGCCGTGTCTGATCCACCTTCTCCATTCAGCATGTCTCCGAGGTAGCAAAATGTTTTCACACCTTCCAGCTTCACGCCGTCTCCAAGATCCAACTCAACATTCCCTCCATCTGCAGCTCCCTCTGTTCACACCTTACATTTGAATGTAGCTGCCACACTGGTTAATGACCCTCTCAGACCATTACATTTTTGATGAACCCACTCAGCGCACATTGTACATTGAATGGAGTTCACTCCGACACCCTTCCTGCACACAGCACAGGGCTACTTCCCAGTTCTTTCCACCTCACCACATGCTTTACCACTTGCCATCACCTTCGTCTTTCCGATATTCACCTTCAGACCTTTTGCCTCCATACATTCCTTCCACTTGTTCATCTTTTCCTTCAGTCCATCCATACTTTCCGCAATCAACACCAGATAATCTGCATACAACAACTCCCACGGTAAACCCTCCTTTACGTTCTGAGCCAGCACCTCCATCACAGCTACAAATAGTAGTGGACTTAGTACCGACCCCTGATGCTCTCCCACCTTCACCTCAAACTCACCACTGTTCCCGTCCTTCGTCCTTACAGCTGTGCGCGCTCTTTTGTACATTGCCATCACTACTCTGATCAACCATTCCTCCACTCCTAACTTCCTCAATGGCCATGTCAATACTTTGCGTGGAACCCAATCGAATGCTTTCTCCAGATCAACAAACCCAAGAACACAACTTCTTGCTCTTCTCCATGTACTTCTCCTGCAATTGCCTCACAATAAAAAGCACGTCTGTCGTTCCTCTTCCTGGCATAAATCCAAACTGCATTTCGTCGATCTTCCCTTTCTTCCTTATTCTCCTCTCCAACACCCTTTCCAATACCTTCATTCCATGCTCCAATAACTTTATTGCTCGGTACGAGCCACACTCTAGAGCGTCACCTTTCCACTTGTATAGAGGGACGAGGGTACTCAGTTCCCAAGCCACTGGAATGCGGCCTTCTTTCACCGCCAGATTACAGATCTCTGTCATTCTCTTCACACCCCAACTTCCTGCTGCCTTCAACATATCTCCCACAACTCCCGTCGGCCCTCTCGCTTTTCTCCTCTTCATTGCTTTTATCGCTAAACCCTGGTGTTGGGCTAGCGGCTAGGGTGCCGGCTTAGGATCTTAGGATGCCGAGGATCCTGGGCTCGAATCCCGGTCAATCGCTGAATTAACGCCAGGGGGGTTGACTCAGCCTGTCATCCTTCCGAGGTCGGCAATTTGAGTACCAGTTCACTGGTAATTCCCTGCTTGTCGTTAAAGGCGGCAAAAAGGGTTGGCGTCAGGAAGGACATCCGGCCGTAAAACATTGCTTCAAAAAGGGGACCGAAAAACAACAACAACCACAGTTCCCGAAAAAGGCCAACCCCCGCTTGCGGGGAAAAATGGCCTCTAAAGGTGGTTTTTTTATTGCTTTTATCGCTTCCTCAACTTCCTTCTCAGTTATCTTCTCTGCCGGTCCTAAAACTGGGTTACTCTCTATGTTGCCATCCCATTCATTCTCTGTATTCAACAGCATTTCCATATATCTTTTCCATCTTCCTTTAATTCCATCTGGGTCCACAACGATTTGTCCCACTTCATCCTTCAAGCAACTCACCCCCATCACATCACACCTCTCTTTCGCTATCTGCTTTGCAATCCTGAATACTGCTCTCTGACCCTCTTCCGAATCCAAGCGTTCTCCGAACATTTTCCGACATGCCTCCTGCGCCTTTGCTACCTCTTTCTTTGCAGCCTTCTTGGCTGCCTTATAACTTTCATGCTCTGCTTTTTCTGCGCCCGTACCCTTTGCCTTCTGCCAATCCTTGAACTTCTTCCTCTTCTCGTCAAATCCGCTTTCCAACTTCATCATCCCACCACCATGTTTCCGAGTGCCTCGGTGGTCCTTCTGTCCATCCACATACCTCACCAACGGCTCCCAACAGACTATCTTTCATTGACATCCAACCACTTTCAAGCTCAACGACATCATCCTCTACCCTACTCAGCCTCTCTTTTAATGCCTCCCTTACTGTCACCTCTTTCAACCTCCACACCTTCATTCTCAGTTGGTACTTCACCCGCCGAGCTCTCCTCGCACCTTTCACCCTTATGTCGCAGACAACCAAGTGGTGCTGTGAAACAGCCTCCTCCCCCGGGATCACCTTTGTGTCCCGGAGGTGCCCTCTATCTCGCCTACGCTCCATCAGGTAGTCGACCCACCTGACGTGTATGTAATATTGTAATAAGCTTGTTATCCTCTTTCTTGAACTGATTATTACAAATCAGCTCCATCAGCAAACTCCAAAATCCTTTCACCTTCTCCATTTCTCACACCATATCCGTAACCCCCATGAACTCCCTCAAAACCGTCCATACTCCTTCCCACATGTCCATTTAGGTCTCCTCCTACCACAACAACTTCCTCATCTTTCACGTTTTCCATCAGCTTCTCCATCGCACACCAGAACTTGTCCTTCTCTTCATCTCTCCGACCAACCTGCGGAGCATATCCCGAGATGATGTTCACCAAGAGCTTCCCAATCATTTTCACCATCATCAACCTATCACTCACTCTAGTCATACTCACCACACTGTCTACAAACTCCTCAGAAAACAGGACACCAACACCATTCACGCCCTCCGGGCACCGTTGCCACACAAACTTGTATTTCTGTCCCTGCCTAACCTTCACCATTCTCACACCACTTCCCTTCCATCTCGTCTCTTGCACACAACATATGTCCACTCTTCTTCTGATCAATACTTCCACCACTTCTTCTGATCTCCCTGTCATTGTCCCTACATTCCATGTCCCAAACCTCAGAAACCGATCTCCACTTCGGGCTGTACCCTCCTCATATGTAGTTGTAATTGTCATGGTTCTCTTTTTGAGGCAATGTTTTCATGGCCGGATGCCCTTCCTGACGCCAACCCTCTAAGTCGCCTCTTACGACACGCAGGGATACGGTGTACCTATTCTAAACCAGGATACACACCGGGAAACGTTCAAAACATGGAAATTCTGAGGGGGCGGGGGGGGGGGGGGCGGCGGCTTCTGCACCACACCAGTCATATATATATATATATATATATATATATATATACTGCATACAACAACAACAACAACAACATGCATTTTTAGGCCATTTTCCCTGCTAGAGCAGGGGTTAGCCTTGCGGTCCCCATGACAATCTTCTCCATCTTGCCCTATTTTCTGCATCTCTCCTTGTTAACCCCCTTGCCCGCATTTCTTCTTCCACCATCTTTGGCCAAGTCTTTCTCGGTCTTCCCCGTCCTCTACTTCCTTCTACATTCATTTCCGTCACTCTTCTCAACCAGTCACTTTCATCCTTCCTCAACACATGACCAAACCATCTCAACCTGTTCCTCTTCACAACATCAATCACAGGCTCTATTCCCATCATTTTTCGCAATTCATCATTTGTCTTCCTCTCTCTCTCAACGATACTCCGCACATCCATCGAGGCATTCGCATTTCCACCCTTTCCAACCTTCGTTGCTGCTCTACGTTCATTACCGATGTGTCGCTCCCATAAATCATAACACTTCTCACACATGCAGCATGCACCTTTCCCTTCAGCTTCAACGACACTCCCCTCCTCATCAGCACGCCACTCAGTTCCCGAAACTTCTTCCATGCACATCTCACTCTAGCAACCGTTGCCGTGTCTGATCCACCTTCTCCATTCAGCATGTCTCCGAGGTAGCAAAATGTTTTCACACCTTCCAGCTTCACGCCGTCTCCAAGATCCAACTCAACATTCCCTCCATCTGCAGCTCCCTCTGTTCACACCTTATATTTGAATGTAGCTGCCACACTGGTTAATGACCCTCTCAGACCATTACATTTTTGATGAACCCACTCAGCGCACATTGTACATTGAATGGAGTTCACTCCGACACCCTTCCTGCACACAGCACAGGGCTACTTCCCAGTTCTTTCCACCTCACCACATGCTTTACCACTTGCCATCACCTTCGTCTTTCCGATATTCACCTTCAGACCTTTTGCCTCCATACATTCCTTCCACTTGTTCATCTTTTCCTTCAGTCCATCCATACTTTCCGCAATCAACACCAGATAATCTGCATACAACAACTCCCACGGTAAACCCTCCTTTACGTTCTGAGCCAGCACCTCCATCACAGCTACAAATAGTAGTGGACTTAGTACCGACCCCTGATGCTCTCCCACCTTCACCTCAAACTCACCACTGTTCCCGTCCTTCGTCCTTACAGCTGTGCGCGCTCTTTTGTACATTGCCATCACTACTCTGATCAACCATTCCTCCACTCCTAACTTCCTCAATGGCCATGTCAATACTTTGCGTGGAACCCAATCGAATGCTTTCTCCAGATCAACAAACCCAAGAACACAACTTCTTCCTCTTCTCCATGTACTTCTCCTGCAATTGCCTCACAATAAAAAGCACGTCTGTCGTTCCTCTTCCTGGCATAAATCCAAACTGCATTTCGTCGATCTTCCCTTTCTTCCTTATTCTCCTCTCCAACACCCTTTCCAATACCTTCATTCCATGCTCCAATAACTTTATTGCTCGGTACGAGCCACACTCTAGAGCGTCACCTTTCCACTTGTATAGAGGGACGAGGGTACTCAGTTCCCAAGCCACTGGAATGCGGCCTTCTTTCACCGCCAGATTACAGATCTCTGTCATTCTCTTCACACCCCAACTTCCTGCTGCCTTCAACATATCTCCCACAACTCCCGTCGGCCCTCTCGCTTTTCTCCTCTTCATTGCTTTTATCGCTAAACCCTGGTGTTGGGCTAGCGGCTAGGGTGCCGGCTTAGGATGCCTAGGATCCTGGGTTCGAATCCCGGTCAATCGCTGAATTAACGCCAGGGGGGTTGACTCAGCCTGTCATCCTTCCGAGGTCGGCAATTTGAGTACCAGTTCACTGGTAATTCCCTGCTTGTCGTTAAAGGCGGCAAAAAGGGTTGGCGTCAGGAAGGGCATCCGGCCGTAAAACATTGCTTCAAAAAGGGGACCGAAAAACAACAACAACCACAGTTCCCGAAAAAGGCCAACCCCCGCTTGCGGGGAAAAATGGCCTCTAAAGGTGGTTTTTTTATTGCTTTTATCGCTTCCTCAACTTCCTTCTCAGTTATCTTCTCTGCCGGTCCTAAAACTGGGTTACTCTCTATGTTGCCATCCCATTCATTCTCTGTATTCAACAGCATTTCCATATATCTTTTCCATCTTCCTTTAATTCCATCTGGGTCCACAACGATTTGTCCCACTTCATCCTTCAAGCAACTCACCCCCATCACATCACACCTCTCTTTCGCTATCTGCTTTGCAATCCTGAATACTGCTCTCTGACCCTCTTCCGAATCCAAGCATTCTCCGAACATTTTCCGACATGCCTCCTGCGCCTTTGCTACCTCTTTCTTTGCAGCCTTCTTGGCTGCCTTATAACTTTCATGCTCTGCTGTTTCTGCTCCCGTACCCTTCGCCTTCTGCCACTCCTTGAACTTCTTCCTCTTCTCGTCAATCCTCTTTCCAATTTCGTCATCCCACCACCATGTTTCCGAGTGCCTCGGTGGTCCTTTTGTCCATCGACATACCTCACCAACGGCTCCCAACAGACTAGCTTTCATTGACATCCAACCACTTTCAAGCTCAACCACATCATCCATATACTGTATATAGACAGGTGTGTGTGTGTGTGTGTGTGTGTGTGTGTGTGTGTGTGTGTGTGTGTGTGTGTGTGTGTGTGTGTGTGTGTGTGTGTGTGTGTGTGTGTGTGTGTATATATATACACACACACACACATACATACATACATACATACATACATACATACTTGGCATTTAATATGGAATATATATTTTTTCATGACATGGGTTTACTTTCTTAACTCAGTATATCAATCTGGTGAGTTTGTTTTACACTTTGGTGATTTATTTGTTAAAAGAACCATGTCACTGATTGTCTGTCGCAGCAAGAAGTCAACAACAGGATTATATCACAGGTGGCATGGCAAAATGTACGGACAGGTGCATTTGACGATTGGCTTCACAGTCGGGTATACAAGGGTTGTTGCGTTCTGTATTAGTGGAAAACAACTGCTGCACGTCTCCAAAAGTTATTGCCGCTTCCTCTGGAGATGGTCCGTCAACTCGACAATGCTGTTTGTTATGGAGTGGTGGCTTTACGAAATTACGGCATGAAAGAGCGTGCTATTGCTCGGCAGTATGGCATCACTCAAGGCCAGGTATCAAAGATCCTGAAACGAAATGCTCAGAGGGGTGTCCCTACTCCAATACCGAGGCCAGGACGTCCCCGCAGAACCACAAGGAGGGATGATCGCCAGCTGCACCGGTTAGTCCGCAATGGCCGTACCAAGTCTGCTAATCGGCTTCGGGCTGAGTGGCAGCAACTGACAAATGTGCCTGTATCCAGAAGGCGAGTCAACCAACGAATGGCTCAAGCAGGCTATCGTGCCAGGCGTCCCCTGAGGAAGCCACATCTGACCAGACAACATCGCCAGCGCCGATTGCAGTGGGCCAGAGAGCACCGTCAATGGGAGCCAGGACACTGGAATCACGTGATCTTCCGTGACGAGTCTAGATTTCTGGTCTATCATCAAGATGGTCGCGTCCGAGTGCGCAGACAAGTGCATGAAGCCTACAACGAAGATTGTATAGTGCCTAGAGTCCAAGCTGGAGGTGGTGGGGTGACCGTTTGGGCTGCTTTTCATGCACGGGGCAAAATTGACCTGGTTGTTCTGAATGGAAACCTGAATCAGTTCAAGTACAGGGCCATTCTGGAAGAAACATTGCTTCCATTTGCTCGTGCAGCCTTTCGAGGAAACTTTGTCTTCCAAGATGACAATGCACGGCCTCATCGTGCTCGCATGATCCAACACTTTCTTGCTGACCGTGGTGTAGAGCATATGGAGTGGCCTGCCATGTCCCCGGATATGAATCCAATAGAGAACTTGCGGGCAGAATTAACGCGTCAAATCAACCACTTGGACCAGCAGCCGACCTCTGTGCATGAATTGCAGCAGGCTATTGTCACTGCATGGCAAGGGATTCCTGTCCAAACCTTGGCAAATCTCGTGAACAGCATGCCTCAACGTGTACGTGCTCTCCTGAATGCTCGTGGGGGTTACACGAAGTACTGAACTGTAATTTTACTGTCCGTAATCCCAGTCGTAATTTAACTTTTGTTTTTGTTAAAAAAAAATTTGGCTAATGTGCAAAATAAAGAGATACTTCTGGAAAACGTACAGAAGTTTAACACAGTACTGTCCATGAATTGAGTTCGATATCGGTTTACATCACTTTCAAGGATCAATATATTTGTTTCGAAATGTCAAATGTGGTTTTTGTTTCTTTTAAAGGTCACGTTAACAAAATCTAGAATAATTTCAACATAATTCCAATTAACTTTTGGTTCTAAGACATCTTGAAAAGTAAGTTCACCCCCACAAAAAAATTATTCCATATTAAATGCCAAGTCTGTATATATATAGATATATATGCAGTAATACCCCGGCCTACGTCATTAATTGGTTCCATAAGCCTTGACGTAAACCGGGCGTAATGCCTTTTAGCTCTTTCACGAGCCTCGATCTTGTATACAAAAAAAAAAAAAAGCCTTAAAAATGCCTTCAAATGAAGACAAACACCGTAAAACTAGAGTAAATAACTCGCGAAAGTATATAACTATCGCTAAACCTGAAAGAACACTAAAAATACATTTTAGTCATATTTTTTAACGAGTTAATGATATGAATGAATGATCGTTTTAAGGCCATTTTCCCCGCTAGAGCGGGGGTTAGCCTTGCGGGCCCCATGACAGTCATGGTTCCCTGTTTGAGGCAATGTTTTTATGGCCGGATGCCCTTCCTGACGCCAACCCTTGGTCACGCTCTTTCGATGCACAGGGATACGGTGCACCTATTCTAAACCGGGGTACACACCGGGATCATTCATCCCAGCAAGCTGGTACTCAATTTGCCGACCTCGGAAGGATGACAGGCTGAGTCAACCCCCCTGGCGTTAATTCAGCGATCGAACGGGATTCGAACCCAGGATCCTAGGATCCCAAGCCAGCACCCTAACCGCTAAACCAACACCAGTTTAATGAGTAATGAACACAATTAATAAATGAATTTGTAAAGAATAATAAATAAAATTAATAAGATTATGTTATTCACCTTAAACATGGCGTCTCTTCTGAACACAAACACACATTTTAGCAGTCTTATCCGGCGGCGCTTTTTCAGTGACGTATGCGAGAATACGTTCCCTATCATGAATGATGGTCGATACCGTCGACCGTGGCAGCCCTAAGGCATAGACCTTATTGCGAATTGTTAAATATCAACAGAGGGCGCTCCACCGCAAAGCATGATGGGATCGAAAAGGGGGCAAAGGTAAACACGAACCCAGAAGAGGAAGCGTCTGTCTCAATCGACGCTGTGTTTACGGAAAGGAAGATGGCTAATGTGAAAGAAATTCAGCGTTTTTTGGCATTAAAATCCAGCGATTTAAAGAAATATTTGAGGGAAAGGGGGGTTCCCATTGGAGAAGAGAAACAACCTGCTTATGCAAGAACAGTTCCTGAATGTTGAAACCTCGATCGGCCATAGAAATATCGCCGGGCTGGAACTTGTCTACAATGTTCGTCATCTTTCCAATTTTTTTGTCCGACGTGTTTCCTCCTGTAGGTTTGGAAATGTATGAAATTGTTCCGCTAGGTGTAATACCAACAAGGCACTTGAGAGTAGGTCTTGACTTATATTGGCTGTACACTTGCGAACAAAACTTGGGAGACGGTGATTTGTCCTAATCCAAAGCGAAACAAGTACACATACATTCAAAGTACACCGCCCCATGCCAAATAATTAAATATGCTGCAGCGCGGCATTGCCGGGGCGCCTCTGGCGCCCGGCAATACCGCAGTACAGCTCATTGAGGCTGCATTGGGAGGGAGAGGTGTACACTAATTGATTGATTAATTGTATAATTAAAATCAATAAAAGATTATCACAAAATATTTTCATATTCAATTGGCTAATCGCATAACTAAACCACTAGTGCTTCATCCGAAGATGTATCTTTTAGAAATTTAATTAAATAAGTCATTTATAAAAAATTAAATAATTAATTGATTACTCAATAAATAATTAATCGATTAATCAATAAATAATTAATAGATGAAATGATTAATCAATAAATCAAAAATGTCCTTGATAGCCACATCACTTGGTCACTCATGTCCAAATATTAGCTTCCCAGCTCAAAAGGTGCCTGAGATATTGGCCAAATGAGAAAGAAAATAAATAAATGATTAATAATGAAAATAAATAAATAACAAGTACACATACATTCAAAGTACACCGCCCCATGCCAAATAATTAAATATGCTGCAGCGCGGCATTGCCGGGGCGCCTCCGGCGCCCGGCAATACCGCAGTGCAGCTCATTGAGGCTGCATTGGGAGGGAGAGGTGTACACTAATTGATTGATTAATTGTATAATTAAAATCAATAAAAGATTATCACAAAATATTTTCATAATCAATTGGCTAATCGCATAACTAAACCAGTAGTGCTTCATCCGAAGATGTATCTTTTAGAAATTTAATTAAATAAGTCATTTATAAAAAATTAAATAATTCATTGATTACTCAATAAATAATTAATCGATTAATCAATAAATACTTAATAGATGAAATGATTAATCAATAAATCAAAAATATCCTTGATAGCCACATCACTTGGTCACTCATGTCCAAATATTAGCTTCCCAGCTCAAAAGGTGCCTGAGATATTGGCCAAATGAGAAAGAAAATAAATAAATGATTAATAATGAAAATAAATAAATAATAATCATAAAAAAATTAAATTATTAATCAATTTGGTCAGAGAACACATAAACTACCACTATTTCATCAGAATCTGTAACTTTAAAAAAAAAATTTTTTTTGTCATTAATCGAATAATTAAATAATTAATCGATTAATTGATTAATTAATAAATCAAAAATATCCTTTGCAGCCAAATCACCTGGTCATTGGCATGTCCAAATATCAGCTTCCTAACTCAAAAGGTGCCTGAGTTAATAATGGTCAGAAGATAAATGAAATTTAATTAATTAAATAAGTACTTAATTAAACGCTAATAATTAAATAACTCCTCAATTAATTGATTATTCAAAAAACAAAAAATACCGTATTTGACAAAGGACTTGCTCACTACTGTGCCGAAATTTCAGCTTCCTAGCTCAAAGGATGGCTGAGATATCGTCCGGACAACCAAGAAAGAAAACAAACAAACAAGAAAACAAACAAACAAGAAACCAGAGTGAAAACTGAGTACTCTCTTTCAGCGTGCGTCACTGCCGAGCCCCCTTTGGTGCCCGGCAATGACGATTTGCAATGCCTGGAGATGGCATAGGAAAGGAGCGGTGTACAATAATCATAAAAAAATTAAATTATTAATCAATTTGGTCAGAGAACACATAAACTACCACTATTTCATCAGAATCTGTAACTTTAAAAAAAAAATTTTTTTTGTCATTAATCAAATAATTAAATAATTAATTGATTAATTAATAAATCAAAAATATCCTTTGCAGCCAAATCACCTGGTCATTGGCATGTCCAAATATCAGCTTCCTAACTCAAAAGGTGCCTGAGTTAATGGTCAGAAGAGAAAGGAAATTTGATTAATTAAATAAGTATTTAATTAATCGCTGATAATTAAATAACTCCTCAATTTATTGATTAATCAAAAAAAAAAATACCGTTTTTGACAAAGGACCTGCTCACTACTGTGCCGAAACTTCAGCTTCCTAGCTCAAAGGATGGCTGAGATATCGCCCGGACAACCAAGAAAGAAAACAAACAAGAAAGAAAGAAACCAGAGTGAAAACTGAGTACTCTCTTTCAGCGTGCGTCACTGCCGAGCCCCCTTTGGTGCCCGGCAATGACGATTTGCAATGCCTGGAGATGGCATAGGAAAGGAGCGGTGTACAATACTAGGTCCTCCTCGCGAAGATTAAGCCGAAGCTTCATGAGTGTCATGAGTAGTTGATCCTCTAAAGATTGAGATCGCTTAACTCCGAGTTTTGTAGTATTGTTTATTTGCCAGGTCTTGTTTTCCATTGATAATTTCCCCTTATAATAATGAAGGTTCTGTGCATGAGGGGATACTTCTGCTAATAACCACTTAAACAGGTCATAACTAGGTAAACCTGTGTAAAGTTTCACAAGTTCATCACAGTTTGCTATGTCCGAAACAGTAAGCTTCTTGTTACATACTGCAATGGCGGCTTTCAGTTTTGCGACGGTGTCCTTGGCTTGCAAATACTGGCTCATGAGCTGTTCACAGTTCACAGTTAATTTGTCACAGTAAAAAAGTCCTAAAAGTAGTTTAAAGTGGTAAGGATCACGTAGTGTGTCAATGTAAACAAGCAGTCTGTCAAAGTGACAGCGACCGCCGGCGGCGCTATTGCCCCTTGCCGATCCCATGATGCATTGCAGTTCCGATTCGCGATAAGGTCTATGCGCTATCACCGGCACTTTTTCACCTTTTTCACACCTTTTAATCAGATTTAACTTATCTTCCATCGTAACCACATTACGCTTGGAAACACTAGCATTATCCTTCTTTGGACCCATGGCTAACAGACACAGTAAAGGAATACTGTACGTTGCCTCTGTTTTGAATGAGAACCAGCAGCTGCGCGTAAATTGTTTTTTAGCTTCTTTTATTGTTAATTTATGTACTATTTTATTTATTTTAAATATATTTTTAAGGAAAAAATTTTTTTCACGTCCGTAGGAGTGACGGAAAGTTGCACATAATGACGTTCGCTGAACTGAAATTTACGCTAGAAGAGTGGTGTAAAGTCGGATTTGACGTAGGTCGAAATGGCGTAAAACGGGGTATGACTGTGTGTGTGTGTGTGTGTGTGTGTGTGTGTGTGTGTGTGTGTGTGTGTGTGTGTGTGTGTGTGTGTATATATATATTTATATATATAAGATGTTATGTTTGCCGAGCGGAGGCCCCGCGGTCGAACAGTTTCCCCGACTCACCCGATCCCCGAACGTTGGCCAGATCGCGCCACAGATATTCAATATGGAAAACTCTAAACCGACCGAATGTAAAGAGGAAGAAGAAGACGTACAGAAGAGAAACGGGATTTATTATTTACACACACAAGCAAAAGGAGCAGTCAAAGTTATTTACAGGGAACATGGAAAAAGCAGGTGACACAGTGAAAATACTAGCTTATTCAAACTTAATTAAATACCCAGGACAGAACAAACAGAGACGGACTCACACGAATGGGGAATGGAGGCAGGAACGATTGGCTGGACCGGGAGGAAGGTTCAGCTCGGACCACAAGCTGGAAGGCTTTGCAGGGCGCACAGCAACCCCGGCCTCGTCAGGCTGGGAGCGAGCAGGGTGACGTCGTGCACTTCTCTCAAGGCTTCCCCGCGCTTCTCTCGCGCACTTGTGTTAAAGGCTTCCTTCTCGCTTCTCTTCCTTCCTTGCGCACTTCTCTCTGAAGCTCGTCTCTTTTCAGAACCCAGAACTCATCTCTTTGGGGAGCGTCCCGCGGCGGGTTATATAGGCCCCGCCCCTCAACCTTCGCGAACCTCCTCGATCGCTCTTCCTCCGCCCTCTCAAACCAAACCCCTCGTGCTTGGTTGGTTGTTCGGGGCTGGCTCACTCCTCCCCTCTATGACGAGGTGGAGACACGCCCTTCTTCTCCGAGCCTACCTCATGGCGAATGGAGTCGCGGAGGGAACAGTTGGCAATTGCGGTTTTTGGGAATGGGAATGAAAGGGGATCTATCTATTTCACTTGGTGCAATGGAGTGTCATTTTAATGGAAGACAAAGCCTTAACCTAATACACAGAATAAGGAAATAAACTACTGAACAAGGGTATTATAGTGTCCTTCAATGTATGCTTTATGGAATTAACTACCGGAACGCCCTTTGACCTTTATACAACAGACTGGAGCAAGGAGGGCTCAGAATAAAGCAATAATTCATAACAATTTACAATACAATACAACACAATCAAAAAAAACATAATCCTCATATCCGCAACAATATATATATATATATTATGGGTGGTCCAAAAATTTGAAGATTGGATTTTCATTTCTCTACAGGCCTGCCCCTATTCCTATTGAAGAAAGTAGTTTGTGGTGAAAATTTGAGCTTGATTGGACAATATTTAGAGGTTGCTCAAAATGTTGACAAATTTTAATGAATAACAAGCGTTATGCCTAGGTCCCCCGTCGGGGAAGTGATGTGAGTTGACAAAGTGGAAGACGCAGAAAACATGCTATGATATGATATTTCGCTCACGAGGTTCAGACATACATGGAGGCGGCCATCTTGGATTTTGACGAGGCGACGCAGTTTTCAATTGCGTTCTTCCTTATGCCTAGATACACCCACACACCAGATTAGAAGTTGGTACTTCGCTTATTTTTCAAGATATTCATCTCGCAAGGTTCAGACATACATGGCGGCGGCCATCTTGGATTTTGACGTGGCGACCCAATTTTAAACAGCGTTCTTGCTTGTGCCTAGATACACCCACACACCAGATTAGAAGTTGGTACTTCGCTTGATTTTCAAGATATTTCGCTCACAAGGTTCAGACATATATATGGTGGCGGCCATCTTGGATTTTGACGTGGCGCCCCAATTTTCAATAGCGTTCTTCCTTATGCCGAGATACACCCACACACCAAATTAGAAGTTGGTACTTCACTTATTTTTCAAGATATTCATCTCACAAGGTTCAGACATACATGGCGGCGGCCATCTTGGATTTTGACGTGGCGACCCAATTTTAAACAGCGTTCTTCCTTGTGCCTAGATACACCCACACACCAGATTAGAAGTTGGTACTTTGCTTCTTTTTCGAGATATTTCGCTCACAAGTTTCAGACATATATATATATATATATATATATATATATATATATATGGTGGCGGCCATCTTGGATTGTGACGTGGCGACCCAATGTTCAATAGCGTTCTTCCTTATGCCGAGATACACCCACACACCAAATTAGAAGTTGGTACTTCGCTTATTTTTCAAGATATTCATCTCACAAGGTTCAGACATACATGGCATCAGACATACATGGCGGCGGCCATCTTGGATTTTGACGTGGGTTGCACCCACACACCAAATTCGAATGCGGTCCTTCGCTTACGCACGCACGCCCACATGCACGCAAACACGCACGCCCGCACGCACACACGGACGGAGGGGAAAGCCATAGTCCCCCTTTCACTACGCTGTGCGACGGGGGACAATAAGATACAGAATTTTTAGCATCATACATCAATTCAGAGATAATGATCTATTTTCAATTACTCAAATTATTTCTTATTGTTGGCTTGCACTTGTCTTCAATGGTATGACCAAGAGATTGTGCAAAAGCACTGGCCACAAACATAGCATGCCGATCTGAGAGATTTACTCTGTCCAGAGTTGCCACTATTGCTGGAGTGATCACCTTGATGGGAGCCTTTTCCACCTGTTTGGCAGAAGATGGACTTTGGAGTTTGAATTCATTGTCCCCTGAATCGGATCTTTGAATCTCAGACTCATCATCAACCACAGCCAATGTTGATGGAACAGATTGCATTCCTGTTCATCTCAGCAGCATGTTTCTTCTTTCTTTTATCTTCATTCTCAAGCCTGATACGCTTTCTGTTCTCCTTCACTGCCAGAGTGTTGTCCACAGATCCCATATGTGAACTTGAGGGATCCTCACGCTGCATGATAAGGAATGCTTTGTCTTCTTCATTCGTCATTTTCTCAAGCGCATCATTTGGTGAGATATCGAAGAGGGATTGAAGATCGTCGTTGAACATCTGCTCCTTCACTCTATAGTTTTCGAATGTCTTGGTTCTATTTTTCTTTACCATTTTGTAGGCATCATGCAACTTCAAAAGTTGGTGCTCACAGGAATCTACTCTCTGCACTGGAATTTGTGCTTTCTCCCAGTATGCACTGTGCACACACAGCTTGTACACTAAGTTTGGCACTTTCACGAACTATGGTGTTCTTGTATGTGATGGTATACCATTTTCTGCAATGTGTGTCCTTTGGTTGGTAGTCCCCCACATATTATTTCCTTTTCAGACTTGCCCAGCAACCTTTCCCCTCTTAGTTAATTGCACCACAACATGTAGCCTCGCGATAGTTCAGTTATTTCTTCGTAAATGTAAGCGTAGTCCTTTCCTGTGTTTAGTTTTGCATTGAGTAGGCCAGTGAGATTAGGTGTCCTTTTGGCGCTTTGCTTTGATGCTTTTGGTTTGGTGTTGAAATACCACGTGGCAGGCCTGAACAAGTCGACCGAGGCCGAAGGAAGGCGGGGCAAGAGGAGTGGCCGGTAAGCACGAGCTGCCAATCAGGGCTCGAGGGGAGTGGCTAACCACGACGACCAGAGGCGGGGTTTGGAACATTCGAGTCGGGCCAGGGCGGAGCCATATAACCCTGCTCCGAGCCCCCCCACCTCAGATGAGTCGAGAAGCAGATGAGTTCTGAGTTGAGATGGGTCGAGTTCCGAGATTAGAACAGGAGCAGAGCGCTCGAGACCGCACGAGAACAGCCCCAGGACGCGCGTGAGAACGAGAACAGCAGCAGAACGCGCGTGAGTCAGAAGGCAGACGAGAACGCATGAGAGGAGAGGGCTGTGAGAGTTCGTGGGTGGCAGAACGGGTGAGACCAAGAACGAGAGACGAGGAGTGAAAGTCGCCCAGCCCTGAACAAGTCGAAGTGCTTGAATTGACTGTTGTAATAGCCTCGTTGTAAACGAACTTGCCCCGTGCCCTGTTCCCCGTGCTCTGCGCTGTATTAATCGCGCGCTCGAAAGGACGACCCGCGCCGGGCCACAGACGCACGATTTTCCGCCTGCCTGCCTTTACCTGCATACGCGCCGCGAGGATTTCCTCCTGCCTGCCTTCGCCTGGATACGTGCCGTGACCGCCAGAGGAATACACCACAAGTGAGCTGTCCGGGAGCGACTGGCAGCAAGGCGCGTTTGGCGAGCGAACCTGCTCTTCTTCCATTTCCCCGTGTGAGTGATTGGGCCGATTTGTCTGGGAAATAAGTAAGATTGATTAAGCTCTGCTCTGTGTCCCCCCTTTCCTTCATCATTATCATTGTACATAATCGTGTAAATAAATCATGTTCTTCCTCTGATTTGACCGGCTTTGTCCCTTCCATCTTTGGCTTCGCAGGGTACGAATAAAACCGCTTGAATCGGTTTCCAATAAAAGTAACAGCACGAGTCACGTGATACGCATACCGCTCGGACGTACTCGATTAAGCGTGGCTTGTGCGAGGCTCGATTCCCGCTTTCGTGGTAGCGTGGGTACCAAAGGTACGTGCGAATTTGTCCCGATACCCTTTTTCACGCTTGCCCGGAAGTGGTGATTCGGTCTCATGGACCCGAAGACCCAGGGGGGGAAAAGGGGTTTATACCCCCCTTTGTAACGGGAACGGGCTTCGGGAATCCGCAACAATTTGGTGTCAGTGGAGTGGGATTTGAACACTAAAAAATTTTTGGACAAATTGGACACAGCAAATTGGTGTCTAGGAGTGTGAGATAATTGGACCTAGAGTGCGCTTCATGCACTCGAAATTACGAGCGGACGAAATTTAGTTTAAGAACCAAATTATATTCGTACCATGGCTGGCCAAGGCGGTCAAATACCGGTGGGGGTAATGGAAGATGAAATAATAAATGAAGAATTAATGACCCGGGACCCACAGGAGGAGTTGGTAGACGAAGGGAAAATTGACGAGGGTGCGGCAGCTGGTAAAGAAAATGGCGGCGCCTCGCACGTGGCGGCGGGGGGCAAACCCGTTGTGCAAATGAGTGTTGAAGACATGCAGTTATTCATGACTATTTAAGGAGGAAATGAACAAAACGTTTGATTGAATGGATAGGGATATGAAGAAGGCAGGGAAGGAGATTGGGCGCAGTACGAGCGAGAAGATCGCAGTGGTACGCGACGGGGTGAAGCGATACGGGGAACGCGCGGAGAGCAAATTAAAGCGGAGCACAACCAAATTGACCGGGGCTATGGGGGTCGCGACACGGAATGTAGAGAAGCCAGCGATCGTCGCATTTCAAAAATAAAATTTCAGGGGTGCTGGCAAGGGTTGAGTTGGAAAAGAAAATTTCATGGGCGCCGGCGATCGCCGAAGAAAAAGAAATAATTGGGGCCAAAGAGACGGTAGAATCGGAGAATTAATCGCGGGAGAAAGAAATGGAATCCGCGCAAAGTCTGTATTTGCACCGTGATGCCGGGCTTGCTAATTCAATAAAAAGTTTGTAGGTTCTGCCGGGGAAAGAGGTCCCGAGGTGAGTTGCGAAAAAGGCGCAAATGTGTTTGGCGCGAAGGGGTTTTCGGCGCGCTTGGGAGAAAGGCGAGACCCGGGCGTTCGCGATGGGCCCATTGTGCGGTGTACGAGTGATGATGGCACAATTTGCGAAGGGCCCATTGTGCGGTGTACGAGGGCGACTGGTACGGAGTGTGAGAGAGTCCGTACCTGAGTATGTGAGAGAAAAGTGTGTGCCGGAGTGTGCAGGAAAAGTGTGTTACGGAGTGTGTAACGGAAAAGTGTGCGCTGGAGTGTGCAGGAAAAGTGTGTTATGGAGTGTGTAACGGAAAAGTGTGCACCAGAAGGCACACCGGCTGTGTGCGAGAAAAGCGTGCGTCGATGGGGTGCGTGAAAGGTGCGAGTGAGCCTGGGTGGTGTGCACCAGAGTGTGCAATAACAGAGCGTGAGGGAGAATGCACACCGGACTGTGTGCGGGAAGAGTGTGTAACGGAGTGTGTGGGAGGCGCGTGTGCGCCTGGGTGTGCGAGTGCGGAGTGGGTCGCGAGTGGTGAGGACACGGCTCAAGCTTCGACACTTACCGGGGGGGTAGCGCCTCGCGGGACGGGTAGCAGACGCGAGCCCCCGGTGAGTTGTGTGCTGCAGGGACCAGAGGGAATCCGTGCTGTATCGGTCTCACAAGGACCGGCGTGCACGATTCGTGCCTCCGGCCCCCACACTGTATGGTTGGTGCTGTGCCGTGGCGGCAAAGGCGATCGGCGTGGTTCAAGGGGAGGTAGGAGTTTTCGGAGCCGCGCACCTTGGCGGGTGCGGTGCTCCGACCGTGGCTGGTTGGGTCATCATGCGTGGGACCGCGAGGCCCCGCACCAGGATGGAGCCCGGCACCTCAGCCCATCCATACCTCCCCCCTTGGATCGAAAATGCCGGACGGACACCCCATACAGGCGAACAACCACCCGCATGGATCGCTTGGCCCTTCAAGGTCGGACTGTGACAATAAACATCCACATGGAGAGGCTCGTAGTACAGCGGACTGTGAAGAGTAGTGTACCCCACGTGGGGGAATGGTAGTGTCACCATTCCTCACACGGTGGGCCATGAGCATTAGTTTAGGGGGATGGCAGTGATAGGCACATGGGGGTGCCAGCACTGGTTGCCTCCATGGGGCACCGAAGCTAGCCGAGGGAGGACTAGGATAATGGTTGGGAATTAGAAGACTGTAGGGACACGAGATTTAAGTAGTGACACCTGAACTATAGTGGGGCCGTAGACAGTTTAGGTGGTTGTAAAATAAAAGGGAGTGCATAGTGTAAAGGGACGATGGGGAAGCACGAGTTGTAGGGGAACTCAGTTAGGTAGATGATGCTGTGTGTATGAGGAATTTTGTGTGGAAAATAAACGGAGTTGTGTGGTAGTGTTTGAGGAATTGTGTTGAGGTGTGTGAGCACAAAAGGTGTGCGAATAAATGGTGTGGAAGTAGTTGGTGTAGAATAAAAGGTGTGGAATGCATGGTGCGAAGGATTGAATGGGGGGAGAGTGGAACCCATTCGCGAAAGCCCGGGGGGGGGGGGGGGGTAGTGTAAAGCCAGGTAGAGGGCATAGGCAAATTTGCATGGATATTGACACCTGTGGTGCGGGTAGAGGAAAAGTAGCGTTTTGTTGGGTGCATGAGTCTGTAGAATGGCTGGGCGTGTGGCTTAATTGGTGCGTATGGTTATTGGGGCACTCCGCCACTGGTAGTTTGTCGGCCAGGTGAGGCCGTAGGTAGGCTCTGGGAGCCGGTTAGGGTAGTTGTTGAGTGGAGCCCGAGGATCCCAGGAGAGGACCCGGGTTGCCCAATGCCAAGGTGGGCATCAGGGGGTAAGAGCCAGGGAGGGCCTTCCCCAGTTAGGTAGTCGCGAGGAGCCGGTAAGCTCGGGTGGCGGCTTCAGTGGCGGAGGTGCGCAGGTAGTTGGACCTGCTAGTGGAGCCACACGACCCAGCCCCGAAATTGTGCGAGGGCACAGTAAGAAAATTTGTGGGAGTGAGACCCAAATTCAGAGGGCACCGCAGTGTGGGCAATGGGAATTCGGGTTCTTAGAACCACATAGTTTAAAGAGGCCGATTGGCAGGGTACGACCCCGGGTAGTGTAAAAGAGTAAATGTCATTAGTGTAGTTAGGATGTGAGAAATCCCTTCGCACCATTCACCGCCAGTCACCGAGGAGGACGAGCTCCACACCAAGTCTCTGTGAACTGATTTGAGTAGTGAGATGCATCATGACGTAAGGGAGACATTGTGTTTGTTCCATCCCTTCCTTCTTGGGAGGGATTGGGAGACGAATTTGGTATAGGGGTATATGGGAGACAAGACGTAGAGACTGATTCTAAATACAAGGGGGGCTAGGGTAGTGTAGCCAATGGTGTGGGGTACAGATGGTTAGAGGCGACTTTGCTCTGCTCGCTCTTCTGCGTCCCTCGCGCCGCACCACCTTGTTTTTCTGTGTGCCATTGCGTCTTTTCCGCTTGCTTGTTGTGCCTCGTCTCTCCCCTCACCCCAGGACCATTTTGGAGGCCGAACTGTGCAGCACCATCGACCTGTGCAGCATCCCTTCTGCACCTTGCTGCCCTGTCTTTGCTACATCTGTGCAGCAATTTGCTGCACCTTGTTACACTAACACTTATGGACCACAAGCCTTGTGGCCTTGCACCTTTACTGTGCAGCATTTTGCTGCAAAATCATCTTGCACCTTCGGACCACTTGTTTGAGTGGCATTGATGCCACGCAATCGGACCACGTGAGAACGGCCCTGCTGGTCAATGAAAAAAAAAAAAAAAAATTTGTGCATTTTATTATTGTGTGCTAGGCATAAGAATATGTGCAAGTTTAGATGGCCTTGAAGTTTCAAATGGCCTGTATGCCAGTTAGGGGGCCAGCCGGTTTGATATATGCACACAGAAGAAGCAAGATGCAAGAAGCAAGCAGCAAGTGCCATTTATGAGTGTGTTTTTGCTGTGTTTTCTCTCCCCTCCAATCTTCTCTTCCAAAAAGAACAGGTCCTGGGTCATAGAATTGTAAATATACGTGCTTGTAAATATAAGAATGCTGCCCACCGGCTATGTGTTTAGTTTGAAAATTCCGGAAATACTTGGGTAGTTGTGGGCGTGAAACTGTTAGGTAGCTGCTCAACGCAATAGGAGGGACATATTTAGTGCTAAAACTGTCGCACACACGGGTCAGAGTAAATGGTAGGGGGAACCACACCTATGTGTCACATTTTAAAGTAAGGTTAATTTTGCATGTCCGACTCTACCGGTCGTTCCACTGGTGGTTTCGACTCGGGACGAGTCTGACGAGAGAGGGGTTTTGTGTGTTGCGGTTTTGAAATAAAGGTTAATTTCCCCTCTTAGTTAATTGCACCAAAACATGTAGCCTCGCGATAGTTCAGTTATTTCTTAGTAAATGTAAGCGTAGTCCTTTCCTGTGTTTAGTTTTGTGTTGAGTAGGCCGAGTGAGATTAGGTGTCCTTTTGGCGCTTTGCTTTGATGCTTTTGGTTTGGCGCTGAAATACCACGCGGCAGGCCTGAACAAGTCGACCGAGGCCGAAGCAAGGCGGGGCAGGAGGTGTGGCCGGTAAGCACGAGCCGCCAATCAGGGCTCGAGGGGAGTGGCTAACCATGACGACCAGAGGCGGGGTTTGGAACATTCGAGTCGGGCCAGGGCGGAGCCATATAACCCTGCTCCGAGCCCCCCCCCCCCCCACCTCAGATGAGTCGAGAAGCAGATGAGTTCTGAGTTGAGATGGGTCGAGATGGGTCGTGCCCGAGATTAGAACAGGAGCAGAGCGCACGAGACCGCACGAGAACAGCAGCAGGACGCGCGTGAGAACGAGAACAGCAGCAGAACACACGTGAGTCAGAAGGCAGACGAGAACGCACGAGAGGAGAGGGCTGTGAGAGTTAGTGGGCGGCAGAACGGGTTAGACCAAGAAGGAGAGACAAGGAGTGAAAGTCGCCCAGCCCTGAACAAGTCGAAGTGCTTGAATTGACTGTTGTAATAGCCTCGTTGTAAACGAACTTGCCCAGTGCCCTGTTCTGAGTCGTGCCCTGTTCTGGATACGTGCCGTGACCGCCAGAGGGCTACACCACAAATGAGCTGTCCAGGAGCGACCGGCAGCAAGGCGCGTTTGGCGCGCGAACCTGCTCTTCTTCCATTTCCCCGTGTGAGTGATTGGGCCCATTTGTCTGGGAAATAAGTAAGATTGATTGAGCTCTGCTCTGTGTCCCCCCCTTTCCTTCATCATTATCATTGTACATAATAGTGTAAATAAATCGTGTTCTTCCTCTGATTTGACCGTCTTTGTCCCTTCCATCATTGGCTTCGCATGGTACGTATAAAACCGCTCGAATCGGGTTCCAATAAAAGTAACAGCACGAGTCACGTGATACGCAATCCGCTCGGGCGTACTCGATTAAGCGTGGCTCGTGCGAGGCTCGATCCCCGCTTTCTTTGCAGCGTGGGTACCAAAGGTATGTGCGAATTTGTCCCGAAAGCCTTTTTCACGTTTGCCCGGAAGTGGCGATTCGGTCTCGCGGACCCGAAGACCCAGGGGGAAAAAGGGGTTTAATCCCCCCTTTTAAACGGGAACGGGCTTCGGGAATCCGCAACTATATATATACTCCTGGAAAGAGTAACAATGGTGTTGAATTTCCTCCATTTGTCCACTATCTGCCTGACAGTGGATTGGTGGAGCCCAACATCTTTAGAAATTGTTTTGCAACCTATTTGAAAGGAATGCATCTATTTGAAATGGTCTATCTATTACTGGTAGAGAAAATAATTCAAACCCCATCATGCTCTCTATTACAAATAGTCATCATCAGTCTGCCTATACGGTCTCTGGTCTCTCCATTACTGTTCCCTCTGGGCCACCAACACCATGGACTCCCCACATAGACCCACAATCTCGGCTGCCACGCCCAATGGCCATTCCACGGGATCCACACAGAGACTCTGCAGTCAGGGTCCCCAAGCCCACTTTGGGAGTGTGCTCCCCATGGGGTTCCCACTTGATCCCTCCCTAATGGTCCCAGCACAGAGGTTCACCAATGTTTGTGGAGGGTGGGGTGGGAGGTGACTGTGTGAATTTGTCTCCCTACATTGGTACAGTCGTGGCCAAAAATATTGGCACCCTTGCACTTTTTTCAAATAACTCACAATTTTCTCTAAAAATAAGTTGAAATTGACAAAAGTATTTGGTCTCCACAATTCATTATTTCACTGTTAATATTACAGAACCTTTGTTTTTGTTTGAGGACATAATATATCCTTTTAAATCAGAAAAGAAAAAGAAATGGCTTTGACAAAATTATTGATGCCTTTGGACAAAATAACTGCAGTCAAGCGCTTCCTATAGCCATGAATGAGCTTCCTACATCTCTACTGGCAGTTTGGCCCACTCTTCTTGTGCAAACTGCTCCAGTTCTCCCATATTTGAAGGGTGCTTTCTCCCAACTGCTGTTTTCAGATATCCCCATCGGTGTTCAATGGGATTTAGATCTGGACTCATTCCTGGCCACTTCATCACAGTCCAGCGTTTTGTCTTGAACCATTCCTGGGTGCTTTTTGAAGTGTGTTTGAGGTCATTTTCCTGCTGCAGGACCCATGACCTTCGACAGAGACCCAGCTTTCTGACACTGGGTTGAACATTGTGCTCCAAAATGCCTTGGTAATCTCCTGATTTCATGATGCCATGCACACATTCAAGGCACCCAGTGCCAGAGGCAGCACAGCAACCCCAAAACATCACTGAACCTCCTCAATGTTTGTAGGGAAGGTGTTCTTTTCTTTTGAAGGCTTCATTTTGTTTTTGTATAAACATAGAGATGATGTGCTTTACCAAAAAGCTCTAATTTGGTCTCATCTATCCACAGGACATTCTCCCAGAAGGATTTTGGCTTGTTCAGGTGTGTTTTGGCCATCTCTAGTCGAGCTTTCTTATGTCTCTCAGCAGTGGAGTGCTCCTGGGTCTCCTCCCATGGAACCCCCTTTCATCGATTTGGCGTCAGATGGTGCGAGTTGAAACTGTCGTAGCTTGTGTCTGAAGGTCAGCTTGAATCTGCTTGGCAGTTGATCGAGGTGCTTTCTCCACTATTCAAACAATCCTTCACCACAATCTTCGATCAAGTTTTCTCTTGCGGCTACATCCAAGGAGGTTGGCTGCAGTGCCATGGGTCTTAAACTTCCTGATAACATTGCATACGGTGGACACAGGAACATCAAGGTCTCTGGAGATGGACTTGCAGCCTTGAGATTGTCCATGCTTGGCTACAATCTTGTCTGACCTCTTCAGACAATTCTCTGGTTTTCTTTCTTTTCTCCATGCTCAGTTTGTCACACACAGTGACACAAAACAGCAGAATGACTTCTTTTCTCTGTTCAAACTGGTTGAATGAGTGATTTTTATATTGCAGGCACCTGCAACTCACCACAGGTGTTTAATTTCAAAGTAAAGGAGAATCACCTGCTTTAAATCTAATTATTTCTAACAACTTCTAAAATGTGCCAATAATATTGGCAGGGCCATTTTAGGATTACTGTGTGGGATAAGCTGTGCTTTTGGATTTTTTTGAGCTTTTATTCGTTTTGTTCCACTGCAAACCAAAGAAATACATATGTGGATACCAAAAGATTTTTTAATTTCAACAATCTTCTGGAAGAAATGGTGCATTATTTGAAAAAAGTACAAGGATGCCAATATTTTTGGCCACGACTGTATATGTATGTTTTAAATCTCAGTCTTAAAAAAAAACCTGAGTAACCCCATGGAAGCCATCTGCAATTGGAGGTGAAGTGGTAGTTGGTTTCCGCATGTATAATAATTATTGTAACACGTGGTAGGTCAATGTCGAAATAAAAATTATTGCAATGCTTAAACAACTTTATGTTTAAACGATAAATAATGGTGCCCTTTCCCATCGAGCATGGTATGTGGGGTGCTCCTCTTGGCGGGGAGAGTTGGCTTACTAAGGTAAATTCTTTGTTGGGAATATATTCCGTATGCAGAATGGAAATAAATATACAAAGGTTCAATAGTCACCAAGGGAGCATTTTGGTCGCCATCCCTTAGTTGTCTTTTAGAATTGTTGAGAATCTACCACAAAGCATGAAGTGGAACCAGGTGTGGAGGTCATTTGTGAGTTAGCTTTTTTATTGACAATCCTACACGCTCCTGCAAATGTCTTAGGTTCCGGAAACTTAAAATAAAAATCCTGCATTAAGGCCGTTTGGAACCAAGCACCTCTTGGAATGCCAGTTCCTTGTCCTTACTGAGACCTCTACACATGTTATGCTTATCTTGTGCACACCTGTACACCCATGGCCCTTACTTTTTTCTTCCTTTTATAACTGCATTCCATTGAGTATGAAATGACTGCCTTTAATAAGACATCTCATACCTCTACTTGCTTTACCTTTTAGCAACTTTAAAAAGGGGGGAAATAAAATGTAATTTGTCTTTGTACTCAGTGCCAGTGTACAAGTGCTCAGTGGGTCGAGAAGACTGCAGTCTCTGCCAAACAGCCGATGCAAAACTGGGATGCACCTGGTGTGCAAAATACCGTCGGTGTGTCTTCAAAAAGGACTGCCCTTCCAAGGAAGAACACAGCAAATGCCCTCCACCTCGAATTGTTGAGGTGAGTTTCCTTTCATTAAATTGTTGTGCTGGAGGCCTCTCATTTTTCTGCAGATGTTTTGATATAATTCCTTTTACAAAATGATACAATAACCATCAACACGTTTCTTTTTCAAAAGAAATAATTTTCTCTGATCACCTCTAACTTTCCTCTCCCCCTCACCCCCACATCTGTTTTTATCTTTTGCTCATTCCTATCTCTTCTCAACAACTTTTCCATTATCTGTCTCCTCTTCCCCCATCTTAAATGTCCCTTTGAGCTGTCTATCAAAGCCCTGAATGATGATGCTGTACACTTAGGGGGAAGAAAATTATTTCCCTTTCTAAACAGTCAAAACTTCTTTTAAAAAAAGAACTAAAAAAACAAAGAATGAAATGTTTGAACAAGCAAATGTAGATAATGCAGCTATGAGTGACATTTACATTTGGCTTCCTGTACCGCTGATAACAAAATCGTAAGATGTAAACAGCAGACTTTGTGGCTCGGCCTCCTGCCGAGACATGCCAAATGTATAGGACTGCCAATACTAAATACCTCTGGCAGTATGGATATAGATTCACAATAAAACTTGATCTGTATGTCCTATTTGGTCGCAGCTGCATGTTCCACTTTATTTAATTTGCTGGCCTACAAACTTAACTACACCCTTAAATATGGCTTCAATCAATAATTCTGATGGTTCTCAAACATCGAAAGATGACATTGCCAAACGTTGGAAGGGATGCTTCCAAGATTTTTTGAATTGTCCATCCACTGGAAGTATTACTACACTTTAAATATTTGGAACAACTTCCAGTTCAAGAAGAGTTGGAAGAGTACCAACCATGGCAGAACTATCAAGCACAGTAAAGGAACTGAAAAATGGGAAGGCTCCAGCTTTTGTGTTGTACTCCATCAGAAATTCTTAAACATGGGGGCATCGCTATCAAGACTCAAGAGGCAACTGCTCAATTTATTTAAGCATTGTTGGGAGATGGAAAAAATTTCACGGGAAAAATTGCATTATCACCATCTCCAAAAACAAAAGTGAACGAGCAGAATGTGGAAATAATCAGGATATCTATCTCTTGTCTATAGCTGGGAAAGTCTTGGCAAAAATGATCCCGGAGCGCCAACAAGTCATTGCAAATTCTTGCAGAAAGCCAATGTGGTTTCAAAGCCAATAGATCAACCATCGATATGATATCTACAATGCGCCAACTGCAATAAAAAGTGCTTGAACAACATCAAAGTCTCTACGCAGTCTTTGTCGACTTTACAAAGCATTTGGTTCAGTATATTGAGAAATCTTGTGGAAGCTGCTAGTCTTGTGTAGATGCCCCTGGCAAGCTGGTGAAGAGGATGTTTCCATGAATACATGAAAGCATTGATCTCTGTTGGTGGTGAGAGAAGCAAAATCTTTGATGCAATTCACAGGATAAAACAGGGGTACGCATCTTATCTCCAGTACTACTTATAGTATTCTTCATTGCAGTATCAAGATCAGGAAATGATGACTGCTCAAATGGTATTTGCACTACAACATGAACAAATGGTGGTCTTTTTAACATAAGAAGACTGATGCCCTTCTTGCTGCCCATTTTGGATGACATGCAAATTTATCTTTCCTTAATATAACTATCACAATATTTGGCCTTGCCAACAACATAAAGAAAACAATTTCTATGTTCGGCACCACTTAACACAACCACCTATGAATGCCCCACATCCCCCCCTGTTTGTATAAATGGTGAACCTTTAAAAACAGTGCTCAGATTCACTTAATTGGGAAGCACTGTAACAGACTCAATATCTATAGATATGGAGATAAACAATCACATCAAAGCTGTCTGTTTGCTGTTGTTAATTTAGAAAACCATCTGTTCACAACACAGAACTAGAACGGCACTCGGTATACCTCCATCAGGCTTCACAGTTTGTTTTGTATCCCAATGATAGGCCTGATCTGCATCCAGATCTTCACCAAAATCTAATTGAATAGTCCTCGTCACCTTGTCACTCAACCTGTCCACCAAATTTCGTCCGAATCCATGCACATCTTTTTGTTATCCCGCTCAGACAGTTGGACAACCAGACAGACGAGGGTGAAAACATAACCTCCATCCACCTCTGTTGGCGAAGATGATTAACCATTGTACCAAGTGCAAACTAGAGAGAGCCGTTGTCTTTGCAACACTGCTCTATTCTGCTGTGACATACTTTATACAGAATGCGCATTAATAGATTCAGTAGTCTACAATCACAACACTTGAGAATTTTTAATATCAAGTGTCAGGATAAGTTTACAATGTTGAAGTTCTAAAAGTTTCCAATATGTCCAGTGCTAAATTAAGCAACTCTCATTTCTTCGCAGCTCCATTGGGCAGGCCACATTATCAGATTGGAAAACAATAGATACCACAAAATAGCCTTGTGTGGGGAACCTAAATAACTCAGCTTGTGGAGGTTAAAGGTGATGAGGGGAGTCAGGAGGAGGGGGAGGGGCTGTGAAGTTAGGATAATTGGAAATGCCATCTTAAGGCCTTAGAAATCAGTATTGATAATTGGGAAAAACTGGTTCAGACCGATCATTGTGGAAAAGCAACTTGAAAACTGAAATGGAGACCGTGGAAGCAAACAAAGAACAACAGTACATGATAAAAAACACAAATGGACAAAATACATACCCCCTCTCCTCCCCACCCCCCCCCCCCCTCCTCCTTCTTGCTGCGGCTTTCACTGCTGCAGTCAGTGCGGAAGAACTTTCTGGGCCCTTGTGGGGCTGATGTCGCACGTTTGACACAAGCACCAGAATGTTTCCCACCAGTCCTCGTCAACAGCAACGGACAGCTGATGATGTTGTTTATGATGCTGATGCTCATGATGATTATGAGTCTGATGCTGATTATGATGCTCATTTTGATGATTGGGAATATAGTGGTCTCTATGACCTTTGTGATTATCAACACAAAGGTCATAGAGACATTTGAATCAATCCAGTGGTGGCTCTTGGCATATTTATGGCAAGATGTAGTCAAACCAATTTCTGTCAGCAGTCAACCGCAAAACTAGATATTTGAGAGGAAGTGTTGCTTGCTTGCACTCATTTATTGTGATTAGTATTAAGCTTTTTGCAAAATATTATGCAAAAACAAAATCGTTTTTTATCTGGAAATACAGTGTATGACTTGGAACTTCCTTTAGTGACTTCCTTAAGGTATGTGCACTCACCCCTGGGCTGTCTAGCCTGTGTTTAAATCTCCGCGGAGTTATAGACCGTCATCCACAGTTTCTCGCAGGCAGTGAGATTCATCAATGTGTGTGCCGTCCCTCGGATGGATGTTCAACTGGGTATTCCGTCTGCCCACATTATTTGGTGGACGTTAAATATCCCACAATGTGCTTCATAAAGAGTAAGCGCGTTATGGCCTTCGCCTTGAACAAATTACAAATCCCTGCAAAATCAGCTGAGTATCCCGCGTCTGAGTGATTACCCGTCCAGAACTCTAAGAGCTCGGGCGATTCATTGCCTTTCTATGACTGGTACACATGGGTAAGTGTGTGGTATAGATGGGGGGTCGCCACTCCTCTCCGTCAAACCAGTTATCTGGTACTCATTTTGCCGACCTCGGAAGGATGACAGGCCGAGTCAACCCCACCTGGCGTTAATTCAACGGGATTCAAACTCAGGATCTCAGGATCCCAAGCCCACCACCCTAATCATTAGGCAGAACTCTAACCCATAGCTGAAGAAACTGTTTCAGCAAAACTGATGCTCTGTATGGAGCATGGTGTATTGTGCAAGGTTGTATGTCTGAGTTATGCTGTATCCCAACCTAACAGATTTTTCCAAAAAATGGAACACTTGATGGAGGTGCCAGAGTGACAATAAAAGGCCATGATCTTGGTCAGAAACGTGAAGATATTGAATCTGTAACAGTGGTTAATAAAGACTGTGAAATAGACGACTCACTTTACAGCATCTCATCGAGGTCAGTACTTATCTTGTATCGGAGTAACTATTATAACCATAAAATGAATCATTAGACATTCTAAAATGTTGATTACAAATCAATTGGCCGAGTGAAGTTATTATGCCACGTATACCTTCAAATATAATGTGCCGAAAACGTTTTATTTTACTCAATTATTTTCTGCTGTATTACTTTGTTGTTGTTTATTTTCTTTTTAAACCAGGTACAGCTACCATTTTTTATTAATCTTATAAAAATGTTTTTAACTTCAGTCCCTTATTTATTGTCGATATCTCATTTTATACAGTTCTGTATCTTTCTTACTCTTTATGATTTCGGCCTTTGCTTCATCCCATCCTTGCCAGAAGGGTTTAAAAACAAAAGAATTTTTTTTTGCCACCTTGGCATATATTTTTTGTCATGTAGCTTACTCGGAGCTCCTTTCACGCATTTCATAATGAGTATTTTGTCTTGCTGATAAAGCCATTTGTGCAGAAACACCGCTGCCCATGATCGGTGCTCATGAAGACTTGTGAAAATCCAAGTGACCGTTGCACACTGACCCTATTGGCTAATGGGCTGTTTTAATTAACTGTGAGGTTACCACCCATCAGCCTCATTCCTTATGAAGCATCAGGTGTTAACAACTAATCAGGGACTCAAAAATAAAAGACATGGCTGCCTCCAAATAAATATCTGGTACATTCACTGACGTTTCATTCGTTGCTTAAAGCCTCATTTTCTGCATCTTTGTAGGATGTAAAGTGGAAAAAATTGTGAATAATTGGATCACATACCATGTCTACTTCTTGACATTTGAGTTTGTTGTCCCCCGTCGCACCGCGGAGCGAAAGGGGGACTATGGTTTTCCCCTCCGTCCGTGTATGCGTCCGTGCGTGCGTGCAAAGTAAATGTCTGAACCTTGTGAGCAGAATATCTTGGAAAATAAATGAACTACTAACTTCTAATCTGGTGTGTGGGTGTATCTAGGCATAAGGAAAAACGCTATTGAAAATTGGGTCGCCACGTCAAAATCCAAGATGGCCGCCACCATATATGTCTCAACCTTGTGAGCGGAATATCTTGAAAAATAAATGAACTACTAACTTCTAATCCGGTGTGTGGGTGTATCGCGGCATAAGGAAGAACGCTATTGAAAATTGGGTCGCCACGTCAAAATCCAAGATGGCCGCCACCATATGTGTCTGAACCTTGTGAGCGAAATATCTTGAAAAATAAACGAACTACTAACTTCTAATCTGGTGTGTGGGTGTATCTACGCAAAAGGAAGAACGCTATTGAAAATTGGGTCGCCACGTCAAAATCCAAGATGGCCGCCACCATGTATGTCTGAACCGGAAGAACGCTATTGAAAATTGGGTCGCCACGTCAAAATCCAAGATGGCCGCCACCATATATGTCTGAACCTTGTGAGTGGAATATCTTGAAAAATAAACGAACTACTAACTTCTAATCTGTTGTGTGGGTGTGTCTCCAACCCACTCGCAAATATTATCGACTCTTCCATGTTTTCTGCATCTTTCACTTTGTCAACTCACATCGCTTCCCTGACGGGGGACCTAGGCGTAACACTTGTTTTCCCTGTAGCTACCTCCTGTAGATTTATTTTGATCTTGCTCATCGGTTATATTCTCATAGGTTACATAATTATTTTGTATGATGCGTTAGTAATTGCCAGAATTTTTTTGATGTAATGTCAAGGCTTGAATACATATAAATCATGAAAACAGGAATGTGCATGATGGTTAGACGATCTAAAATTTAGAATTCAAACAATGTTGCTGCAACAATGCGTTTTTGGGGGCTGAAAATAATTCTGTTTTTGATGTCAGTTGCACCGTTTTTCTGTTGTTTTTTTTTGTTTTTGTTTTTGTTTGTTTTTAATGAATGGTCATCACAAGTAATGGAGTTTCAAGTTCTCTTCACACCTATTATTATTTATTCAAATCCGATTTCAATGCAAAGGCGATTATTGTATAGACGACTGCTTTAACTTGAGTGATAATGGGTTATTTGTGGGGCCATCTTTATTATTTATGCACATGGTGAGGGGGATATCCAGGTCTCAAGTGTAAATGGTGTATACATGGAGGACAGGTTGATCTTTGGTTTGGTAGGGTGCATATGAATCATGATTATATACCATTTCAAGGTACTTTTTTCTGAACTTCTCAACTTATTTTTAGTTCTATTTTTTCCATTAAAGCCCATCAATACAGTATATGGAAGTGGTGTATTTGAGAAAGACAAGGAAATTGTTGGCACAAAATTCCACAAATACCAAGGCAGACAGATTGGTTTGCGACAACATTAATAATGTAGAGCTACGTGAAACATCTACACTTCATGGAGAAAGGAAATGTGGAGAGCAAGAAAAACTACACAAATAAACATGTTGTTCGAGTAATTGATATTAAAGTACGCTGATGTTACTGTGCTGCATATTATGTATATGTAAGGCTCCTCCATGAGTGTGATGTATATGATGTATATGTAAGGTTCCTCCATGAGTGTGATGTATATGATGTGTATGTAAGGCTCCTCCATGAGTGTGCTGCATGTGCTGCATATGATGTGTATGAAAGGCTCCTCCATGAGTGTAATGTATACGATGTGTATGAAAGGCTCCTCCATGAGTGTGATGTATATGATGCGTATGTAAGGCTCCTTGTTACGGATTCATCACTTCCGTTGTTGTGGTTCTCATCCACTGTAAACATTTTTGGTTGCATGTACTATTATTGTTATCATTTAGGTCAAATAGAGATAGCTGTTTTCAAAAGGTAAAAAAAGTTAATGTTTTAAAAAGAAACCGGAAACCGGATCGGGAACCGGACGAGAAAAAAAGAGGAAGAAGAAGGAGGCGAAAGAGGCGGAGCAAGTGAGGTAGGAGAAGGAACCGAGCTGTTTGGAGGTCTGGAGCAAACGCTGGCGAACGAGGGTCACTAGCGAACTTTGGAACTTTGAGGTCGAAGGAACTGCCTGCAGAGCTCAGAGACAGGATTGTGTCGAAGCACAGATTTGGGGAAGCCTATGAAAGCCCGCTTGGAGTTTGCAAAAAAGCACATAAAGAACTCTCAGACTGTGAGAAACAAGATTCTGTGGACTTTCATGTGTCTTTCACTGAGGAGAGGCTTTCGTCTGGCCACTCTGCCATAAAACCCAGATCGGTGGAGTTTTGCAGTGATGGTTGTCCTTCTGGAAGTTCCTCCCATCTCCACACAGGATCTCTGGAGCTCAGCCAGAGTGACCATCGGGTTTTTGGTCACCTCTCTTACCAAGGCCCTTCTCCCCCGATTGCTCAGTTTGGCCGGGCGGACAGCTCTAGGAAGAGTCCTGGTTGTTCCAAACTTCTTCCATTTAAGAATTATGGAGGCCACTGTGCTCTTGGGAACCTTCAATGCAGCAGAAATTCATTCATTCATTCATATTCCCCAAATCTGTGCCTCGACACAGTCCTGTCTCTCAGCTCGGCAGGCAGTTCCTTCGACCTCATGGCTTGGTTTTTGCTCTGATATGCATTGTCAGCTGTGAGACCTTATATAGACAGGTGTGTGCCTTTCCAAATCATGTCCAATCAATTGAATTTACCACAGGTGGACTCCAATCAAGGTGTCGAAACATCTCAAAGATGATCAAGAGAAATGGGAGGCACCTGAGCTAAATTTCAAGTGTCATAGCAAAGGGTCTGAATACTTATGTCAATGTGATATTTCAGTTTTTTCTTTTTAATAAATGTGCAAGACTTTCCAAAAGCCTGTTTTGTCTTTGTCATCATGGGGTATTCAGTGTAGATTGATGAGGGAAAAAATGAATTTAAACGATTTCAGCATAAGGCTGCAACATAACAAAATGTGAAAAAAGTGAAGGGGTCTGAATACTTTCTGAATGCACTGTATGTAAGGCTGTTTAATTACTGTTGGTGAATTGTCAATCTTTTTTTTTTTTTGTGTGTTAAATGGTGAAAAGTTGTTAATATGTTGGAGTAAAAGTTTATAATTGAAAAAATCTGGACTTATTATTCAGCAGAGCTGAAGTTTTGTCGATAATCCAGCTGTTTTCTATTATAAGCTATTATTGTTTTAATTCAACTGGATTAATAACACCATCCTGCATTGATATATGTTAATATGTTGTTTTGTGGAATGCTTGCACTGGTGGTACTTTGTTTTCTTCATCCCCAGTATTGTGTGCCTACTTTCTGCTGTGACATCGGCGACTCAAGGCAATGTCTCGGTGAAAGTCAAAGGGCAGGAGGTGGCTTCATTCGGACCTTTCAACTATATGGTAATTGCGATTTTTAGAATTTTCTTCGCATCGTTTTGTGCGTTGAGGGGTGGTTGGGGCAGTCCAAGGTTTTGTATATGTGACAAATGAATCGGTGCATAATTCAAATTTCTCGGGTTTGTGGGGAAAAATCCTTTTATTGGTACTCATTGAATCAATTTATTGGTATTTAGGATGGTATTCATTAGCTAAGAAGCTGTAGGTTTATCTCGCAAAAAAAAAAAATACTCATATCTGGATCCGGATTCAGATCTTCACCAAAATCGAATCGATTCGTCCTTGTCACACTCCCAACCTGTCCACCAAATTTTGTCTAAATCCGTCGACAACATTTTGAGATATCCTGTACACACACAGACAGCGGTGAAAACATATCCTCCGTCCACCTTCAGTGGCGGAGGTAAAAAAATAAAAAAAAGACACTGATGTGCTCTTGGCGTTGCTTTTAGGATGAAACCAACAAACTGCAGGAGACAGAAGGGTAACATCATAATATTTAATAATCTACCATATAAAACATAATATAAAACATAATGTCAGTTTGCATGATTGCACAGATGTCTGTCCCCCTCAAGGGTAGGTTTTAAAGGCCAATTTTTTTAAACACAAATGTTGGTTCACGACAGCCTAGTTTTGAGGATAAAACAAACTCGAAGAACATTTTCCATAAAAGAGTAATTATGTCTCTTCTATTGGAATTGCAGACGGTGGCTTGCAA
This sequence comes from Myxine glutinosa, assembly GCF_964187855.1. NCBI lineage: Eukaryota > Metazoa > Chordata > Myxini > Myxiniformes > Myxinidae > Myxine > Myxine glutinosa. The sequence goes on from NC_136261.1 coordinate 306,417,585, forward strand.
ACCGAGCCTCAATGGTGGTGTACAGAAGCGTTTTTTTTTTATTTTTAAAAATAACAATAATTACAAGGCACAGAGGGAGGTGAAACTCGCTGCACGTGATGTGCAATGCGTGGAGAGTAAAACGAGTGTTCAGTTACATCTGTAGGATGTCTAATAAATAAAGAAGATATATATAGGTGCTTACACCTGATACGAGGCCGAGGCTTTAGAGTTTAGATGCTGGCACACTCACGAGGCTGTACTGTCGAATAAACTGTTCCAACCTGTCATATTGAACGGGCTTTCTAACCAATATTTAATAAACCCTAAACCCTAATGTCCACCTTAAGCATCATAATATTAATGAAATGTAGCAATAGATGATTTGCCCAAGATTACCAAATTAAATTCCTTAAGTACAAACGTTACAGCAATTCACCTATGCGTTAACTCACGACTCTCGATGTGGCAACTCAGCTTAATCAAGCGGTTCACACATGAAACCCAGCGGGTCATAAATGGGTGAAAGGATGGTGGAAAACACCACATGTCTTGTCACAAATAATGAAGCCAACACAAGCAGTCAGTCACGTTTAATAAGTCCTCAGAATGTGAATCCCCTAATCATCGAAGCATAGAATCACTCATCCCAACTCCTCTCTTCCTTGTGTGTGTGGTGATTTCAATTGTCAGCATGCAAATTGGCTGGGTGTTGGTACCTCTCTCACCAGCCATGACACTTCAGCAAAGGACTTCTGTGACTCCATGGGACTGACTCAATCTGTGAACCTTCCCACATGGATTTCTTCCAATGGCAAGACCTCCCTTCTGGACTTTGTGATGGCCACCATTCCTGCAAATGACTCCTCCTCTTTCTCTCCTTCAATTGGTTCATCTGATCATATGCTTATGAAAGTCAACATCTCTGACTATTCTCAAAGAGCTGTCCCAATGCCGGTGAGTCTGGCTGTTCACTCAGGCAGATTGGCAGGGATTGTACACAGCCATCTCTCTTCAGGACTGGTCTCCTATATCTACAGCCCTTGATGTTAACTCAGCCTGGGAATTCTTCCACAGAAACCTGCTCTCTCTCATGCACAGATTAATCCATCTCTTCTTCCCACCAATGGTACGCCAAATGATGTGGTGAGGCAGTTGCTCTGAAACAACTTGTCGTCTACTCTCAGGAGAGCCAGAAAACAACATGTGATCAACCTCAAGAATGAGCTTTCAAACTTGTCTCCCTCCTCTAAAACCTGGTGGCACCTTGGTAAGTCTGTCTCTGGATTATGCTGCCCTTCCATCCCTTCCCTCTCTTCAAATAGCACCACAGCCGACTCCACTCGTTAGAAAGCTGAATACCTCAATTCTGTGTTTGCTTTCAAATCTTGTGTCCCAACCCCTTACTCTTGGTACTAATCCTTCCCTGTTGTACCAAACTGATCCTGGACTCTTTTAAACCTGAGAAGGTAGAGAATCGTCTTTCAACCATCGACTCTGACTCTGCAACTGGGCCCGACGGCATCACCTCAGTGTCCTAAAAACCTGATCTGTTGCTCTTTCACATCCTCTCTCTATGCCCTTTTCACCTTTGGGTCAACCCTTTCCACCATTCATTTGGGCGAGGTCATCTTCCATCTGCTTTGAAATCCAACAACACCACTGCATCACATAAAAGGTGCAAAAACTGATCCCCTCAACTGCAGAGCTATCAACTTGCTTCAAATAATCAGCAAGGTCATGGAATCCATCATCGCAGTTGATATGAAATCCTTACTTTTCTCCAACACGAAAAGCTTCAGCATTATTGTCATTATGTTGTGTTTGTTTTCCTGTATATTAAAGTTCTGTAGTACTAGCCTGGTGTTGGTTTAGCGGTTAGGGTGCCGGCTTGGGATCCTCGGATCCTGGGTTCGAATCCCAGTCGATCGCTGAATTAACGCCAGGGGGGGTTGACTCAGCCTGTCATCCTTCCGAGGTCGGCAAATTGAGTACAAGCTAACTGGGATGAATGATCCTGGTGTGTACCCCGGTTTAGAATAGGTACACCGTATCCCTGCACATCGTAAGAGCGTGACCAAGGGTTGGCGTCAGGAAGGGCATCCGGCCATAAAAACATTGCCTCAAACAGGGAACCATGATTGTCATGGGGCCCGCAAGGCTAACCCCCGCTCTAGCAGGGAAAATGGCCTTAAAACGATCATTCATTCATTCATTCATTCATTCATTCATTCATTCAGTACCAAACATGTTTATTCTGGGAAAGTATATCCACATGTACATGATTATATGATGTGCATGTACATTTGCATGTCTTTAATCACCAAATTGAGGCAGAAATGTTCAACTTTATGAGCTGACAACTGTGTTCTCACTCACCAGTAACCGCTCTTGGAATGAGAGGCAGGTGAGATATTGATCATTGGGACGAATGTGGCTTTCACCGAGTCACTTGTATATGGGCTGGCGCGATGGCCAAGAGTTAAGCACACTCGTCTCTAAGCTGTCTAACCTGGGTTTGAATACTGGCCCAGCTATAAACTGTTTCACAGGCAGGGTGATTCATCAATGTGTGGTGCCGTCCATCGGATGAATGTTAAACTGCCTGTCCCGTCTGCCGGCATTAGTTGGAGGATGTTGAAGATGGCACTGTCTCTTTTATGAAGAGTAGGTGAGCTATTGCCGGCACCTTGACCAAATTGCTGCTCTCACAGAAGGCATCGTATTCGCCGCACATCCATGCCCTCAGCCAATTATGATGCCACGCAGCCTCGTGCTGCATACCGATGAAGAAGAAGAAGAAGATTGCTGTTGATATGACAGATTTAAATTGTATCACAAATAGTTTGCCTTCGCATCCTCACCTAATATCGTTTTGCATGCAAACTTTGAGTACCAGTTCACTGGTAATTCCCTGTTTGTCGTTGAAGGCGGCAAAAAGGGTTGGCGTCAGGAAGGGCATCCGGCCGTAAAACATTGCTTCAAAAAGGGGACCAAAAAAAACAAAAAAAAAACAACAACTACCACGGTCCCCGAAAAGGCCAACCCCCGCTTTGCGGGGAAAAATGGCCTCTAAACGGTGGGTTTTTTTTATGCAAACTCTGAGCTCATGAAAGAGCGAGGTGACAGATAGTAAAAAGCAACCAACTGACGGTTGGGCAGTGGGGGTACCGTTGAACGCAAGCAATGTTCTAAACTACCTCCAAGTAAGAGGTTTGGGAAAGGATTAATGGCCCCAATATATTCCATTATAATGGGGGAAAAAAGCAAAGCGTTGTACCCAGAATGTTTTGTTTTTAATCAGTGTTGTTTCATGGAAGTATGGCCTGTACATGTATCATGTGTAGGTCAAGGATATAAGGAGGCATCAATGTGCTGTTGCATGAATTAAAAGTTTATTGGTCAACGATTAACAAATGAACAGGACATTTACTGTATTTGATCTGAACAAATTACTACTGTACAAATTGGATTTGAACATGGATTCCCAACAGCATGAGCAAGTTCTCAGATGGGGACATTAAACATGGTAAGATTATGCATTATCGTGCCGCTAATATGTTATCCTCTCTTTTGGGGCTTTTTGTCACATTTATTCTATTGTAATTAGGCACCATACTGCAGTGCTGTGTCAACCATTCATGCAAATGTTCTGCATTGCTTAGATTTTGGTGTCATTACATTTGTGTAGGAACCAAAGCCTGAGATCATCTCACCTCAAAAGGGGCCAGTTGCAGGCGGCACGCAGCTGACAGTGAGTGGGACCAAGCTAAACGTTGGGATGCCTGCAGATGTGGAGGTTGAGGTTGGTGGAAATCCTTGCAGGTGAATTGCTCTGTTATACTTTATTCTATGGAGAAATAGAGTAGAATTATTTTGCAGTTAGTTGAGTGCAGTTGCCTATATACCCATGCAAGACTTGTCTTAATTGCATTCCTGCTCTTTCAACTTCCTCCTTGCAAACACTTATTTTTCATCCTCTGTCCTTTCAGTGTAGATCGTGTCACTGGCACACACATAATCTGCAAGACCACTCCATTCTCTGGTGAATCGTCCAATATGACAGTCAAAGTGATTTACAAGCCCAGAACAACCATCCCTCTGCCGGACTCTCAAGTCTTTCTCTTCACTCCAGACCCTGAAATTAGTGAGATGACACCCACAACTAGCTTTTTCAGGTACCACTTGGTTTTCATTCCTTATTTAACAGTTTTGATGATTCACCACAATGATGACATCTCTTCTCTACCATCTTCAGCCATGTTCAATGGTTAAATATGATTGTGGATTATGAATGATACTTTCGGTTAATAGGTTGATTTTGGAATAGGTTGACTGTTAAACCAACATCAGTCTTCCCGAGCACATAAGCCCACTCGTAATCAGTCACTTATCACAGATATAACACAGGCACCACAGGCACCACAGTCATGCCGGGAAATGAGAGAAGAAAACGAGGAAGAGGAAGAATACGAGGTGTGTTGTCGGCCTCTCGCTCACCATATGTAAGCTGGCAGTCTCTCGTTGGTCCAAAGAAGAAGGGGGGGGGGGGGGTGAGTGGGAGACTGATATGGTGTAATGTGGGGCCTTCCCCCAAGAGGTGTCGAGGGTGGATACCTTTGGCGTCAGATAAATGGCATTAGGTCCAACAATTCAGGAAGCTCTGGAAAGGCAAGTTGGTGCTTCATGCTGATGCTTGTGCATCCAAAGGGAATGAAGTAGAATGGAGATAGCAAGAGAAAGATCGTGTGATTCAGTTGCATGAAACTTTCTGCTGGTCTGCCTGGCACGGGATCTTGCTTGCTTTGCGCTTGTCTACCAGCTTGCTCCACAGAGTCACCAGTCTTCCACTTGTGGTGCAGATACCAGCCCGCTCTCCAACCACCAGGATGCTCCCGCAGATTCCCTGATGTGGGCGGAATCTGCCAACTGGTCCCTGTCTTCGTGTCTCACGCAGAATGTACAGTTTTGTTCCAAGCAAGGGTGTTGAGAGAGTTTATCGGCATTTCCTTGAGCCTTCCCGGCTTTATGGATCACATTATAATCGTGCTGCTGTAATTTCTCCAACCACTGTGCAATCTGGCCCTCAGGTAAGAACCATTGCAAGGACGAATGGTCTTTTCTAGCAGAAAATTTATATCCGTACAAGTAATGGTGAAAATGGTTCATGGCAAACAACATTGCCAATAACTCCTTGCGAATGACATAATTTCGCTCTGGCCTACCCGTGTCCTGATTGTAATACGTGATCACTATTACTACTCGCACCCCCCCCCACCCCCCCCCCCCCACCCCCCCTGTTCCTGAGATAAAGGTGCTCCCAACCGCTTCTGGCTTGCGTCAGTGTCCTGGGAAAAGGTCCCGTCATTGGTGGGGTAAGCTAAAACAAATGTGGATGTCAAACGCCCCTTCAACTAGAGGAAGGCATCATTGCACTCTTGTCCAGGTACACCTTGTCCACTTCTCCGTAAGCCGGTGAAGGGGCCTGGCCATCTCTGCTCCTATTATCGACACTTTGTGGTAAAATTTGCGGAGTCCCAAAAATCCCCGCACCTCTTTGATGTTATGAGGTACGGGCCACTCCTCCACCACCGTGATTTTACCCGGGTTAGTTTTCACCTCCACATGACCCAACACATGACCAAGATAGCCACCTCTTTTTTTTCTCTTTTTTTTTCTTTTTTTTTCTTTTTTTGTATACTGAATCGAGGCTCGTGAAAGAGCTAACATTTATTTCACAAACAAATCCATCAGACAAACAAAATATACAAAAAGAGGGAGCGGAGGACAAGATGGGGAGAGAAGGGGAAGCACACAACCACATCATTTGAGAGCAGGGAGAAGTGTGGGAGGGAGAGGGCTTGGGGGGAGGAGGCGTGGGAAGGGGGGGGGAGAGGTATAAAACACAAGGGGACCGAAATTAGCGGGGGTAGAAAATATCAAGGTTTTGGATGGGGGAAATGTCTTTTGCAAACAAAGTGCATTCACCGGAACACAATTTCAAACCCACCTGTCTGAGGCACAGAAACACCTGGTCAAAATTGGTTTTGACTTGGGTAAATGTTGTAACGTGCACCAGGACATCATCCAGGTACACCAGGCATGATTGCCATGGCATGCCGCCTCGTACACGCTCCAGCAATGTCTCAATGGTGGTGGTGGCGTTAGACAGAAAAACCAAAATGGCATCACAGTGAACCGATAGTCCCTTACCTGTGGAAAATGCCGTCATCTCTTTCCTTGCCTTATACATCTCCATTTGCCAATACCCACTCTTAAGGTTCATAGTTGAGAACCAATTCGAGCCCGCAACGACATTGAGGGTATCGTGAAGTCTAGGCAGGGAATAGGAGTCTGAGTGTCAGGTATTAAGCTGGCAATAGTCCACGCAGAAACGCATGGTCCCATCCTTCTTTTAACCAGCACATAAGGAATTTGAGGACTCGATGACACCTGCTTCAAGCATCTTTTCTACCTGCTCATCAGCTTCCTCCCTCTTGCTCCAGGGTAGCCATCAGGTGGGCTGATGAATAGGCCGGGCGCACCGATGTTTAACATCTCTCACGTGTGATTGGAACCACCTACGCACAGATTCGTCCATTTAATTGATCACTAACTTGGGTGTTTAATGGATCCTTCTCTGCAGACTACTGTAGTTAGACAGGAAACCACCAATGGTATATGAGAGCACAACTCTCATATATACAGTGCCTTCAGAAAGTATTCACACCCCTTGACTTTTTCATATTTTATTGTGTTGCATCCTGAACTTAAAATGGGTTAAATTGAGATTTTTTTTGTCACTGATCTACACATAATCCATCATGTGAAAGTGGATATTTTTTCTATTTTTTAGGAATTTTTACAAAATAATTAAAAATGAAAAGCTGAAATGTCTTGAGTCAATAAGTATTCAACCTCTTTGCTATAATTCTCCAAATTGAGCTCAGGTGCATCCAATTTCCTTCGATCATCCTTGAGATGTCTCTACAATTTGATTGGAGTCCACCTATGGCCAATTCAATTGATTGGACATGATTTAGAAATAAAAACACCTTTCTATACAAGGTTCCATAGTCAACGGTGCATGTCAGGGCAGAAACTCGACCAAGAAGTTTAAGTAACTGTCTCTAGAACTCAGATATAATTGTAAGGAGTCATAGATCAGGGTAAGGGTATAAAACAATTTCTAGAGTGTTAAAAGTTCCCAAGAGCACAGTGAGCATCAAGATCACGGTGAGTTCATTCGGAAATGGAAAGAATATGGAACTACCCAGGCTCTGCCTAGAGCTGGCTGTCCGACCAAACTGAGCAACCGGGCAAGAAGGACCTTGGTCAGCAAGGTGACCAAGAACCCAATCACCACTCTGACAGAACTACAGAGTTCCTTGGCTGTGATGGGAGAACCTGCAGGAAGGACAAAAGTCTCAGCAGCACTTCACAAATCTATGTGTTATAGGAGAGTGGCCAGATGGAAGCCAAGCCACGCCTGAGAATAAGGCACATGACAGCATGCCTGGAATTTGCAAAAAGGCATGTGAAAGACTGAGAGTATGACACAAAAGATTCTGTGGTCTGATGAGAAGAAAATGGAACTCTTTGGCTTGAATGCAAAGTGCTACGTCTGGAGGCAAGCACAGCTCATCACCCATTTAACATCATCCCTACCGTGAAGCATGGTGGTGCCAGAATCATGCTATGGGGATGCTTTTCAGCAGCAGTGACTGGGAAACTTGTATGGATAGAGGGAACAATGAATGGAGCCAATACAGGCAAATCCTTGAGGAGAACCTGCTTAAGAGTGCAAAAGACCTCAGACGGCGATGAACATTTACGTTCCAACAGGACAATGTCCGTAAGCACACAACCAAAGCAACACTGACAAGCCAAAGAAAGCTTCAGAACAAGAAAATGAAAGTACTTGAGCAGCCCAGCCAAAGCCCAGACTTGAATACCATTGATAATAATCTGTGGAAAGACTTGTAGATTGCTGTTCACCGACACTCCAAATCCAACTTGACAGAGCTTGAGCAAATCTGCAAGGAAGAATGTGAGAAACTCTGCAAATCTGGAAGTCCTATCAGTGTCCATGTGTTTTTTTTTTTTTACCTCTCCCACCCCCACCCCCCTTTACATGCCTCCTCCCCCAAGCCCTCTCCCTCCCACAGATCTCCCGATGTCCCTGCTCTCAAATGTTGTACTTGTGTGCTTCCCCCTCTCTCCTCATCTTGTCTCCCGCTCCCTTTATTTCGTCTTATTATATGTGTCCGTTTGTTTTTTGTTTGTTTTTTGTCATTAACGTTAGCTCTCACACGAGCCTCGATCCTGTATACAAAAAAAAAAAAAAACACCAGATGTGCAAAGCTGATATATACAGTCACGTGAAAAAGTAATTACACCCCATGTAAAGTTTTGACTTTTTCAACATATTTCAACATACAGCTATTTGATCTTCATTTCAACAATATTGATAGATAAAGGTGATATAATATAACAAATATTATGAAACATTTACATATTGTAGTCCATTGTATAATTTACTTAAACATAAATGCAAATTTCGCATGTGGAAAAAGTAAGTACACCCCTACATTTATCACTACTTCAAATACCTAAAATTAGAATCAGGTGCACCAGCTCAGATGCAAATGATTAGAACATCGTTGGAGAGGATCTTGGAGGAACCTGTCTTATTTAAACCTCAGACATTTAGTTTGGTTTGCTCTTTGTTGTTGAAGTGTGCGACGTCACCATGCCGAGATCAAAAGAGCTCTCTGAGGCCTTCAGAAAGAAGGTTATAGATGCCTACGAGTCTGGGAAGGGATTTAAAAAGATCTCCAAACAATTTGAAATCAATCATTCGACTGTCTTGAAGATCATCTACAAGTGGAGAAGATTCCAAACAACTGCCAACTTGTTCAGGCCAGGCCGCCCCAGCAAGTTCAGCCCGAGAGCAGACCGCAAGATGCTGAAAGAAGTCTAAGGACCCCAGAATGTCATCACGGGACCTACAGGTAGCTCTTGCCACTGTTGATGTCAAAGTGCACGAGTCCACCATTAGAAAGAGGCTGCACAAATTTGATCTACAGGGGAGGTGTGCCAGGAGGAAACCTTTGCTGTCCAGAAAGAACATCAGGGCAAGACTAAAGTTTGCCAATGAACACCTAGGCAAAGACCAGCACTTCTGGAACAATGTGCTCTGGGCAGATGAGTCAAAGGTAGAGCTATTTGGCCACAGTACCAGAAGACATGTTTGGCGAAACCAAAGACAGCATTTGACCACAAGAACCTGATACCAACTGTAAAGCATGGTGGTGGAAATATTATGGTTTGGGGCAGCTCACCATCATATAATCCACTATGAATTCTTCATTGTACCAGAGGGTGATTGAGGATAATGTGAGGCTTGAGGATAATCTATGGGAAAGTTGAAGCTCAACCGAAGGTGGACCTTGCAACATGACAATGACCCTAAACATACCAGTAAATCCACCAAGGAATGGCTGAAAAGAAAGAAATGGAGGGTTCTGGAATGGCAAAGTCAAAGCCCGGATGTAAATCCCATCGAGATGTTGTGGGGGGATTTGAAACGAGCTGTGCATGCAAGAAACCCCTCAAACATCGCACAGCTGAAAGAATTCTGCATGGAGGAGTGGGCAAAAATTTCTCCCAGTCGATGTCAGAGACTGGTAGACAGTTATAAGAAATGCCTACTTGAGGTTGTTTCTGCCAAAGGGGGCAATACCACCTATTAGAGACAAGGGTGTACTTACTTTTTCCACATGCGAAATTTGCATTTATGTTTATTTAAATTATACAATGGACTACAAAATGTAAATGTTTCATGATATTTGTTATATTATATCACCTTTATCTATCAATATTGTTGAAATGAAGATCAAATAGCTGTATGTTGAAATATGTTGAAAAAGTCAAAACTTTACATGGGGTGTACTTACTTTTTCACATGACTGTATGTACCCAAGAAGACTCGAAGTTGTAATCGCTGCCATAGGCACTTCTTCAAAGTATTGACTTCAACGAAGGGGGTTGAGTACTTATGTAAATTAGATATTCCTGTATTTCATTTGTAATTATTTTGTAAAAATGTATAAATAAATAAATAAATAATCCTTTTTGCCATTATGGGGCATTTTATGTGTAGATCAGTGACAAAAATAAATCTCAATTTAATCCATTTTACAACCTGATCCATTATTTTATTTTTTTAATGTTTTTTTTAACAAAAGAAAAAGTCAAAGGGTGGGAATACTTTCTAAAGGCACTGTATCATAGTTGTAACCATTCCATTTTTGCCTGGGTCTCCCTATTGTATGCTTATGATGTATTCAAATTTGTTTTCCATCACTTTCAGAACATTAGACAGTTCCAAATTTTTTGGGTGGGGGAGGGGAGAGAGGAGGAGAGGAGGAGGAATCAACTGGAATGGGTTATTTCTTCTTACATACCATCTTTGATTGATTGCTTTAACTCTGATTGTGATTACAAGATTAGCCAAAAAATCCCTTCGTTGCTTCAACCAATACAAAACAAAGCTTCTAGACTTTTAAATGTGCACTCATAATTTTATATTTCAGCTCTTTTTGTTCACTTGCACTGGATTCATGTACCTATCATTCCCTCTTCTCTTCCTTCTCTGAGTTATATTTTTGTCACTTTACCCCCAAGCAACATGATGTTTTGCATGACTGACCAGATGACTTTTTTCTTACAGTGGTGGACGTGAGATCACTGTAAAAGGCAGTCACTTAGACTCTGTCACTCATCCCATCATGCGAGCTGTCGTCTCAACTGTGCACCGCCGGCGGAGATCCCATCGCCATCAAACGCTCTCATCTGAGGTGTACATATTTTACAATTTATTATATATATTGTTACGGACTCGGCTTTAATGATTGTGGTTATGAGTATTGTTGAACGGCAACCTCATATATATATATATATATATATATATATATATATATATATATATATATATATATATATATATATATATATCGCTTTCTGACTTGATAGTTTACCTACTAAGTACTGGGTGATCTTTACGAACTTAAATTATTATTCTAAGGAATTATTTCACCGAAATATTTCACCAAAAGTCTATTAAAGCTCATTTCTGAATCTAATACATGGAAATCAAAATATAATATTGAGAACTGTTGTACATTTCCTATCATAGTACGAAAGTACCTGCAAGGTTGATGACGCAAAAAGGATGAGATGCCAATCACCAAAAATCTCAGCAGTGAGCAGAGGACAGGACTCAATTGAGGCTGACATCCAGTTCATCATGGACAATGTTGTTCGAAACTACTCTTCCATCCAATACTTTGCCGATCCCACGATGCTCCAATTGAACGTGAAAGACTCAAAGAGTCCCTACACATACAAGCTTGACACTATACTTCGGGCAGAGGTAAGCCAACTGTTTAAAACAGCACTGTCGTTTATATAAATATACTTCATGTACTGCTACGGGATTGTTGCTCACTCTGCAGAAAAGTTAATGAAAAGCACATTTCTAGTTTTAAACTCCAGGACTCCTTCCTGTATGAACAACTGCCAATCTATTTAATAGGTTTTTACGGCGTAGCCCGTAGGGCAAAGCCAGCCGTCTTGAACAGTGTTTGTCCGTATGCATGTATGCATGTATGTATGTATGTATTTGTCCCTCACAAACATACACCAATCAGAGCTGAGGGTCTGGTCACATGACAGGGGGTGATGTGATTACGTTTGTGATGTCATTACGGCATACAACGGCTGACTCCCCACACTGCCATTTTGATTCCTATGCCTTTCAGGCCGAACATATTGTCGAGCCTGTCATATGTCGCAATTACCATGCTCTGTCTTTACGTTTTTCATTCAGTGTGAAACACAAACAAACCGATTGTTAAAATGACCTTCAAATATCAAAAGCATAGGCCTTACGGGTCTTCCAACGACACGATGTATAGGCCTTAGGCTTCATACCTTCATGCCTCACCTTCAGGCCGCTTCGGACATATTAGCCCAGGTTTCTTAATACAGTAGTATCGTTTTCATAATGTTACTAATGATAATAATAATAATAATAATAATAATAATAATAACGTTAATAATAATAATAATATAATAAATAAAATATAATCATAACACAGTAATCCCTTTGTCGTGACTGCAAAGTTTCTGGATTGAAGCAGTGTATGGTTGGTTCATTGTTTACTCAAACCATATAGAATAAACCAGTGTCTCAATGCAATCTCTTCACTTCCATGGTGACAGAAGCTTGGAGACTTAGCACCTTGGCAAATTCCAGATTCTTCCTCAAACATACAGGGGGCACTCCATCAGTGCCACAGCTACATCCTCAGTAAATTGATGCCACCCACCTCCATGGGAATATGAAAAAAGGATGAAGCACATGCCTCTTACCCACTTATCCCTGAACCCAGAAAATATTTCTGACTTGTAGTTTATTCATAATAACCTCTTGTGTGGCATGCCTGCAGCCTACCATCCACCTCCTCTCCCTGCCCCCTTGCACACTCCAAAGTGCTGACAACTCCAGCTACAAACATGGATTATTTGCTGTCCTTCCACCTCATTTCTTTCTAATCTATGAAGATTGAAATTGCCAACAGTTGGCGTGAGGGTCAGCCTTCAAACTACAATTCATGCACCAAAGCCTTTTGTGAAACAGCTAGTCCTTGAGGACTACTTGTTTTTAGCGCCTGGAACGAAGTTCAGGGGAGCTTATGTGATGGCGCGTCGTCGGTCCGTAAACGCTTGCAACTTCTTCCCCAAAACTGCTGATGGAATTCTGACCAAGCTTGTCACAAATGATCTTTGGTATGTTGCAACTCATGTTTGTTCATGGCATGAAAAAAAAATCGAGTCTAAGGGGGTCTCCAAGGGTCAAAGTGGATCCAAGTTTGAACCCCAAAATAGAAATTTGCTTTTTCCTCTGAAACTACACACTATTTCGATGAAACTTGACCACAACCTTCACCACCCGTGATGTACCGAATGTTCACGGCATTAGAAAAATTGGGGTCTAAGTGGGTCTACTTGAGGGGGAGGATGCCCCCAAAATAGATATTTTTGTTTGTTTAAAGTCTTACGATTATGTTGGTATATGATTCCACATGCTGCTCTGTCTTCTAGCAACAATTGAAATTGGTTTAAAATACCGTAATACTGTTTAAAATACCTTTTGTCGGTGTAGAATACTGCTTCTTCCAGGTGAGCGCTCAGGGGTATTGCCCCAATTTTTGATTACTCTTTTCTCTCTGAAGTCTAAGTGACAGTCACTCTCGGTTCGGTTTGGTCATGCTTAGACTTCACCCTCAAACCTGTCCTTTTCCTCATGTTATTGTCAAAGTGTCTCTGGTGCTCTTTAGCGAGCCACATGGGTGCCCAGATGTATGATCGTTCAACAAGATAGATTGGCTTTGCCTGAAATCGATCTCCTTAACAACCTGATCCGTTGTCTCCTCAGATCTTGAAATCAGAAGTTCCTGGTTTTCCTTCCTCAACAAACTGCTTTTATTTACCAATTCATCAATTAATGTCTTCAAATGTCCTAATAATCATCCCAAACCGGGTGCACTGTGCGTATAATGCTCGGCAATCACCATAAAGTTGCAACCAGCAAACATCACAGGCAAACCACCCACAACCAGTGTGTTCCAGTGTCTGCAAAGTCAGTGCCAAACATCAACCTTCTATAATGTCAAACTTCTCTAGCCTCTCACCACCCTCAATATCCTCATGGTAGTTGGTCAAATCTGTCACCGGTACATGGTCCCCTTTGTACCATCACTCCATCCTTTAAGTCATGTTGGACATAGCCATTGAAAAGGCCAAATATCAAGATACTACCTTTACCATAAAGGCCTAGGTCCCAAATTCCTACCTTTCCAATCCACCCTTTTCCCATTCCAATTGGTCCCTGAAGCATGTGGCATTCTATTCTACTAAGGTTGAGAAGTTCTTTGTCAGTCTTGCCACCATCTCTGCAATTCCATTAGATATTATTGGTCCTGTAATTCACAGACTGCTTCGACCCAATCCTTCGTCTTTACTTATTCTTCAGGAAGTACTTCTTACATAATCACCTGCTTTCATCTTGGTAAGTTGCCAGAATCACCTCCATTCACAAGAAGGCTTCCAAGTCTACTCCACAACAATAAAGACAGGTCAACCTTCATCATAAGCAAAGTGATGGAGTCACGTTGCTGTAGATGTCGGTCATCATCTCTTCTCATATTCTAATATTTGAACATCGGTTTGGCTTGTATCGGGATATTCTACGTTGGACTTGTTGCTTCTCTCTACTGTGTGGATGGATGTTCTAAATCTCAAATGAGAGGTGAGGGTCATATCTCTGGACATCTCTCAAACTTTTGATACTGCCTGGCACCATCCACCTACCCTTACTTTCCAGCTGTGTGCCGATGGTATTCAGCATGTGCTTCTTGAATGGTGATCCAATTTTTCTTCCCGAGCAGAAACTGTCGGTCTCTTTATGGTATTCGGTCTGGTGAATGTTCTCTCGAGACTAATGTGTTGCAAAACTCTGTTTTCGGACAATCCTTATTCTTGGTCGACATGGTTATGGTTACCTGTATTTTGTTGATGGCTCTTCCTTGTACACGATACTTATGAGAGGTAGGCTTCCGTTTCATTTTTATCTGCAGTTCTGGAAAACATCACTGATCAATGATCATATACTTAGAACATGTCTTTGAAGTGTTACTTTGTACCTTGCTAAGGATCAGCTGTTAAACCTCTCAGTTAATTTATCTAGCTAACCCACGTGAGAGGTACAGTCCCTGGAGCTCATCATCCCAGACACCATGTCATAACTTGTCTTGAGCGTATTCTGTCTCCAAACTGGCCTCTCGGCCTGACCAATGCTTTGGTATTTGTATTCTCCACAGTCAAGTCAATTCTGAGCTAGATAGAGCTCATTATGGTCCACAAGGCCATCATCCGAAGTAACATGGTGTATTTCTTCCTCCTCTTGGGCTGGTGAGGCTGCTTTCCTTACTCGAGGCGATTGTGTCCAATCATTCCTGCATAATTGACATCTCCTGGCCAGAGGACACGTCTTGGGGTCTGCTCCTTGCCCACCACAGGGAAATTTTGTGGATTATCAATTTGTAATGTAGCAACTCCTACAATGGTGATTGTTGCCACCTTGTGTCCACACTGTTCCTGCCTGTATATAGTATTTTTCTACTCTAGCCAATCTTTCTCATTTGTACAACTACTTCTGCTCTCTCTCTTTTACGTACAAAGCTGCCCCCAGGCCACATGCATTCTTTCAGAGAGAACAATAGAGTAAATCAAAAGGATGGTTCTTGAGGTATGCTATGACCACCGTGGGAAACGAGGAAAAGCTGACATTTTGGGTGTTAACCCTTTGTCAGAGCAAGAGAAAAGTTATCCTTGCTTCCCACGGTGGTTTGCATACCTCAATCAGTCCTGTTATTCCATTGGTCTACCTGTTTGCCAACAGAGATAAACACTAACCTTCACTAGTAAGACTAGTTATTCATTCTGCATTCTTCCAGAAACCCATACCATTCCCAAGTATAAGCTGAATGCTCACCTGCATTCCTCATCATGCTCTTCTTTCCTCTGTGGAACCAACTCTCCCCACTCTCCCCATGTCTTTTGTCTTGTGCTATTCCCATGCTGTCCATAATCTTTCAAGAGTGCTGTTCATAATCACTTCAGGCCTTTTCTCACACCTAACCCTCCTCTCTTCTACTCATGATGATCATCTGATCCCCATCTTCCTCTTTTTGGCCCTTGCTTCCCCACCTCCCCCCCACTCGCCCACCGACAGTCGCAGACTGGGGACATTAATATGAGCTCCGACCGATCATCTGTCCACGCACTTGTGTGTGCATGATATTTCAAAAACCACGTAACATTTAGCTTTCATATTGCAGATGTCTTTTCCTCATGACATGATCTCAACTTGATTTGATCATGACTATAATTGGCGGAATTATGTTACCATAGCAACTATCTCGGTAACTTGGCTTGTGCACGTGACATTTCAAAAACCAATGAAGATTTAGCTTTCATATTGCACAGATATATTCCTCATACCACCCAAAAGACGGGGGGCATAGACTATCAGCTCCTTGTTCTCTTCCTGTTACTCAACTACTCGCTTGCATTGTGTCCATGCATTCTCTGTTTGCTTGCTCCCCTTTTCCTGTTTGTTTGTGAACTGCTGTCCTATGTCATTTTGCTCCTCCATGAGCTGAGACTTCTGGATAAAATATATTTTTGCTGACAGTCACATTGACCATTCAGTCGGATTACAATAAGCCTTTAATTTCTGAAACTTGCTTTCAAAAACCCTTCAGGTCTGTATAAGTACGATGTGCTGATTCCAATGGACTGATTAATCTGAATCAGCCGGTGGCTATACTGCTATTTTATTTTGGCAAATATTAACCCATTGACCCAATTTACGATCATAAATGGCCTACAACCTTTACTCTTGTTAAACAGCTATAGATTGTCTCTTGCGATGAGAAATTGGTGTTCGTTTCCACATGTTTGATGCTGTTGAAGCCCAATTTGCCAACCTGCTGACTTATTCAACATTGAGATACCTCGCTGCTCCCGTCCTCACTTTGTGTAAATCGGGGTCGCGCTGCTTACTGTGGGGTAGGAGTGGGTGTTGTGGGAAATTCCACCACTAGCATGTTGGTAGTACAGTTTCTGTTAACATTGACTTGTAATTTTCCTTTTAACAAACTGTCAGGTATTTCTGAAATTTAATTTTCTGAAATTTCTGAAATTTAATTTTCTGAAATTTCTTTAATTTCTGAAACTTGCTTTCAAACTTGTCTGGTTCATGTCTGTCCATCAGACCATTTGGAAAATCGACAAAGTGAAAGCAATTCATTTTCTTTGTTATATTCCTGGGAAAACCACAGAAAACCATGTTTTTCCTGGGAAAACCACATTTCAAATCTGGCCTCCAAAGCCAGTCGCCGACTGGGCATCCTCCATCGTGCAAAGTCCTTCCTTGGCACACCTGAGCTCCTCACCAAATACAAGGCTTTCATCCGCAGCTCAATGGAATACTGCTCTCCCCTCTGGGCTGGTGCTCCTGCCTCACACCGAGCTCGTCTTCACGCTGTTGAAACCAAAGCATTCAGAATCATTGGAATCTCCCGCGATGAAGCTAACTCCAAGGGCCTTTCACTCACTCACCGCTGGCAGGTTGGTGGTCTTTCCTTCTTCTACCGACTCCTCTCTGGCCTTGCCCCCCCCAGCTCTCTCTGGGCTCTGTCCCGCAAATATTCCTACAGGTCGCACAAGATCTGCCTGCAACCCTCTTATGGTTAAACTGCCAAAATCAAGACACTCTGCTCACCTTCACTCCTTCATTCCTCTTTTCTCCCGCCTCTGGAACAAACTCCCTCACTCTCTTCAATCCCACTCCACCCTCCAGGTCTTTAAAACAGCTGTTCACCACCATCTCTTATCTTCCCCCATCCAAAACCTTGATCTTTTCTACCCCCGATAATTTCACCCCAAATCCACTTTTTTGAAATATCAACTTCTGTCCTGGAAGTCCTTGGTGTCCTTGTGTTTTATACTTCTCCCACCACCCCCCCCCCCCTCCCACGCCTCCTCCCCCCAAGCCCTCTCCCTCCCACACATCTCCCTGCTCTCAAATGTTGTGTTTGTGTGCTTCCCCTCCTCTCCCCATCTTGTCTTCCGCTCCCTCTTTTTATATATTTTGTTTGTCTGGTTGATTTGTTTGTGAAGTAAATGTTAGCTCTTTCACGAGCCTCGATTCAGTATACAAAAAAAAAAAAATTATGTGCTGAAAGATGGAAATCAGTTCCACTTTTTAATGTATCCGTAGCAACGGTAAGGCCACTTGTTCAATATATTGTGTTTTTGATTGATAACTGCTGTGCACCATTGTAATTTTGACATTGGACATGCGTTGTGCATTCCTCAGGGTCAGAATCTGGAAAGGGCAATGAGTAAGGAGGAGGTACAAGCATGGTTGGGTAACATTCCCTGCCCTGTAACCACTCTGATAGACAATTACCTGTACTGCAATCCAGAGTCTGACAGTGAATACCCCAAGAAACCTGTAAATTTCACGGTGAGAGAGTTTATCCAAAGTTATTTCGCAAATGATAAGAAGCACAATGGCTCCAGTCATTACCATATGCAATGCTTTGCATCAATGCCTATAACCTACAGTAATAATTGCAGCTTTTGTGATCTAAAGGTGACACAATCTTCGGTCAACCACTAGTTTTCACCAGGATTGTGCAATGTTGATCTTGTCTCGCATGCAATGTGGTGGAGCGAAGGTGGGTGATTATCTCAAGAAAGGAAAATGGTTGTTAACAAGATTAGAAGATGAAGGAATATAATTTGTGGGAACTGTTGTACACTTTTCTAGGTGGTCATGGGAAACCTGAAATTCAACCTTGGCCCAGTGGAGTATGAGAATGCACCTGCAATGAAGCTCAAACACAAGATTGCATTGGCCATCGGTGCTGTGGTTCTTGCTTTGTCCGTCATCACCATTATATACATATACAGGTGCAGTTAAGGTCCAAGCCAGGCCTTTTCTTTTTCTAATATTACCCCGCCCACACGAAGCAAAAAGCAGGGTTAAGCAATTGGTTCATGTCTGTCCGTCAGTCTTATCAGTTTATGATCATGGAGCAACTTATTTAAATTGCATGTTATATTTTGAACACTAATTGGAGCATGAATAGGAAGACAAGTTTGCCGTTTTACAGTACTTTGTCCTTGAATTAGTCCCGACCGCACATGCACAGAGGAGCATGGTAATATTTTACTCTGTCTGGCAGTCAAACATAATTGAAAATCATTCCAAACAGGAAACTTACTGTTTTTAAGGATGGTATAAAGGACAAACAACAGGCACAAATAACTAATGTAACGTGTTAGATAGGGTGATGTAATAGACACTGGGTAAAATGGTGGTAAAACCTGGAATTTATTTATTTAAACGACTTTTGCAACCTTTTTTTAAAATTCAAAATGAATTGTTCACTTGTACACTTGTACACTTGAACACTGTAGAACACAAATCGCCTTCATAATACTTCCATGAACCTCCAGTTTTGCAGTACTTAAGTTTAAATAAATGTTCAATGGGGTGGTGTATAAGGGTGGTATTTGGGACTGCTTCTGGACTACTTCAATTGTACTAAACTTTCGGTTTTTTTTTTTTGAACAATTGTTAAAATCATTATTTTCGAATGAAGTACATAACTGTATATATTGGTTCACGAGTTATCAAACAGAGTGACTACTATATTCGTCGTGTGTGTGTGTGTGTGTGTGTGTGTGTGTGTGTGTGTGTGTGTGTGTGTGTGTGTGTGTCCGTGTCCGTGTCCGTCCGTCCGTCCGTCCGTCCGTCCGTCCGTCCGTCCGTCCGTCCGTCCCCGCAGCATAACTACCTGATGATATCATCCGATCTTAATGAAACTTGGGTGGGAGGTTGATATCATGATCTAGTTGTGTCCTGCCTAGAGTGGGCGTATTTCGCCCCATGCCCGAAAAAGATGTCTTGTTAGGGGGTAATCGATTTCAAGCTCCATCTTCTCCGAGGGGTTTGGGGGAATCTGACAGGGGTTTCGGTATTTGGTTAGGCCAATGTCATCTGTCTAGCCCCACGGAACTCGTTTTTTCATTTTCGCCCCAAGGTCAAGGTCACAAGGTCACGAAATTTAGAAAAGTCGATTTTTGATCGTTTTATTACATTGTTCGCTTCCTGATGGGGTGAAATGTCGTACATGTTTTTATATTATCACATACATCATGAAATACAAGTTTTCCAACAAATTTCAGAATCTTCGACCTTTGACCTTTGAAGGTCACAAAGGTCAAATTTTCAAAGTTGTTGGAATCAAACCGAATTTTCGGTATTGTGTAGCTAACTAACCTCATAACTGATTATACATTATTTTCTATCATTTCAAGGTCAGTAACCTTCGCTTTGACATTTCAAGGTCACACAGGTCAAATTTTCAAAGTTGTCGGAATCGAACCGAATTTTCGGTATTGTGTAGCTAACTAGTCTCATAACAGATTCCTATTTATATATTTTCAATGTCGGTTTTGACCTTTGTCATTGAATACCGCTTGCTCGTGAACCATCGTCGTCTCCTGACTTGTTTGAATACTGCACTGGGTATTGTGTTCCCGGAACTCTCTTCTTTTTTTTTTTTATATGCAATAATCAAATGCTCATGGAACTTTTACATCAATCGGATGCGCTGTGGCGAGTAGCGCATTAGGAAGTGTACTTTTTGACGAGTTGCAAGAACATTAGCATACAATGGATGAATAAACATGTTATATGCAATGTGAAATAGGACCCGTGTTATAAGGCCCTATTTAAGTTGGCCTCCCATGTGCTCTTAAGTCAGTTTAGGTGTCATTTAACACCAAATGAGTTGGTTCACACCATCAGGATGGTTAACAACAGGCACAACTCAAAATTCAGGGGAGGACTAACAAGGGCACCATCAGACTGGACACATCACCAAGGGATTTCATTCAGCATTGTCTTGTAATCCTTGATGGAAGAAACCACTTTTCAACAGTACGATGTCTCCAGAATGACATGCAAAGGGCATTCAACCATCGAATGTTGACCCAGGCAATTTGGAATAGGCTTTCGGCCTGGAAAACCACTGCTTTGTATTCCACTGATCCAGAACTATTAATAGCAGTGCACGCAAAATCACGATTGGAGGGTTGGTGCCATATTCATTTTACTGAGTCGATATTCAGCCATCTACAATCAATATGCCGGAGTCTGGAAATGAGGTTGAGAAAACTGTGCTTATTGTGCCATCGGACAGTATGATTTTCATGGGGGGGGGGGGGGGGGGCGATGGTATGAACAATGGATAAAATCGATAGGACAATCTGCTAACTGTCGCAGTGTCGCAGGAAGCAAGGAGAAGCTGACGTTTGGGTGTTAACCCACCGTTGGAGCAAAAGAGTGTTAACGCCAGAACGGTCAGCTTCTCCCTTGTTCCCACAGCTGTGCATATTTCTAATATATTATGTAATTGCCAAAAGGTTGTGCAATGAAGGGTTCTTTCTCAATCTTGGCCTCACTTAGGAGGAAGAGTAAAAAGGCGATCCGAGACTACAAGAAAGTGCAGGTTCAGCTTGAGAGCTTGGAAACGAATGTGAGGGATACGTGTAAGAAACAGTTCACAGGTAAGGCATGGATGAGTTGTGGCCTGTGCCAAATTCTGGCAAAAGACATAAACAATTGACTTCAATCATGACTGAACAAATATTGCCTTGTTTTGCACATCTTCGGGTTTGTGTATTTAAGTTATTAATTATGTTCAGGTACAACAAGACATCAGTAATTGCAAGTTTATTTCCTTTATAATATCTGTTCTCCCAAATTGTGTACCCGGATACGTGGGACCGTCAAAATATTCTTTATGTGAGTGCTGCAATAATAATTTGGCTTTTATTGCCCATTCACTGTTAACTTGTGGATCTCGTCATCATGACCCTTCTGCATGTGCCCACTCACAGACCTGATGACTGAGATGAATGACATGTCTGGGGACCTCATGGGGTCCGGTACGCCATTCCTGGACTACAAACTATACGCTGAGCGGGTTTTCTTTCCGGGCCTCGACAGCCCTTTAAGTCGAGAGTTGGACGTTCCTGCAGCACACAAGGTCACAATAGAACATGGCCTGAACCAACTGTCCAACTTGCTCAACAGCAAACTCTTCCTTACCACGGTATAGTTATTTACTTGAATTTTTTTTTTACAATTTTCTCACAACTCCGGTTAATTGCTCAGTCATATGTCTAAATCACAAGCCATCAGATAGTGTTTGTCTGCCAGTTAAACGTCAGTGTTGGACATGTTTCTGTTTAAGACACTGCCAGCAAGACAAATGTGCTTTAAAATGGATGGTTTTGCATCAGGCAATCTGCCATGTGACACCACATCACATGATGTCTACGAGAAATTTGTATCACCAGACATTATCCATTATTATAAGGCCATTATCCATCGTGTGCTGAGACCACTTTACCTTTGATTACATCACCTGGGCCTGGTGTTGGCTTAGCGGCTAGGGTGCCGGCTTGGGATCCTAGGATCCTGGGTTCGAATCCCGGTCGATGGCTGAATTAACGCCAGGGGGGTTGACTCAGCCTGTCATCCTTCCGAGGTCGGCAAATTGAGTACCAGCTTGCTGGGATGAATGATCACGGTGTTTACCGTGATCACGGTGTTTAGAATAGGTACACCGTATCCCTGTGCATCGTAAGCGCGTGACCAAGGGTTGGCGTCAGGAAGGGCATCCGGCCATAAAAACATTGCCTCAAACAGGGAACCATGATTGTCATGGGGCTCGCAAGGCTAACCCCCGCTCTAGCGGGGAAAATGGCCTTAAAACGATCATTCATTCATTCATTTTCATTTTCATTCAGACACGATTTTATTTTTTTTTTCTTCTTCTTTATTTGTATACAGGATCGAGGCTCGTGAAAGAGCGAACATTTATCAAACAAAAAAATCAAATAGACACACAAACATAATAAGAGGAGCGGTAGACAAGATGGGGAGAGAAGGGGAAGCACACAAACACAACATTTGAGAGCAGGGACATTGGGAGATCTGTGGGGGCGAGGTGTGGGAAGGGAGGGGTGGGGGGCGGGGGGGGCGGTTGGAGAAGTATATAACACAAGGACACTGCAAGGACTTGCAGGAAAGAAGTTGATATTTCAAAAAAGGGTGAAATTAGCGGAGGTAGAAAAGATCAAGGTTTTGGATGGGGGAAGATAAGAGATGGTGATGAACAGCTGTTTTAAAGACCTGGAGGGATCACTAATATCTATCTGATTTGGTGGATCAATTACATTGGGTGGGAAAATAACAATCAGAATGGTAAAGCTGCAACCAGGTTTGGTTGGTTTGTTTCATCCTCCCATCTGAGGACGTAGCTCACAAGGCTGGGATCCCAGGTTCAAATCCCATGTTCTGTGTTGCTTTGTCCATTGTTACCTCCACCACCAAATGTGGATGGAGGTTATGTTTTCACCCGTGTCTGTCTGGATGTTTGTTTCTTTGTTTGTAAACAGGATATCTCAAAACGTTGTGGACTGATTCGAATGGAATTTGGTGGAGGTTGGGTGTGTGACAAGGATGAGATTATTACATTTTGGCGAAGAATCAAATTCGGGTCCCGATCTGTGATTTTTTTTTTTTTTTTTTTTGTGAGTCTTCAGGATTGAGAAATGGAGCAAAATCGAAATATAGCACAATAACTCAAAAAGTTATGGACGGGTTCATACAAAACTTAGTGGAATGGTTGGGTGTGTGACATGGACGAATCTATTCGATTTGGGTGACGGTCCGAATCCGGATCTGCATACGATAAAAAAAATTTTTATACGAGTGATTCTTCGCCATTGAGTGACAGGGCTAAAACCAATATATAGCACAATATCTCAAAAGGTTATGGACGGATTCATACGAAACTTTGTGTACTGGTTTGGGTGTGTGACAAGGACTAATCATTTCGATTTTGGTGAAGATCTGGATCTGGATCCAGACACAAGAATAAAAAAAAATTGAGTGATAGGGCCAAAAACGATATATAGCATATTTCAAAAAGGGTGTGGATGACTAATGACAAAATTTGGTGGATGAGTTGGTTAGGCGACAAGAACAAGCAGATTCGATTTTGGTTCAGGTCCAGATCTGACCTATCAGTGGGATACAAAACATAAACTGTTCAGTCTGGCAGAGGTATGCGCACAGGTTTGTAATGCTTGTAAAATGTGCACTGTATAATGGGTCTTGTATAGTCATGGCCAAAAATATTGGCACCCTTGCACTTTTTTTCAAATAACTCAATTTTGTCTGAAAATAAGTTGAAATTGACAAAAGTATTTGGTCTCCACAATTATTTATTTCACTGTTAATATTACAGAACATTTGTTTTTGATTCAGAACTTAATATATCCTTTTAAATCAGAAAATAAAAATAAAAGGCATTGACAAAATTATTGACAACCAAGACTTAATATTTGGTAGCACAGCCCAAAATAACTGCAGTCAAGCACTTCCTATCGCCATGAATGAGCTTCCTAAACCTCCCTACTGGCAGTTTCGCCCACTCTTGTGCAAACTGCTCCAGTTCTCCCAGATTTGAAGGGTGCTTCTCCCAAATGCTGTTTTCAGATCTCTCTGCAAGTGTTCAATGTGATTTATATCTGGACTCATTACTAGCCACTTCAGAACAGTCCAGCATTTTGTCTTGAACCATTCCTGGGTGCTTTTTGAAGTGTGTTTGGTGTCATCGTCCTGCTGCAAGACCCATGACTTTTGACGGAGACCCAGCTTTCTGACTGGAACACAGTAACCTGCAAATTTCAGTCAGGCTTTGTTATGTCTCTCTCTCTCAGCAGTGGTGTCCTCCTCGGTTTCCTACCATAGAACCCCCTTTCATCGAGTTGGTGACGGATGGTGCGAGTTGAAATTGTCGTATCTTGTGTCTGAAGCTCAGCTTGAATCTGTTTGGCAGTTGAACGAGATGCTTTCTCCACCATTCGAACAATCCTTCACTGCAATCTTCGATCTAGTTTTATCTTGCGGCAATATCTAGGGAGGTTGGCTACAGTGCCATGGGCCTTAAGCTTCCTAATAACATTGCGTATGGTGGACACAGGAACATCAAGGTCTCTGGAGATGGACTTTTGTAACCTTGAGATTGTCCATGCTTGGCTACAATCTTGTGTCTGACCTCTTCTGACAATTCTCTGGTTTTCTTTCTTTTCTCCATGCTCATTGTGGTACACACAGTGACACAAAACGGCCGAATGACTCCTTTTCTCGATTCAAACTTGCTGAATGAGTGATTTTTATATCGCAAGCAGCTGCAACTCATCACAGGTGAGTTGAATTCCAAAGTAGAGGAGAATCACCTGCTTGAAATCTAATTATTTGTAACAACTTCTAAAAGGTTCCAATAATATTGTCCGGGCCATTTTAGGATTTATGTGTGGAATAAACTAAGATTTTGTAATTTTTCAGCTTTTTTTGTTTTGTTGCTCTGCAAACCAAATAAATACACATGTGGATTGTGGATACCAAAAGATTTTCTAATTTCAACAATCTTCTGGAAGAAATGGTGCATTATTTGAAAAAAGTGCAAGGGGTGCCAATATTTTTGCCCACAACTGTACATAATATGCATGAGATATGTCATGAGCTTTAATCATGGAGGGCCTGTTAAGAAAAGTAGGGGATTCTTGGGGGTGTGAGGATGGTGATATTAGAGGAAAGGTGAGGGTGGTGGTGGTGTGTGTTCTTGGTGGGAATGTGGGGGAGGTAGTGTGGAGGGAGGAGGAGGAGGAGGAGGTGGTGGTGGTGGAGAGTAAAATGAGGGTAAATATAGGTTGGAATTGGTAGTTGCTGAAGGAGCGCTTATTCCAACAGTATTCATTTCGTGCAGAGAGATTACATAGCCCATCTGGTTTAACTCCCCTGAGGTTTGTTGCAATAATAGTGTTCTCAGGACTAAACCAGAAAAACAGTACGGCCTTTCAAATGCAGTACACGCAACATTTCACTCAAATGGCACTTTTGATGGACATTCCCATCTTGATGAACTGATTTTGACTTGACACAGTGAACAGTGAAATGTGGCTTTTTTTCACGAAAGAAGAATTCTCGAGAACAACTTTTGACTCTTTCGGCTGAAGAGGAAACTGCAGGAGAAATGTTGAATTTTGCATTTATTTTTTCGAATCTTGTCCTGGTACTGCCAGGGCAGTGCCATCTTTGCTTGCCCTGAACGTTACAACCTTTCCATTTGCAGAAAATTGTTGTTTTTGGGGTGGGAGTGTGGTTCCCATAAATATATAAATATTTTGCTGATTGGAATTCATACACATGCTTCTCCACCATATCTGCGCCCCCCCCCACTTCCCATTTACCATATGCAAGCAGCATACCAAACAACCCCCAACACCTCCCTCCCGCAAGCCTCAAAAATGAAAGGATTGCTGCTTTTGAGGTATGACACACGATTTGAGGAATGTTTATCCATGAACTGTACTTATGCTTCCTTTGCTCAACCCCGACCCGCAGTTCATCCACACATTGGAGAGTCAGCGCACATTTACAGCACGGGATCGCGGATACGTTGCATCCCTCCTTACGGTTGCTTTGCATAGCAAGTTGGAGTACTACACAGACATCCTCAAGCTGTTGCTCAAGGACCTTATGGATCAATACGTGGCCAAGAATCCCAAGCTGATGCTCAGGAGGTATACATAAGCTCATCAGTCAGTTTATTAATAGGATTTGGCAACAATTTCAAATAGTATGTTAGTTCTAATTATGGGAAGCAGGCAATGTCATGATTTCAAACCTTTGATTTTACCTTGTTGATTATATTTACGCTACACGATCATCAAGATGGGCTTCACAATGATCAAAGTTGTTCATTTTCTGAGGCCTTGATTTCAACAATTTTCCCTTCACTGGCCCATTACTTAGGCAGGATGATCTTATCCAATTGAATCATCGTTGTCACGTCAGGGGTCTTGCGACTCTGCCATTACAGGACCTTAACCAGTAAAAATAAATAAATAAATAAATCATGATTCCACGAGGCCAGCTCTTCCAAAAACATTTATTCCTTCCACATTTTTTCTTAAGACCCACCATTATTAGTCCTCTGACGGTTTCACCGAAGGGGACTGACTATAGGTTTGCTGTCTCTGTCCATCCCATCTGTGGTTTTCCAGACTTTTTCCCAAACCCTTTAACATATTCAACTGAAACTTGTTACATGGCTTTATGATGATAAGTTACAAAACAAGTTTGAGTTTTGGTAAGTTTCACCCATTTTCCCTTTTTGGACTTCGAAAATATCACATATTGTACTTGGGTCAGTTTTCCATACTTTTTCCCATACCCTTCAAAATGCTGAACTGAAACTTGGCACATGGCTTTATTATGATAAGTTATAGGAACTGCAACTTATTCTGTCGCTTTGCATACCTAAACCAATTTTTCCTGCTGTTTTTGGCTCACAATTGAGCCATACAGCAGGAAAATTTGGGCTAAGACCAAATGTGCTTTGACCAAGAATATCATTGGGACCAGCAGGGGACATGTATCGCAAAGCAATTCCTCCTTTTGTTTATATTTACTTATTTATATTGTTTATAAAATCGAGATTCAAGGAAGAATGAGTTGAGAAAGGATAAAAAAGCATTGGTGACAGTGGGGCCACAGTTGGATACAGAAAGCAAGGGAATGAAATGACATCAACAGAGGGAGAATGGGGAGGAACACAGTAACCTGCAAACACCGTTCTTAACATAGTAACCTGCAAACACTGTTGGTAACACAGTAACCTGCAAACACCGTTGTTAACACAGTAACCTGCAAACACCGTTGTTAACACAGTAACCTGCAAACACCGTTGTTAACACAGTAACCTGCAAACACCGTTGTTAACACAGTAACCTGCAAACACCGTTGTTAACACAGTAACCTGCAAACACCGTTGGTAACACAGTAACCTGCAAACACCGTTGGTAACACAGTAACCTGCAAACACCGTTGTTAACACAGTAACCCTGCGTATTAGCAGGTCGGAGTATCCCCAGGCAAAATAGGCCAAATGGCTTTTACCTATGCTTTCACCTGTGCTTTCACCTGTGCTTGCATCCCCCTGTTATTGGCTCTCTGGATGCTGAACATGATCAACAGATCGAGAAATCTTGTTTCTTGATGGTGTTGTTGTTTCCTATGCAGCCTATGGCTGCTGGTTTACATCATTTCTCTGGAAGCGTGTTTGTGCCGCTGATGCATTGCCCCAATTACCAGTGAGCTGGTACTCAATTTGCCGACCCTGGAAGGATGACGGGCTGAGTCAACCCCCCTTGGCGTTAGTTCAATGATCGACCGGGATTTGAACTCGGGATCCTAGTAGCTAGGATCCCAAGACAGCACCGTAACGGCTAAGCCAACACCGTGCTTATTGGTTCTTGATAATGTTAAGTTGTGATCTGAAAATATATAATGAGATGAAACAACCTTTTGCTAGCAGGATGGCCATGCAAACAAATGCGAGAGCTGGTGCAAAGCTTGAGGAACAATGTGTGGAGAATGTGGTTGTTGTGTTTCACAGGACGGAAACTGTCGTAGAAAAGATGCTTACAAACTGGATGTCGATCTGCCTCTACAACTTCCTGAAGGTCTGTGTCACTGTTCGGAGGCGATCTTACTCTTTTTAAGCACATGGTGTGATAAAAGTAAGAGTCGAAACAAGCTCAGTTGATGATCCAGTCACTCTTCGATGTGTGCCGGATATTATTACCCGTTTGAATTTATGATATGTGTGAGCAAGGGAGTATTACATGCAATCACATGTTATGTTATGTTTGTCGTTCAGGAGAAAGCTGGCGAGTCCTTGTTCATGCTCTACAAAGCAATCAAACACCAGGTGGAGAAGGGCCCTGTGGATGCAGTCATCAAGAAAGCAAAATACTCGCTCAATGACAACCGCCTTCTTGGAGAAGATGTGGAATACCAGTCCCTGGTATGCACCTTTTTAATTCTAAGTGTGCGAAAGATATGAATGATTGAGACGGGGGAGTTCAACACATGGCCAAGTGGTGGTGGTAGTGGTGCTTGTCTCGTTAGTCTTATGACTGTCATGGCTGGAGTTCAAGTTGGACAGATATCTGTGTCCATAACAGCTGTGGGAATCTAACCTGTAGCATTGAGTGAGAGCAATGCAATAAGGCGTTACCCTTCCCAACACTGAGCCGCTCTAATATATGGTGAGGAAGAGTTGGAAGTTGTGGGGTGCAGACAGAAGTAATTTGAAGCAGAGACAACTTCCATGACAATGCAAATGATAATATCTGCAAATTGAGGATGACAGGATTATAGTGGTAGGCCATAGAATTGCATGAGTAAAGTTGGAAAATGCGAAACAGATGTGGTAGGAATGAGATTACACCTAGAGTGATGGATAAGTGGTACTTGAAACGTGTTTCTAACGTGTCCTTCGTTCTGGTTTCCTGGACGCCGCGTTTAGTGTTGTTGACGTTATCGAGTGTTCCTGCCAGTTTGGGCCTGTTAGACTAAGATTCTTGCACTGCCTCATGGCTGAGAAAATGCAGATTTAATTGAACATCCTAAAACAAGATCAAGGGCAGGTTCTTAACTGAAACTTACTGGTCAGTGGGACTACTTATTTGATTTTGTCATCAAACATGCTATTGTATGGATGATCGCAAACAGTCATTGGATGATATTACTTCATTACTTCCACCACCGAAGGTTGGCGGAGGTTATCTTTTCACCCCTCTCTGTCTGTCTGCCTGTTTGGTTTGTTTGTCCGTGAACAGGATATCTCAAAAAGTTGTGGGCAGATTCAGACGATATTTGGTGGACAGGTTGGGTGTGTGACAAGGATGAAATGATTAGATTTTGGTGAAGATCCAAATCTGGATCCGAATACTAGAATTTTAAAGTGATTCTTCACCATTGAGTAAGAGGACTAAAAACTATATAAAAACGATATATATATATCGATATACGGGAAACTACGGGAAACGATATAAAGTATATATATATATCAACACGATATCTCCGAAAGTTGTGGATGGATCCGGACGCAACTTTGTGGATGAGTTGGGTAGGTGGCGAGAACAAGCAGATTAGATTTTGGTTCCTGTCCAGATCCAGATCCGACCTGTCGGTGGGATACAAAACATAAACTGTTAAACCTGGCGGAGGTATGCGCTCTCCCGAGTGTCGTTCTAGTTTGAAATGCGTTTGGAACAAAGGAGAACATTTTACATGGGTAACTTTTTTTGCTTGGACATTCTTTGGGCAGAAAGCGTTTTTGTTTTCCACACTGTAATAGTGTAATATGTCCTGCAATTTTTCAGGTGAAAGCGCAAAGGGAAGTGATTCTACAGATTGTTGTTACACTGCCGTTTCTCGTTGAAACACTATTTGTATTTATTGTGAACGTAAGCATTGCCAACACAAAACTGATTTCCACTTTGAAAAGCAAGGTGATGCACCCTTTGTGCTGAAGTTCTGAATTGTGTGGCTTCTGTTCTCCACCACCAATTCGATTTTGAGCTCACCTCATTTCGCTGGGTGATTTCAATAACGGACTGCGAGCCTGCCCAATTCGAGTTTGAAAATAAAGCGCACACCAAAGACAGGACTTACCAGAAGCTCTCTCTTGCTAGCCATATTTAGCACTTTGAGTTGTGAGTGTGTGGATTGCAGAGTAAGCTGTGCACAAGACCAGATGGAAGGCAATAGAAAACGGCCTACTAACCTTCGCCCTCATTTTGATTCAAGAGTCTTGGTAGGACATAGGAGCGTTAGCCCACAGAAAACATCATTATATTCCACACAAAGACCTCATAATTGGGGAAGTATCACGGAAAGGCTTTCAGTTTGACAGAGAAAGACGATCGAGTGTAGAATGGCCACTTGCTTTTTCGTTTTTTTTTGTTTTTTTTCAAAGTTCCTATTAATAAGAAATGTCAAATTGATGAGAAGCCCTCTCTCCTCTTATGGTATCAATGGAAATCTCCATGCTTGACTGGTGGACTCCGTCTCCTGTCATAGTCAACGTGTGACTCTAAATGGAATTCTCTCGTGTCCCCTTCCTGTTCAGTCTGGAGTTCCTCAAGGCAGTGTTCTGGGCCCTGTGCTTTTTCTGCTCTTTATTAATGATATCTCCGACTCTCTGGAAAATCCTCTCTCTCTTTTTGCTGATGACTCTACCCTCTGCCGCTCCATATCTCAAACCTCATATCCGCAGGCAGCAGCCTCTTCACCCTCTGCAAACTTAGATAACATCACAAACTGGTCAAACAAGTGGAACATGTCTTTCAATCCTGACAAATCTCACACTCTCACTTTGTCTCTCCGAAAAAAACCGTCTGGAAAACCCTCCCATCTACTTTCTCAACAATCCTCTCGAAGAAGTTCTGTCATTCAAGCTTTTGGGTCTTGCAATCTGCAATGATCTTTCTTGGGAAAACCAGATTTCCAAGCTGGCCTCCAAAGCCAGTCACCGACTGGGCATCCTCTGTCGTGCGAAGTCCTTCCTTGGCACTTCTGAGCTCCTCACCACATACAAAGCTTTCATCTGCAGCTCAATGGAATTCTGCTCTCTCCTCTGGGCTGGTGCTCCTGCCTCACACCTGGCTCGACTTCACACGGTTGAAACCAAAGCTTTCAGAATCATTGGAATCTCCCACGATGAAGCTGATTCTGAAGGCCTTTCACGCTCTCACCGCAGGCGGGTTGGCAGTCTTTCAGTCTTCTACCGACTTCTCTCCGGCCTTGCACCCCCTGCTCTATCTGTGCTCTATCCCCCAAATATTCTTGCAGGATGCACAAGATCTGCCAGCAACCCTCTTCTGGTGAAACTATCAAAATCAAGACTCTCTGCTCACTTTCACTCTTTCTTTCCTCTTTTCTCCCGCTTCTGGAACAATCTCCCACACTCTTCAATCCCAATCCTCCCTCCAGGTCTTCAAAACAGCTGTTCACCACCATCCCTTGTCATCCCCCATCCAAAACCTTGATCTTTTCTACCCCTGTTAATACACCCCAAATCCACCTGTTTAAAATTCCTTTCTGGTTCCCAAAAGCCCTTGGAGTGTCCATCTTGTTTATCCCGTGTACCCCACCCCAGCCCTCTCCCTTCCACAGATCTCCAGATGACCCTGTTCTCCACTGTTGTTATGCTTCCCTCCCTCTCTCCTCCTCCTCTTGTCTCCCACTCCCTTTATTATTATGTTTCACGTGTGTTTCTGTTTATGCTTATGCTTTTGTGTTTTATGTGTTAGTTCTTACCCGACCCGAGCCTTGACTTTGTATACAAAAATAAATAAATAAATGAATAATAAAAATAAAAGACAAAGCACAATATCAACAAAGAATGGTCAGCCTGAAACCAAACAAGTGTTTCTGATAGAATCAGAACAGTGTAAAAAAAACGAATTCTGGAATATATGGCCCTCAGGGTGAAGGGGGTTAACCAATCTTAAATTGAGTGCACTGGTCTTGGCCTCCTCAATGTGGATTAAGGTAATCGTTGATTCATTTCAAATGAATGGAAGGAAGCATGTAGAACAATATTTGGTGAAAGTGTTCATGGAAGGTAAAGAAGTGTTTAAAATTGTGCTATTTGAGTGTCTAAACATTGATGTTGTCTGAATTGATCTTGTGACGACATATGCAGTCTGGAGAATGTTAACTTGGATCAAGTGAGGCAAATGTTTGTTCATGATGTTGACTTGTTTTTGTGTGTGTGTGGGAAACAGGTTCTGCATGTGGCAATACAGAACTCGGGCCAGGAGGTTCCCACTGCTGTGCGTGTACTTGACTGTGATTCGGTGACGCAGGCAAAGGAGAAAATCATTGAACAAGTCTACAAGAACCTGTCATATTCACAGAGGCCTACAGTCAATGCCATTGACTTAGGTATTGTAAATCTGAGCTCTGTCCTCTTTGCGCTTTGCCGAACCCCTCCCCGCCCACTGTTTCCTGCTGTCTCATTAACTCCATCTCTTTCACCAAAAAAATATATCTCGTCATTGATGCCCCGCTAATTGACTGCTGCATCTGACGATGGCACTAAACAGGCAAGATCAAAGTTGATGCTGCCATGAGGATTAAGCCGGAATAACTAGAACGGCTACCGGCTCTGCCAGGCTGAACAGTTTACGTTTTGTATTCCACTGATAGGCCAGACCTGCATCCACCATAACCCAAATCGAAGTGGCTTGTTCTTGTCACCTACCCAACTCGTCCACTAAATTTCGGCTGAATCCGTCCATAACTTTTTGAAATATCACGCTGTAGTGTGTATCATTTTGGCCTTAACTCTAAATGGAGAGAAGAATTACTTCAAAATTAAAAAAGAATTCTCATATCTGCATCGGGATCTGAATCTTCACCAAAATCAAATCAGTTTGGTACTTGTCACACACCCAACCTGTTTGCCAAGTTTTCTCCGAATCCTTTCATAACCTTTTGAGGTATCCTGTTCACAGACAGACAGAAAGTCAGACAAACAGGGGTGAAAATATAACCTCTGTCCACCTTTGGTGGTGAAGGTTATAATACCGTCACGTGGCCGGAACGTTTAAACTATGTACAGAAAAATGAAATGAAATGATAACTAGTGTGACTTGGTGTGATAACTGATAACATAACATGATAACACTGATATAACGCAGATAACACTGATACTGACTGATAACTGACCAACTGAGTGACTAACTGATAACTAACTAACTGACCAACTGAGTGACTAACTGATAACTAACTGATAACATAACATTTGGGTCTCCGTGCGCCTCACCACACGTCGTTTCAGAGGGATAGGCATCTTTGACCATTTCGGTGTCTTTTGGGTCTTTTGGGTCTTCATGGTGTTTTGGGTCTTCGGGGCCATTTGGGTCTTCAGAGTGTTTTGGATCCTCTGGGCCTTTAAGGGTATTTTGGGTCTTTGGGGTGTTTTGGGTCTTCGGGGTCTTTTGGGTCTATGGTGTCTTCAGGGGCTTTTGGGTCTTAAGAGTCTTTTGTTTCCTCTGGGTCTTTAACCCTTTAAGTACGGGATTTTTTTTTTAGATAAAAATACCCCCGGTACGGGATTAATTTGACATTTTGGTACGGGAATGTAACGACATACTGACGATCTATTTATAGGTATAGTCGATGACGTGTAGTAACGTCATCTGTACACAAAACTTTTTTGCTGGTTGCGGCACTGGACGTCATCCGTACCCAAAGGGTTAAGAGTCTTTGGGGTATTTTGGTTCTTCGGGGTATTTAAGGGTATTTTGAGTCTAAAGGGTCTTCAGGGTTTTTGGGGTTTTTGAGTCGTTGGGGTCTTTTGGGTCTTCAGGGACATTTCGGTCTTCAGGGTATTTTTGAGCCTCAGCGGCCTTCAAGGGTATTTAGGGTCTTTGGGTGTTTTGGGGTCTTTTGGGTCTTCGGTGTATTTTTGAGCCTCAGGGGCCTTCAGGGTATTTAGGGTCTTTGTCGTCTTCAGGGTCTTTTGAGTCTTCAGGGTGTTTTGGGTCTTCGGGGTGTTTTTGGGTCTTCGGGGTGTTTTGGGTCTTCGGGGGTGTTTTGGTTCTTCGGGGTGTTTTGGGTCTTCGGGGTGTTTTGGGTCTTCGGGGTGTTTTGGGTCTTCGGGGTGTTTCGGGTCTTCGGGGTGTTTCGGGTCTTCGGGGTGTTTTGGGTCTTCGGGGTGTTTTGGGTCTTCAGGGTCTTGGGGTAATTAAAGGGTCATCAAAGGTCTGAAGGGTCTCAACGTAATTAATAGGGTTAATTAAGAGGGTGTTAATTTTATTTTAAGAAGAAGAAGACGTTTTCGTCGCGTCTTACTATAATTCACCAAATGTCCGTCTGTCCGTTCGAAGGTACCGCAAAAACGGCTAAACCGATCGCAACGATATTTTGGGTGGGTATTCCTGGGACCCCTTGGAGTAAAATGGGGTGTTTTTCCCATTTCCAATTTTTCCATTTCCAATTAGTGCATGTTGTTTTTCCAAATTTTTTCCCAATTTTCCAATTTTCAGTTTTTCCAAACATGATGGAATAATATTTACCGATATGAACAGTGATGTGGCTTTTATTGAAATTCTACAAATACTGTTTAGATTTTGATGAGAATTACGAACCTGCCGTATGTGGAAATGGACAGATTATGCAATGCGCGGGATTGATAATATCCCAATACAACTGTCATTCAATCGTAATGTTTATTCGTTAATCGTTAAACGTTAATCGTGTTAATCGGTTTGTTAAAGTATCAATTGATGATTGGAATTGAGTGAATACAAGTACGATTTTGAATTCATAATTGTATTCACCCACCCGTACGGAACTTCACATCAGGATTTAAATATTTGTTTATATCACGAATGTTGTTAAAGGTTTATTATATTAATGTGTATTTGTGATTGGAGTTATGCTGTTTCGAATGAAAAAAGAGATATCGAGTTCAAGTGAATGACGGAATGCAGTGACGGTTTTACGTTCTAAACGGTAAATTCGCGGATCGCCATATGCACATTCGCCATTGACTGGGAATGAACACACGTACCTGTTTGTTTACGAACGGGTATGTTTTTCATGGAAGTCCTTCACAAACTTGCTGTCCATGTCTGACTTGCGACTGAAGGTGCTACAGGAATGTGGAATTTATTGGTTTCATGCTTTAGCATTCGCCGTTTCTGTATTGTCCGTTTGCTTCTGGCCTCCCATCCGTGCGTTCAGTGCGTAGCATGGGTACCTCACTAGTATAAACAAACATACATAACAACATAAATACATAACCATATACGTTTGCTCTATTATGATGAAATATGATATGATATGAATAAGGCTTACGATATAGTGTCATCCCTTGGACGCGATCAATGGAATCCCCAATATTCGCTGTGTTCACGGTTTGAATTACGCTGAGGTAATGTGGAGGCGTTTCGTGAATATGAATAAGGATTACGATATAGTATCAGTGTACCCAGAGGTAAAATGTCAAGTGCACCCCGAAGTGATGTGAACGGAGTCGGCAAGCACGATATGTTCCTGGGTGTCATGAGTTATCCACCAGTAAGGTCGAAGAAAACGAAGTGTATCCAGAGGTGTGGGAAAATAACGTTAGGCGGGAGACCAATCCTGAAAATGCTGGAGACCAAAGCTGCAATTGGAAAAACAATATGGCCTATTTTACTCCAGGGGTCCCAGGATTACCCACCCAAAATTTTGTTGCGATCGTTTCAGCCGTTTTTGCGGTACCTGGGAACGGACAGACAGACAAACAGACGGACATTTGGTGAATTGTTGTGAGATGATGAGGCAATGGGGATAAGGAAACAATGAACAGTATAACTTATACTTTTCACTTCTTTGGATATTTCAGAGAGCTTAGTTTGAGCAGTGTTCATTTGACAACGGATGCATGCAGGGTAGCCGAGCGTCCTGTCTTGGCGTAGACTTTTGGTACAATATGATATTGTTTATTTGGCAGCTCATTGTTGATTTTGAGGTTGCCCTTTCCACTTTTGCGTGCTCATGGCATTCTGCGAACTTGCAGATATGTGCATTTGAGGTAAACATATCTTTGCACAGGCTTGTGTTTCCATTAAAATTTCACATGAACATTTGTCTGCCCCAGTGCCTGTGAATATTGGCACGAGGTTTTAGCAGTTGAATGTGAATTTTGAGAAATTATTTTCAGCCAAACGTGAATTAATGGCCACAAAGCATTTTTCAGACACAGTCGTGTGTGAACTTGTATCTGACCCAACTCGAACATGCCATGTTTTTAATTTTTTTGTAACATTCTTAGTGCAACACAACTTCAGGATATATAAACTCTTTTTGTCAGTGATTGCAGTGGTAAAATTGATATTTTCACTTCAGGAAGCAAGAGCCCAAACGATTAATGCAGTACTGGCACCTTCAAACTCAAATAATCACACATATTTATATGAAGGACGAGAAGATGAACAACCGATCCTGGTTACAACCCGAGCATTATGTTGGAGTTGGAGATGACCTTTTTTTTCCTTCCTACCCCCCCAACCTCCCTTCCTACCCCCCCCCCCCAACCTCCCTTCCCCACCCGCACGCTTGCCCTGTATGTCTGTGTATTTCCACCACTTCCCCCTCCCCCTGACCCCTCACAACTTCCTCTCGCTTGCCCACTCACTTGCCCTGTCTGCCTGTTTCTTGCTTGCTCCACTCTCGCTCAATGCCCCGCCCTCTCGCCCTGTCTTGTCTCCCGCCCACCCTCTCACACTGTCTGTCTCCTCCCTATTTGTCTCCCGCCCGCTCTCTGGCACTGTCTCCCGCCCGCTCTCTGGCACTGTCTCCCGCCCGCTCTCTGGCACTGTCTCCCGCCCGCTCTCTGGCACTGTCTCCCGCCCGCTCTCTGGCACTGTCTCCCGCCCGCTCTCTGGCACTGTCTCCCGCCCGCTCTCTGGCACTGTCTCCCGCCCGCTCTCTGGCACTGTCTCCCGCACGCTCTCTGGCACTGTCTCCCGCCCGCTCTCTGGCACTGTCTCCCGCCCGCTCTCTGGCACTGTCTCCCGCCCGCTCTCTGGCACTGTCTCCCGCCCGCTCTCTGGCACTGTCTCCCGCCCGCTCTCTGGCACTGTCTCCCGCCCGCTCTCTGGCACTGTCTCCCGCCCGCTCTCTGGCACTGTCTCCCGCCCGCTCTCTGGCACTGTCTCCCGCCCGCTCTCTGGCACTGTCTCCCGCCCGCTCTCTGGCACTGTCTCCCGCCCGCTCTCTGGCACTGTCTCCCGCCCGCTCTCTGGCACTGTCTCCCGCCCGCTCTCTGGCACTGTCTCCCGCCCGCTCTCTGGCACTGTCTCCCGCCCGCTCTCTGGCACTGTCTCCCGCCCGCTCTCTGGCACTGTCTCCCGCCCGCTCTCTGGCACTGTCTCCCGCCCGCTCTCTGGCACTGTCTCCCGCCCGCTCTCTGGCACTGTCTCCCGCCCGCTCTCTGGCACTGTCTCCCGCCCGCTCTCTGGCACTGTCTCCCGCCCGCTCTCTGGCACTGTCTCCCGCCCGCTCTCTGGCACTGTCTCCCCCCCGCTCTCTGGCACTGTCTCCCGCCCGCTCTCTGGCACTGTCTCCCGCCCGCTCTCTGGCCCTGTCTCCCGCCCGCTCTCTGGCACTGTCTCCCGCCCGCTCTCTGGCACTGTCTCCCGCCCGCTCTCTGGCACTGTCTCCCGCCCGCTCTCTGGCACTGTCTCCCGCCCGCTCTCTGGCCCTGTCTCCCGCCCGCTCTCTGGCCCTGTCTCCCGCCCGCTCTCTGGCCCTGTCTCCCGCCCGCTCTCTGGCACTGTCTCCCGCCCGCTCTCTGGCACTGTCTCCCGCCCGCTCTCTGGCACTGTCTCCCGCCCGCTCTCTGGCACTGTCTCCCGCCCGCTCTCTGGCACTGTCTCCCGCCCGCTCTCTGGCACTGTCTCCCGCCCGCTCTCTGGCACTGTCTCCCGCCCGCTCTCTGGCACTGTCTCCCGCCCGCTCTCTGGCACTGTCTCCCGCCCGCTCTCTGGCACTGTCTCCCGCCCGCTCTCTGGCACTGTCTCCCGCCCGCTCTCTGGCACTGTCTCCCGCCCGCTCTCTGGCACTGTCTCCCGCCCGCTCTCTGGCACTGTCTCCCGCCCGCTCTCTGGCACTGTCTCCCGCCCGCTCTCTGGCACTGTCTCCCGCCCGCTCTCTGGCACTGTCTCCCGCCCGCTCTCTGGCACTGTCTCCCGCCCGCTCTCTGGCACTGTCTCCCGCCCGCTCTCTGGCACTGTCTCCCGCCCGCTCTCTGGCACTGTCTCCCCCCCGCTCTCTGGCACTGTCTCCCGCCCGCTCTCTGGCACTGTCTCCCGCCCGCTCTCTGGCCCTGTCTCCCGCCCGCTCTCTGGCACTGTCTCCCGCCCGCTCTCTGGCACTGTCTCCCGCCCGCTCTCTGGCACTGTCTCCCGCCCGCTCTCTGGCACTGTCTCCCGCCCGCTCTCTGGCCCTGTCTCCCGCCCGCTCTCTGGCCCTGTCTCCCGCCCGCTCTCTGGCCCTGTCTCCCGCCCGCTCTCTGGCACTGTCTCCCGCCCGCTCTCTGGCACTG